>NW_012104476.1:191969-241960 GCF_000951045.1 Mandrillus leucophaeus
TTTTTTTTTTTTTTTTTTTTGGTGAAGCTGGGGAAGGGGGCGTTTTCTCCTGGTTGGGAGAAAGGAGGGAGGAGGGGAGAGAAGAGGGAAGGGTGGAATAGCTCTCTGTATTCTGTTATGGGGCTCTGTTACAGAAAGGGTTAATTATATTATCTATACACATACATAGGCACATGTGTGTGTGTACATGAGCAATTTAGTTAAAGGACAGAAAAAGGTACACCAGGGAAGACTGGTGGGAGGAAAGAATAAAATCCTAGCTGCTGTCTGAAGGGCTTGTCACCAATTGTCCCTCTGCCTTTCCTTTTTTTGTGTTTTCTTTTTTTTTTCTCTCTCTAAGTGATTGGCTTTGTGTGTGTCTGTGTGTGTGTGTCTTTCTTTATTCCTTGGGCACCTGCAGCGTTGATTTCCAAATGCACATTTTCCTCCCGGCCAACTGGCTCCTAGTGTGGGGGAAAAGGGAGGGAGGGGGAGACTGTCCAGGGGTTAGGGGGAAACTATCTTTGCCTGGACCTATCTCCTTTGGTGTGGTATTGGTCATTGGCCTCTATAAATTTAACCGCCTTCTTTCCTCCCCCACCTCCCTGTCCCCACCCCCCACACACCATGCACACATACACACAGAAGGCTTTGAAATTCTGCAGAGTTGGTCCACCTTTCTTAAGCACAAAACCAAGATACGGTTTATAGTTGGCTTATAGTGTTTCATGCACCTGATGTGATGGTTTGAGGTTCCTGAAGGAAACTTTTCCCTTTCCTTTTTTTTTTTTTTGTTGTTGTTGTTGTTATTATGGTATTGTTTCAAATGCTCAGATGCGAGCTTTGTTAATGACAGCTTAAATCTCATATACAGTAACTGTACAGGTTTAGATTGCTGGTTCTGTTGATGTGTTTGGGTGTCAGGTTTAAATTTTGTTTTCAAAGGAAGGCTTCCTATCAGTGTTGTCCTTTTCTGTGTGAACTGTTTTTGGTTGGGATGCTGGTGGTGATGGTGGTGGATGGTGGCCAGTGGTTGGGAGTAAGGGAGGTACTGGTGGTGGTGGTGGAGGTGGTGGTGATGGTGATGGTGATGGTAATATTGGTGGTGGTCATAGATTTTGATGTCAGCGACTGAATCAGTTACTCTCTGGTTCTAGAATTGGTGCTTTATTGGCCAAAATTTTGAGTGTTGAGGTTCACCACTTATTAGAATAATTCCAACTGTGGCTTTAAGTTTGCCAAGGTGGGTGGTTACCGTACAGTGTGACCTCTTTCTGTCTCTCTCTCTTGCTTTAAAATAGGAGTTGAAATGGCAGCATGTTCCTAATAGAACATGCTGTTTGGAATTTGGTTCATCATTGCTGTCTGTGGTTGGTTTAGGAAAGTACTTGTAAGAGCTGTTACAAGTGGTTCTGCTTTCTGCATGGTTATCCTGGGCTGTGGTGTGGCCCCTCTCAGGAATCAGGAGGGGCCACTAGATTCCCACGAACATTTTTGGAGGACAAGTAGGGATATATGTGTGTGTATATATGTATATCACTTATGCAGTTCTTTTTGATGGTTTTATTTTTAACAAATAGGTGTTTGACTGGGCTTGTGATATATATCTATTTATTTGGCTTTGGCGAGAAAATGTGCTCATTTTAATTTATTTTGTGCTTAAAAACTTGTAATTTTAAAAGAAGACCAAGTTCAAAATGTACAGTTAATACCATTTCTTTCTTTGCTCTGATTATTTTTTTCTGCTACTTTTTTAGATTCAAAATCCAAGTTATTTTGGTTAGCTGAATACTATGCCACCTTCATATCTAAATATCATATGTATATCTATGTGTAGGTATAAAAGGTCTAACTTTTTTAAAAGTTTACTTAAAATTCTGTAGAAAAATTTAAACATACAGAAGTAGACAGAACACCCAACATCCAGGTTTGAGAACTACCAACTCATATCTCATCTTGTATTTTCTATGTTTCATCTGTTTTCTCTCCCACATATGATCTCATCCGTATTTCTCATATAGAAATACTTCTATATGAATCCCTAAACCATAATGACTCCAAAAATCCTCAGATCCCACCAAAACCCCCACAGCAGTATTATCACACCTAAATAAATGTGTAACAGTTCACTAATATCAAATATCCTGTTAGTGTTTACATTTTAAGAGGCCCAAGTTTTTAGGGAAGCCATAAATACATTTGTCAGATTAAAAACACACAATGGGAAATAGAAATCATCATATATGTCTGGTTCTTTGGCAAAACGTAGTTTCGTTGGCTGTGTGCTATCACATTGTGTCCATGCTGGATGGTCAGAACATATGTGTGTAGTGATTACTAAATTAAAACCTCTGGTGGTCCACTGTATTCAGTCTGGAAGATTTATTGAACTATCACCAAGAAATGTGAGGGCTTATTGGGAACAGGCAACTAAACTATGAGCTTGGACAAAAATGTGTGTTGCGGGAGTGTTTGTAAAAGTTAGTAATTATTATACTTGCTAAGAGTTATCCTAAATACGTGGTATGTTCTTGGGCCTTGTGTTTAGAAATGAAATCAGTTGTCACCACATGTCATTAAGGCTGCTGCTGGTATGATATTGTGAAAAGAAACCAGAAATATTGGCTTGTACAGCTAGGTTTATAGCTTGTGCCAGTTCAGAGCAATAACTGGCAAACAGTGGAGTAGCATACTTTGTGTGTTAATGGACACATTATTTGATTTTGTTCTGAGTAGCTGATTTTGGACTTCGCTTTTTAAAAAAGAGGCTTCTAACTCATTATGAAATGTGCTAATATAAATAGTTCCAGTTCAACTGATTTTACTGATACTGGAGTAAAAGTGATAACTTGCCTAATGAGAACCTGCATTTTTATCTTGATTATTTTTTGCTGTTGTTGGATTCTTTTTTTGAGATGTTGAAAGCTTTAGACGTAGTTTGACAAGTCTCACATTTTATAGGCGGTGAAACTGGCTGAGATAGTTTCATATTCACAGGACACTTGTCTTGAGTAATTGTGCCCTGAAGTTCAAGTGTATGATTATGAAGAGTCTCATGATAGAAGATAAGAGGATAGGCGAGGAGGCTAAAGTTGAACGTGGTGTTCTTTTCATTATGCAGTTGAGAAGCAGAATTAACATTGGTATATAGTACATTGTTTGTTTGGATATTCTTTGAGTGACAGGATGAGAGCAAAAATCCCCAAATAAGATGTCTAGTTTTTTTAAAAAGTGGCTTTTAGCAAACAAAGAATAAATGGGAATGTTGGGGTCCTACTACCATCAGTGTGTCCTGATGTGTCAGATAGTGTTGGCTTTCTGCTATTTGGGTTTCTTTTCTGTGTTGTCGCTATTAGGAAGCCATGTGAGTACCATGACTGAAAACTTGACTTTGCAAATTCATTATTTTTTCCCCTTATTCCTCTTTTGTGCACTGGGTTCTTAGAGCAGCCTCCTTTTTTACAGCTGACCAAGGGAAGCTAAGATGAAATTTGTGGAATTAGCAGAAAAGAGGCCAATTGGAGCTTTGTAGGCTTATGAAAGTAAAGGAAGACTCATTTCTAGTGGTTAGAGCATCAAACCAAGACTTTGATGCGGTCTTCACTTCCTGGCTCTGTTTCAGGGCTTACCCCACACATCAGTAGCATAAGCAGGCTGTACAGAATTTGATGTACTTATAACATGCTATGTTAATAGGCTCTAACAATTTATTATGATCAGATCACTTTTATTTAGTTGTTTAAAAAACGACATTAGTTACGTGCCTTTTATCAGTCAGCAGATGTTTATAGAGTGCTTAATATGTGCAAGGCACTAAGAATATAGAGAACCCAAACATAAATGTAGCATTTTGAAAAAGTATGTAGTTTAGTTGATAAATTAAAGCCAGCACCTGTGAAATAATTTTGAAACAGGCACTTGAATGCCTAATATCAACTAAGCACGATAGGCTTTTAGAGACAGGCTAGTGAGATAGGCTGAAGTGTTCAAGAAGGCTTCATGGGGTAGATGGGACCTAGAAGGGTGAAGTGATTTGGATATATGGGGAAGGAGTTGGGGCTAGGGAGAGCATTCTAAAGGAATAGTGAAGAAGGCACATGAACCAGATGCTATGTGGTTAGGACTCGGGGGCTAGGAAGGGCTGGTGGAAGTAAGTACAAAGGTAAGTAAAGAGTGCTTTTAGTGGGGCCGGAGACCTGTGGAGACCCACATTCCACGCTTGGCCTGCCTAACTAGTGTAGCCTTTGGAAGTTAACTTTCTAAAAGCATAATTTCCTTTATCCATTAGTGGAGAGATTTAAACTAGTTTAGAGCAAAGCTTCTCAAGCTGAAAGGGAACATGACTTTACAGGATGTTCATAAATTGTGTTCTAGACTGAAACAGAGTGATTTACCCTCAAATAGTTTTTGAAACTTGATGGGCTAGACAAAATTAAATGGATGCCTTGTTCTTTCAGAATTAAAAGTCTATTGTGTGAATGTGAATTTTGAATATCAGAGAGGGCACTGTGATGTGTCTAATTTCCTAAATCTATTTTGACCACAGAACACTTTTATTCTCTGCATTGTAATCTATAATCTAGTATGGGAAGTACTAGAAAGGATCCAAAAAAGTCCCTCCAGATCTTGGAATTTGGTGATATCTGAGTCTGGGGTGAGTGGGCTGATGGTAGACGACTTGGAAAACCAGGCACAGAAGCTTGTAGTCAGTGCGTGGGAGCTGCTTCTTAAGCAGGAGTGGCAAGGGGAGTGAAAGTGAGGAAGATGTAAACAGTGAGGGAGACTAGTCCATGTCTTTTCCTGCTCCCCTTTCCTGCCTGATATCTGCCTTTTTACTGATTGTCACCAACCCCAACAGGAGGTTCTCATTAATAGCTCTTTCAGTGTGATGATACTAGCCCAATTCTGATGCCACCAAGCTGCCCTTCAGCCAATGTTTTATCCTCTCTGTCCCTTCTAGTTTCATGTATTGCTGCTCTTTAGCAACCTGTAAAAAAAGTTGGATGAGAAAGGAGGTTGACATTGATGTTAAAACAAGGATTTCAAATTATCTGCCTTTGGCTTGCTGTATATGAAGTGGTAGTTCAAAAAAGGGTCAGAACCTCTCTTTTGCTATTACAGAGCCAGGAAAAGCTGTGGAACTGTGTTTCTGTTGCATTTTTCACTTTCTTTTTTTGGAAAATTTGGCCATGGGACTGTAAAGGAAATGGGTCAGTTCCAGCGTTTGACTTCTGAAAGTGTGCATAGCTTTAGGACCTGAGAAGTGATGAGAGAATTTGGAGGAAAGGAAGGGTATGAATAGTGTGTGTGGTTATGAATTCAAGTATTTTAGTATACTTACCGAATTTAAGTATTTTACTCTATAAGGCAGACCATCACTTGAGGAGTATTTACGTGAGATGTGGTTGAAGGTTGTGAGATGATGGTTCCATGCAGCTTGTGTTAATTGTGGATATTAACTACTTGTGCCTTTTTTTGGAATTAGAATATAAATGAATCCGTGAATTTAAAAAATGAATTGTGAGGTTAGGAATTGAACCTTTGATCCTCTCTGAGAGTAGTGTTCTGTAGTTCTCACTGTTGAAAAAGGGTTAAGAAAACAGAACAGTAAACATGATTCAAGGAGTGTTAAGGGTGATAAAGAGATTCTGAGACTCTTCTACACCACAATTCTATGTATTGTCAAAGATAAATGGTGACTATTTAGTTTGAAAGAATGTTAGGATTAGAAATAAGGTCCCCAGATGGACACAACAATAGTTGAGGCTAGCTATTAAGGAATAATTTAGGTCTTAAGAGTTATGAGATTTGGAAGCCTTTGGACAAGAAGGTCTGTGGCACTTTGTGTGTTTGTGTGTGTGTGTGTGTGTGTGTGTGTGTGTGTATGTGCCCACCTGTGTGCATGCGCAGGGTGAAGGATGGTGGGTTAGTGGCTTTACATTTTATTTTATTTTACCCCTATCCTATATAGTTGTCATAATATACTAAATGCAACCTAACTTTGTAAAAGTGCTTCATGCTGTTTTTTTTCTCCTCAAGAAGCAACTTTTTTTTTTTTTTTCAGAATTAGGATTAAACCCAATATGCTGCAGATGTAGGATAAAGAACCTAGTAATGGGATAGCAGCTGTTAATTTTAGAAAGTTTTGAAAAGATTCATGTAGATTTGAAAACTCAGATCACTGAAGTTAAGAAGAGCAATATGATAATGAATTTGGTAAAACTTGAGACAGGAGAGGATCAAAAATAATTAGTAAGCTGGAGCAGAACTGTTTTCTCTTAGGTAATCAGAACCTGTTCCATTAATGTAGACTTTTTTCCCCTCTGGAAGGTGGAGAGAATATCGAATTTAAGACTGGTGAGACCCTAAGTGTGACTTCTTTCTTCAAAATCTGAGCTATGTTCTCCTTCATTTCTTCTAACAAAATTCCAGAGTAATGATAGTTTCTATTATAGCTTTGTATCTGTTGGTATGCAATCAATACATATTGTGAGGTCACAAAGAATAGGCCCTTTTCATGCTGTTAGTATGAGGAGGGGAGGAGTGGATTTTCTAGAATTTGACTGCCGCTGTTTGTTTAGGAAGAGACTAGACAAGTACAGGCTTCTATGTCTTAGTCCTGTTCAGGTCTCTGATTCCATCCATTGCAAGGGGCTCTGGACCCCAAAATCATATGAATTGGTGCCTTCTTTGAAGGTGTTTATTTCACATATTAGTGTATGTGACTCTCCTAGGGTCCAGTTAGATTCCCCGCTCACCTGCTGCCTACTTCCCTCCTTTCCTTCTTTTATCTCTCCTTCCGATCCTTCTTTCCTCTCTCTCTTCCCTTACTGAGGTAGAGCTATCAAAATTATGAATGCTGTTAATAAAAGGGAGTGCATTTAGAACATTGTGTATGAAACGCGAAAATTGAAAAGTTTTAAAATTTCATTATTTGAACTGTGACAATCTGCTTGAGGAATTCTAATTTAGCTCTCTAAAGGTGAATTGCTTGCCACAGCTTTCTTGGCTGTTACAGCTCACTTTTCTAATTTCTCAGCTTATATCTGAATTCTAGTTAGTTTGTTTGCCAGAGCAAACTTTATAAATGATCAACTGCATACAAATATTTAAAAAATGACTTAACTGTCATTTTAACTTGCCACTATACCTCACGGTGCCATACCTCCTTGTTACCGCTGGAGTCCTGGAAAACCCATGTGCAGTAAAATGGAGTCACAAGAGAAAAGCCCACAATTTGTAAGTAATGGAAAATTGCCAATGCAAGTTGGGATTCATTTTCGGCAGAAAGTCTTTAAATTGAAAGTATTGTGTGGCTGCTATTAACTGAAGCACAGCTTGCAAATACAGATTGCAACTCTTGGTTATATGGGTGAAATCTGATATTTTCTTTCTTTTTTTTATTTATTTATTTTTGAGATAGGGTCTTACTTTGGTTGCCCAGGCTGGAGTGCAGTGGTATAGTCATGACTCACTGCAGCCCTGACCTTCCTGGGTTCAGGTGATCTTCCCACCTCAGCCTCCCAAGTGCTGGGACTACAGGTGCATGCCAGCATGCTCAGCTAATTATGTATTTTTTGTAGAGATGGAGTTTTGCCACGTTGCCCAGGCTGGTTTCAAACTCCTGGGCTCAAGCAATCCACCCTCCTCAGCCTCCCACACTGCTGGGATTACAGACGTGAGGCACTGTACCCGGCAAGCAATCTGATATTTTCAAACTGTGGCTAAGTTGTAAACCTGAGACTGAGTTTTAGTCATTGCCAGGGGCAAGTTGTGATGACACCTGAGGGATCTCATTTTCCTTGTTGTCCCCATACCTACCCTCCTCTGCACCACAAAACCTCATTTTAAGTTTTTGTAAAGTTTCTGATCGCAGTAATATTTTAAAACTTAAAAAGAGGAATTAAGAGATTACAGTCCCATATTGTAAGTATTTCTTGGTTGTTATATTGAAGTGGACTTCTTTTTCTTTTTTTTATTTCTTCTAGATCTCTTTGTTCAGTTATACTTGTTGGCTAAAGGTTGCTGGTTAAATGTTGTTTAGTGAAATGTTCTGTAGTTAAAATCTTCACAAAGAAAAAAAAGTAAGAATGAAGGTGTGGATAGCACAATAATTGAATGTTAGATTATTACTTGTTTTCTAGCCACATGATAGAAATTCCAGTGACTTCCACACATTCTGTCTGTACACGTTCAGTTGGCAAAGAGAATGAAGGTCCTGGACTGTGTTTTTCTAAGAAATGATCTTATATAGTTGAAGTGAAATTATACTTTCACTGGAGCAAAAAGGGAAACAAGCATTTGATAAGTGTGTCATGCTGCATATTACGGTTTGCTCCCTCATTTGTTATGATTACTTGAAAATTACAGTTTTGAGATTAATATGCAGAGCTAAATCTTTAGGAGGTATCCTAAAGTTAGGACCTACACTTTTTCAGAGCAGCCTTTTGATCCATTTTATTCCAGCCATTGGTAGTTGATGTGCTTTCTAAGCCATGTGGCATCAGAGGCACAGATGTTGTCTTTAGTGATGTAGTTCTACCTCTCATTTTGCAAATGAAAACACAGCCCACGGGGGTTAATTGACCTGTTCAAGATCACACTGGGAGTTAGAGGCTCTCACTGTTACCCTATGAATCTAGGAGACTACTTCTTGTAAGTTAGTACTGGAGAGTCCTAAGGATTGGGAAGCTTGGAAGGAGATTTTTTAAAAACATAATGTATAAATGTGGATGAGCACCCATGATTGTAAGCTTCCCATTTCAGCTAAGAAATGTTCTGATTTACACAATATCAAGAACCTTTAAAAAGCATTGTTCCCTCCCTGCACTCTCTCCCAGTATATCACCCTGAAATTAGTTGGCCTTTCTCTGTAGATACACTCATCGTTTTTAAACACTGCCCCCACCTCCCTTTTATAAGGATGTAAAATAAAAAAATAAATATTGGGGTGGTTTCTCATCATTGAATGTCCAGTGGAAAGATAAAATAATTATTTGGATGTAAGATGACCTTAATGTGGCCCATGTAAAATTTTAACAAAATTTCTTGTGTAAAATATTTTCCTTAGCCTAGCAATCAGTGGAAACTCAGAGCAACTTCATAACATTGGTAGCAGGATGTATGGAGTGAGTGAACTTTGGAGAATAGTGGAGTTGAGGCTCAACCAAAATTTTCTTCTGAAGAAATACTCAAAATATTAAATCCACATGACATGTTGACTAAGGCATCTTGCCTGTTCATTGCTGAACCAGAACATTTATAACAACTGTTTGTCATGTGTATATATTCATAGCCATTCATATAATTAAAAGAAGTTTTCATGGGATTGTAATAACATATCAAGATGGATGTAATTAAAACAGAAGCAGATTGACACCCTGAATTAAATGCAAACCATAAACCAGGATACCTGAGCATTGTGCCTTACATATTTGCTGTAGGGGGCAGTGAGCCAAATATGCAAATAAAAAGACATTGATGAATTTCCCTGGGTGTGTATGTGGTAGCAGAGAACCCA
The DNA here is from genome assembly GCF_000951045.1 of Mandrillus leucophaeus. Classification (NCBI taxonomy): domain Eukaryota; kingdom Metazoa; phylum Chordata; class Mammalia; order Primates; family Cercopithecidae; genus Mandrillus; species Mandrillus leucophaeus. The sequence goes on from NW_012104476.1 coordinate 201,469, forward strand.
ACTATTTTATTAATCTTTTATCAAGCATTGTTTAGATTTGCAGCAGCCATGGAATGTATTAATTTGGCAGACCAAATAGCTTAGGACCAGAAAGTAGGAAATAATAAAGGGAAGACATGATTGATACGCTGTCCTATAAATAACACATGCGACTGACAAAGGGGCTGAGTAATCTTTAGATCTGTGCTTCATTTCATTAATGGAGTTGTTAAACCAGGATGTTTGAGTTGAACTTCAATCAGAGAGGCTCTGCCTCCCATTTAAAATGCAGGCCTATCTCTAGTTACTCTCTGGACTGATACGTTGACAAAATTGGTGTAAATCGAATTTTTGTAAATTGGATCAAATGCACCAGGGGAATCTTGCTGTGAAAAATATGAGTCCTTTTTTATCAACTATAGTACTCCTCCTCTCTGCAGGGAGGCTGGGATTTTGGTGGAGTAAGTCTCTTTAGATGGGCATTGCTTCCTCTGAGACAGTTTTCTGCATATGTTCCCCGTGCTCTGTTCCCTGTGCTCCTGAAAGACAGTGACTGTGAGATTTGCATTTTCTCTTCAGGTTTTATACCTCACTTGGTCGGTGCTTCCAGGATAATTGGTGGTGATTTGAATAAGCCCGCATCATTCAGATTTCAGAGCTTGGTTTTCAAGTGCTTGCTAAGGAGGGCTCCCGGCTATGAATATGGAGTATGATTTCCATATCTGTTCCATTGGGGAGTCCAGGCATGTCATAACCACTTCAGAGTCATGATTGTACCGAGACACCCTAGCTATAATTTTTCTATATGACAGTTCAGTTTTAAAATTGTAAAGATGCCAAAAGCAGGGCTGCATTGTTATTAGGGAAGTCAGTGACATCTGTGTTATCTTGTTAACCAGGGGAGGAAAATGCTTTAATCAAAACATCTAATTATGCCCTATGAACTGATGAAATATCCTTTGCTAAATTTTTGGAATTGGCCTTAATGGAAGAAGCTGGCCTCTATCAGAACTGTGAAGTAAATTTACCATTTTTATTTGGAAAAATATTTGTTCCTAACCATAGTGACATAAGGGTATTTTAATTGTATCAGATTACTTTTATACTGTGTGTTGAAAATAGTTGTTTTTCAGAAGTTGTTGAAGCCAGCATCACGTTTCTGTTATTGTGCTCTCTGACTCCCTTAGCATATGAGGCCCCCAGAGGGAGTTTGTATTTCCAGATGTGAGCCTAGGAGGATATGTGGTGTCTTAGAGCCACCTGGGGAGGGAGCAAATGATAATTGCAGGTGAGATGCAGGGGGATAATTCAGCCTGTGTGCTGGGAGGTGCAATTTCACACCTGAATGTTGAGACCTGCTGTGTTAGACACTTGTGTTGTTTTAAAACGTTTTATTAGTCTAATATAGAAATGGACCAGATTGTCCCAGGTCACCTTCAGTTGAAAGAATATAAATGTTTTTAAATATTGAAGTATAATGTGATTCCAGAAATGGTTCCTGTGTTTAAAAGTAGTTTTACATATATCTGAAAGCATTAAAAGCTGTTTAACTCAGCATATCTATACTGCCTCTACCTCTCTTGATCATTTTTTAAAAATTGTAAATTATTTCGGCAATGTGGCTTTCCGCTTTGAATCATTCAAGCTTCAAACTATCCAGTAAAACCATCCTTTTATCTATATTTCAAACCTAGAATTAATTTTAACTATAGTTATTACTTGTTTCCAGAAGCACTGATGATGATGATAATAATATTAATGATAGTACATTACTGATAGTCTTAATGCTGGGATATGGATTATTTCTGAGAAATGAGTAGGTCTGAGAAATGCTTTACTTCTTAGCTTTGGGGGCATTTCATCTTTCTGACATGGTTTTCCCATGTATGGAGATCTTGGGACCCGCCTGAAGGAGTTTCTGAAGTGTTGACTGTGACACTATGGGCTTCATGTTTACTTTGGGATCTGGTGGGAAGTTCAAGTCCTATTATTTTTTCCTTGGTCTGTTTTATGCTTTGTGATGGCTCACTGTGTGTTTTTTGGGAGTTATGACTAGAACCTTGGAAAAAAGAGAGCCAGAGTTTTCTCCCTATATTTCTATTTTAAAACTTTTTTTTTTTTTTTTTTTCCTGAGACACGGTCTCATTCTGTTGCCCAGGGTGGAGTGCAGTGGCACAGTCATGGCTCACTGAAGCCTTGACCTCCTGGGCTGAGGTGACCTTCTCACCTCAGCCTCCTGAGTAGCTGGGACCACAGGCGCATCTCACCACGCCTTGCTAATTTATTATTTATAGAGACAGAGTCGCCCTGTGTTGCTTAGGCTGGCCTTGAACTCCTGGGCTTAAGCGATCCTCCCATCTTGGCCTCTCAAAGTGCTGGGATTATAGGCGTGAGCCACTATGCCCAGCATTATATTTCTTATGTATTGTTATTCTCCCTATATTCTCTGCCTAAATGTAACCCCTGCACTCTTTTTATATATATCCTTCTGGGGATATTTGAGGCTTTCAGAATTGTTTCTTTCTTCACTCAATAATCTGTGCATAGTAGGTACTCAGTCATTGCTTATTTACAGTTGACAAAATTTCCATGAGAAGAAATTTTTGAAGAGGGAGCTGCTATTTACTATTTGCCTTGTGCCAGGCATTGTGCAAGCAATTTTGCATTCGTTATCCCATTGACACACCCCATGAAGAAAAGAATAATATCTCTGTTTTATAGTTGAAGACACTAAAGCGCAGAGCCATTAAATCAACTTGGGCAGGATCAGTATAAGAGAGGCAAGAAATGTAGCAGTTTTTGCCTGACTTGAAAGCTTGGGCTCCTTACCCCTTTACTCATTTTCATACAGATACATCTTGTGAAAGATTGCCACATGGTCTCTGGTAGACCACATTTGTTCATTGTTGTGCTGAAAATGTTACAAAGGATTTTCTAGGTATAATAATAGGATTTACAGGAGGGGAGAGTACTTATTGTCCAGGTCTTTATTTCCTTTGAAAAGTTAGAGCTTACAGTTAGGCTGCTGCCACTCATACAATATATCTGTAACATATTCCTTGTTGTTTTTTCTCTGTCTGTGTCCCTTTCACTGTTTCTCCCTGTTATAAAATCTGACCTTTTCCTAGGTTATACTACTCAGGTAGATTTTAAACCATTGTCAAAGGCAAGGATTCAGGCTCATGATATTGAGGGTTATTGTATGTCAGTGTCTGTTCTAAACCCTTGCACTCATTTATCTCACTGAATTCTAAAAGTAGCTCTCTGGAACACAAATGTAAAATTGGAATAAGGACTGGCATGCCCTCACAGATTACTGTGCATATAAGCTTATATTCTGCTATAGATTCTGAAGTATTTTGTCTTGTCTGCTTTTAAACTATTCTGGGAAGCAGCTCTTCTCTTGGGAATCTATTTCACAATAAAAAAGACCTTGTTTTGAGGGCTAGGTGTGTGTTTTGTAAAAAAAATCTATTAGGAACTCTATTCTTTCTGGTAAAAGACCACACTAAATAGCTCTTTTTGCTTTTCTTGATATCTGTATCTTGAAGATACCAGGTGACAAATAGTCCATTGATATCCTCTGTCATTATTTCCTTTCATTATTCTAAGCAGATTTGCAAATTGTTCTCCCTCGTTTCCCATTCCATCCTGTTGAGGTTTGTTTATGCTACAAAGAGTATCCTAATGAATATGACTTGTTAGATTTGCTTCTTAAGGAAATCCCAACTGCATTTAGAGTACTGTACATTTTTGAGAAGCCCCCTCCTCATTTCCCCTGGGCTAAGTTGGGCCTCCACACAGGTCATCCTCTAGGACTTCAGGATTCAAAACTACTCCATTACCATTCATTTACAAGGAATGGGGGTTAGTACAAAGACACACACACAGAATACCCTCATTGGGCCTGAATTTTCTAAAAATTTCTAGATGAATATGAAGATCAGTCAAGTTACGTACTTCTGTCAAGAGTCGCTCTCTGTCTCTCTCTCTTTTTTTTTAAGAGATGGGATCTCACTCTGTTTCCCAGGCTGGAGTGCAGCAGTAATCATAGCTCACTGCATCCTGAAACTCCTGGCCTCAAGCGATCCTCCTGCTGCAGCCTTCTGAGGAGCTGGGCCTACGGGTGTGTGTCACCATGCCTGGCTAATTTTTAAATTTTTTTTTTTTTTGCAGAGACAGGGTCTTGCTATGTTGCCCAGGTGTTCTTAAACTCCTGGGCTCAAGTGATCCTCCTGCCTCAGCCTCCCAGGTAGCTGGGACTGCAGGTGTGAACCATTACCCTGGCTAATTTTTTTTTGGAGGGGTAGAAATGGGGTCTTGCAATGTTGCCCAGGCTGGTCTAGAACTCCTGGTCTGAAGCGCTTCTCCTGCCTTCACCTCCCAAAATGCTGGGTGTGGGCCACTGTACCCATCTGAGTATCCCTTTGAAGAGATGTGGCAATTTCTTCTTGGAATCACCATGCTCTGAGATACACAGTCTTGCCTTTCTCTCTCCAACTACCTCAACAAGCACAATTGCCCCTTTGTATGTCCAGAATGGAAATACCATACTAGAATTCTGTTTTACAGATTATAATTGTTGGGGAGACCCAAGTCAAAACATGTTCTTTGAAATTTAAATATAACTGTAAAAGGAACCACAGAGTCCAGGGCTTTAAAGTTGATCTTTTATACTTTAATTTTATGTATTTGTAAAATACGAGTTCTATATTGACTCTAGGGCCTGCTCAGATTGTAAACTCTTAGTAACTGTGTCTTTTTAACTATTCCCTGTGTCCTTCCTTGCCCCTCTGGTGGTCTTTAATACCCCTGTTGTGATATTTTTGATTAAAGAAACATAGTATGAAGATGGGCTGTCAGGGATGGATGTCAGTTTCACTTCAGGGTAGTGGGTGCCACCTATTTTCTGTTTTCAGGTGAACATTACTTTAGCATTATTTTTTTTGAGACAGTGTTGGTTGCTCTGTCGCCCAGGCTGGAGTGCAGTGGTGTGATCTCAGCCTAGTGCAACCTCTGAGTCCTGGGTTTAAGTGATTCTCCTGCCTCAGCCTCCTGAGCAGCTGGGATTACAGGTGCCTACCACCATGCCCCGCTAATTTTTGTATTTTTAGTAGAGATGGGGTTTCTTCGTGTTGGCCAGGTTGGTCTCGAACTCCTGACCTCAAATGATCTACCTGCCTCAGCCTCCCAAAGTGCTGGGATTATAGGTGTGAGCCACTGCACCCGGCCTATTTTAGCATTCTTGTTGTAGATTTCTACATCTGCTGCCAGCTGTACTCTTATTTTGTTTAGTATGATATACCTGGGATTAGGGACAGACAAATATGTATGCGCAACCTCATTTGGAAATTACATTGTTGAAATACAGCCCATATGGCCATTGTAAAATGGTTAGTACTGCATATAATTGCCTTTCCAATGATGTGCTTTGTCATTACTTCCATCTTCCAAGAAGCACTCCTGTAGCATGCTGACAGAAATAGCGTCATTAGAAAACATATGGACATGTAAAGGCATTAAATCATCTTTAGTTTAAGGATTAGATTACAGTGTTAGAGGATGGGTCACCAGGCTTTCAATCGATGACTCTTGCTTAGTTCAGCACTGCTAGACTGGATGATAGAGATTTGCCGAAGTCCAATTTACTTGTCTGCTAAGTGTATTTCATATCTTCCCTGCAATTGTGAGAACGTCCTTTAGCTGTGTATAAGTCTCTATATCATAGTATTGCAGCCAGTTGGCTTCTCAGGAATGTTTTTTTCAACTATTCATGTCCTGTGCAGAATTCCTTTCTAGGATGCTCCCTCAGCCTCTGTTTTTCTGAATGTGAGCCCAAAGCAGGCTAAGCCAGGATTTATTTTATTTGGGGGTCATTTAGATATAAAAAGAGACTAGGTGGTGGAGTCAAGAAAGTACCAGGTGGCTGCCGTGTTGCCCAAATATTTCCTCCCTTGTATAGCATCTATCTCCACATGGGTCTCAAGTCCACCTCCCTTCTTCCTTTCCACTCTTAGAAGCAATGGGATTGTTGCAGCCTAGAGGCTCAGTGGTAGATCCCAGAGGCCAAGGGACCATGTGATAGAGTATGGAAAGAGACCACCCCCTGAATCCTGCCCTTTGTAGTTGGATGTTTTTTTTCCCCCACAACTAGATAGGTTTACTATCTAGCTGTACATATTCTAGGGATGCAACAGCTGTGGGACATGGTATGATTTGAATTTTCAGGGTCCTTTTTGTAGTTGCCAGTGAATAGTAAGTGAAATTGCAGAATGGAACATCATTCATCAAATTTAATATGTCTTCTGTGGCGTTTAGCAGAAATAATGTGGATTTGGGGACTTTCAGAGTGATAAGGGACTTTGGAGATCCTCATGGGCAGTGGTTTTGAGTATCCCAGGGTACGCTGAGTCATTTGAGGGGAGATCCTGACTTTATTAAACCAGAACTCCACCTTTACCTGTCTTACATATTTATATTGATGTATTAGGGTAACATTCTCTTTGGGAAGAAAAAGGTGTCTGGATTTGCTTATTCTTTCATTCAAAAAAAATTTATTGACAGCTTCTATGTGCTAGGCAGGCACTATTCTAGGCACAGGAAGTACCATAGTAAATAAGAAAAAATAGATATCTATTCTAATGGAGTTTATATTCTAGCAAAGGATGGGGGGACATACTGTAAAAAAAATAAACAAATATATAATATGTTGGGAGGTGACAGGGGATTTTATAAAGCAGGGTAAAGCAAGAGTGAGAACTTAGCACAGCAGGTCCTCAAATAACATCAGTTCTTTTCATTACAATGTTGATGAGAAAAAAAATTGATTCCTGGCCAGGGCAACTGTGTGGAGTTTGCACCATCTCCCCGTGTATGGTCAAATTGCTTTCATTATGCATCGTATCACGTATTTAACTGAGGACTCACTTGTATGTGTATGCCTCCGTGATGTTTTATCCAGGGTGGGTTAGATAAGGCTTCTCTAAGGAGGTGATATTTGAGCAGAAACTTGAAGGAAGCGAGGGAGCAAGAAATACAGATACCCCGGAGAAGAGCTTTCAAGGACAGGGGAGAACAAGTGTAAAGGCTTTGAGGAAGAAGGAGTGGCATGGCATGTGAGCAACATAGGAGACGTTGGTGACTGGAATGAAGCCATTGAGGAGGGTACAGAGAGTGGGGAGGGGCCTGTGGTCACTTTAACTGAGTGACTCCAGAAGCTTAGAAACAGCAGGAAGCAACTGTCCAAAGCCCTCATTCCCCAACTGAAAGTGTTTTTGAATTTCCCCAAGGTCACCAGCTGATGTTTAAACAAGAGCACATCTGGAGCTCACATTATATTCTTTTATGGTAGCTTCTCATTGTACCTCGTGCCGCCACTCCAGGTCTTAGGAGACATGGGGCATCTTTTTGGAGACAAGATTTGTGTCTCCTTTCCTGTTAGTGGGTGTGGCTCCTCCAAGAGATGTGCTTCAAGAGTGTACAGAATTCCAGTGCCCAGTCATCACAAATTGGAAAACGGCTTTGCCAGTGCCAGAATCACCACCATTTGGGTGATTATTTTAACCACAATGGCTCATGTTTATCACAGGCTTACTGCTTGTGATATTTGTTGTACCCAGAGCTTTACGTGTATTAACACGTCTAACCCTCACAACATCTCTGTATAGTAGGTCACGTTATCGTTATTTTAGAGATGAGGAAACTGAGGTGCAGAGAATTTAAGTAATTTCTGTATGGTCATGTAGATAGAAAGTTGTGGAGTCAGGATTTGAATTTAGACCATTTGCATTCAGGGCCTGCATTGAGCCTCTGACACAGAGGGGGTTGAGCTTGTCTCTAGAGAAACTAATTGGAATACGCTCCCCTTGCCTCCATTTTAAGGTGGTTCTAGGGCCTAGCCTTGGGACTAATACCAGCTTGTCACAACCCACTTCTGTGACTCCCGGTGTTAGTTTGTATAGAGGATTTCACAGCCAGTCTGGCTCAGTACTGGCAACTTAGCTGATTTTAGGTGGATTCCTGATTCAGCAGGTACCTTTGGTCTTTCTGAGCTGAGTTTGACTAGAGCATTTTTCAAGACCTGCATGAGAGTGTATTACAGAATACAGGCCAGTGTTTTCAAGTCAGCCGACCCAGTTTTAAGTGGTCTTTTTTAGCCCCAGTGAAGTAAAAGCCCCAGACACCACCAGTGCCCATAATCCATAGGAATGTAAAATCATCTATTTAGTACTGGTGCTTTTGAGGACCAGTACACTATGAGCTTGTTTTAAATTTGTCTATAAATATGTACATATGTATATATGTATATATACGACTATGAAATGTTTTCTAGGTATGGAAAAGTATAAAGCATAACATAGACAACACCCATGTACCCACCACCAACTTTAATAAACCTTATGATTTTACTCTAATTTTCTTAAAATGGTAGGTTATTTTTAGTGAGGAGGAACCACAGTCAACCGTAAGTTTCAGAGCCCAGGAGGCTCAAACCTGGCCACACATTAGAATACCCTGGGGATACCCTGGGGAGCTTTAAAAAAGTCCCTGTACCTCTGGGAGGGTGTAGGAAGCCCCCACCTCTGTCATCAGAACTTTGAAAAGCTCCCCAAGGGAGGGATTCTGTCATGCAGTCGGGGTAGAGACCTACTGTTCGGAGGGTTGTGTTCGGTTTTTCTTCACTGGGTTCTCTCAGATGCCTGGTACCAAGCCATGTGTGGTATTCCTGGCCTTTATATTTCATTTTCTTAAAGCATTTTTTAATGTGGTTCTACTTTTCCAGATTCTGAGGGGGTAATGTCCTGGGGAGTTCCTCTCCTTAGACTCTTCCCTCTTCAGCACCTTATGAGGCAAACCAGATATATTTACATATTCGTTACAAAGCATAAGCATCAGGAACTCTTAGAGAGTAGGAGTGAGGCATTAGAGAGGGGACTGAGAAATTCAGAAGTATTGGGAGCTACCGTCTGTTGAAAGTGTTTGAGATAAGTGAAAGTTATAACATTACTTTGGAAGCCAGTGGGGACGCAGGGTTTCATTTAGAAAACCTGGAGTCACACATACCTTTACAGGAAGGCTGTGAGCTGTGGGATGGTAGTTGAGGGCCTTTTTGGTCTACATCACAGGTTTATCAGTGAAATACGTGGTAAGATGTACAATAAGATGTGCCTTGCCACCAGAGTGGTCAGTTCTCTGTGGCCACACGACCGTGACTGTATCCTCTTTCAGAAGTGCTGTCAACTATGTGTTATGTGTGGCCTATTTATCGTCTGTGGGCCTTGGCTCTGTGCAGCACCTCCATCCCTGTCTGCCCACTCATTCATTCAACAGATAGTTGCTGAGTTTCTTCTCCGTGCCAGGTTCTGTTCTAGGCACTTGGGATAAAAACAGTGAACTAAACAAAGCTTCTGCCCTCAAGGAATGACATTCTGGGGATGTGGGGGAGAGGTGGGTGAGTGGGTGGTGTTACATTCTGGTGTCGCATTGTTTTTTGATGTGTCTAACACAGAAAAAGATGTGTAACTGTAATCCTCTTTTAGAAAGCTCTAGGGGAGCCATTTGGCAGGTAGGGAAGTGTTTTGCCTAATTTGGCTTAAATTATGGTTTTTTGATTCTGAGGATTTCGATTACAAATGCCTCCATGAATGTATTTCTTCAAGAGAAATTAAGTGCTGAGACATTAAAGCTTGCAGGGACCTTTTGAATTGGTTGGATTTTATTAACAGCTTAAAATGATGAGCATGATGTACAGTAAGGTTCAAGCTTAGGGGAGATGCTGAAGAAATAAGGATACTTGATTTTCTTTCCGCTTGAAGTGGAATCCACTAATCCATCTGTGCTCATAAATTTAAGAGAAGGAGGGCAGAAAACGAAAGTTTATTTCTAGGGCTCTCTACTGGGCAAGGCTATCAGGTTACCTTCATTGAAAAGACTTAATCAGAAGTGAAACTTAAATCTGTTACAGTTGTCCACAGCTGTCCAGGGAATTGGGCACTGATGAATACCATCGGACGGACCCCTGAATTGAGGGAATGCCTCAGAGGTCATGTTTGGAGTTAGTCAGTAAAATGGATCTTGAGAAGAAAATAGAAAGTTTGAGGGAAAAAATTACTGGAAAAGAAATCTTAAAGCGTTTGGATTAGATGTTAGATGGATGAAGAAAACAGTGGGTGATATGATTTCCTTTCTGGATTACCATCTTCATCAGATATTGTTGTTGACTAAAGAAAAAATATTCCCAGCATGTAAGGACTCTTTATACCTGTGAGCTCTTAAAAAGAATCATCTGAAATACTAAAAAAGCAAGAATATGTTGTTTCACTAGCTTTTGATTCCTAAAGTAGATTTTGACTTCTGGGTGTGGGAAGGTGGGTGGAAAATGAGTTTTTGTTGTTGTTCAAAGGCATGAAAACCTTTTTGCCAGTTTATGTTTTCCTGGTGCATTTAGAAATCTGTGGATCCTTGGGGATAGTGTATGCAGGCAAATAGAGAATCCAGTACTTGTGAATCTCCCTGAATCCACAGGTTTGGGAATAAGGGCAGGGACTTGAGGGTTCATAGATGTGAAGGTTATACACATAACTCATGCAGAGAGATACAAGATCTTTTTGTACCCCCTTTGATTAGAAAGAATGGGATGTGAAAGTACTTAATTGTCAACTTCGTCTTCACCATACGCCCAGTATTGATGCACCAATGATAATAATAATGAGAACAAGCATTTATTGAGTATTGAGTATTCTAATTGCTTAAATCAACTCGTGTAATTCTCACAGAGTGGTCCTGTGAGGTTAGTGCTGTTATGATTCCTATTTTAAAGGAGAGGAAACAGGCACATAGAGTTTACACCCAAGGACGAGTGTGTCAGTGGTGGAACCTGTACATTTTGGCTTCAGAGCCTGACTTGAACCACTACATAAGGGAACTAAATAAATGCTTCCTAAGAGTTTTATTCTGATGTTGCTTTTACTGGGACTTTCACTCTTTTTTCTACCCAACCCGGCCCACCCTCACCCCACTCGCCTCCACTTTATCTTTGAATGTCTTCAGAAGTTATAATATACCTTAAGCTTGCACCTTATTATAGATGAGAAAATAGAGATCTAGAAAATTATATTATATAATTGTTCTGTATGACCTAGTGAATCAGTGGTAGAACAGGGACGTGGAACCCAGGTTTTCTGATATTTAGGTCACTGCTTTTTCTCACTGCACTGTATTGCTTCCATTAAAAATATTTTAAACTAACTGAACTAAAAATTTATAAACTTAATTTGTGTCACTTGTACTTCTGTGGATGAACTAGATTAAAATAACTAGGTGCTATGAGATTGTGCTCTAGGGAGGAGGGTGGTAGACATTTTAGGAACTAACATTTGCCTCTGGGGTTATTTGACCTACTCTTGAGGATGTCTTTCTAATCTTTGGTAGGCTTACTTAAAAGTGAGGGAAAGTATTTCAGGAAATACAAGAGTCATTTGCAGACTTTAGTTTTGTATGATCTGTGGGTTTATGGAAGGGTCTTTCTTTCTTTCTTTCTCTCTTTCTCTCTCTCTTTCTCTCTTTCTCTCTTTCTTTCTCTTTCTTTCTTTCGGCCTTTTTTACTTTAACCTCCAGTGGGGACACAACTAACTGAAATCTTAAAAACAAACAAACAAAAACCCTAAATACAAGCCTTCTTTCGCTATTGTTTGGCAAATAAGATTTCACAAGAGGGTAGAAAGAACTGCCTTGATTCTTGGTGTTTTAGACTTTCCTATAGTCTAGTTTTTTGTTTTTGTTTGTTTTTTCTTTTGGTCTTGTGATTCCTTTTGTTGTTACCTCTTTCCTTGGCTAATGCTTTGTTTAAAAACAAGTGCTCTGGTATTCCAAAACAAATTATCCAGCAGGCTTCCCGATTGTGTTCTCAGATAAAAGACCCCAGGGTAGTGCTCTAACTCGAATTTCTAAATTCGGTTGCCTATGCATGCCTGAGAGCAAAATTCAGTTTACTAGTTCGCTTCCAACCCAGATTAATGTGGTTATCTAAAGCGAGGGAATGTACATTTGAAACAGGAAATGTGGATTGGATTTACCCTTTCAAAGAGCCCTAATGGGAACCCGGGATGTAATGAGTAGACTTTTGTCTGGGGTTAGATACTGTGGGCTCCAGTTTGTTTTTGAGTTTTTAGGTGAATGAATGACTTTAGTTCTGTCATTAAACCTCTGGAATTCTAAAGTTTCAACAATGTAATAATGATAATGAAAATAGGGAAAGGCTCCTAGACTATGCTGTGGAAAAATACATGTTCAGATTTTACTGAAGACCCAGAATCCCATGTGGCCACAAATAATTTGATTTCACAGTTTCTATTTCTAGATATACAGGATGGGGTTGCCAGCAGAAGTTATATAGTGGTTATAACATATCAGCTTCCTTTTTAGGGAAGATACTGTAATTGTGAGAAAAATGGTCACAAAAGCCTTGGCCAAATATTGTTTGTAGTTGGTAAGAGAACACTCAGTTATTGAAGCTTCTGCGAACCTTTTCCAAATAATTTACACCTTTTCCCTAAAGGAATCTTCCCACCTCAGCCTCCTGGGTAATTGGGACCACAGGTGCTCATTACCACACCTGGATGGATGAATGGAGATATATATATATACACACACACACACATATTTGTAGAGGCGGAGTCTTCCTATGTTGCCTAGGCTATGTTACACTTTTTGTCACACATGCTGGGTATGGAGAATTTGGAGTAGGTAGTTTCAGATTTGCAGATCACAAGTTCTTGCCTTGTGCAGTGGTTTCTAAACCCAATTGCATATCTATACCTCATGGTAACTTGTTAAACATACTGATTCCTGGACCCTGTGTCTGATCTGCTAAACATTAATCCCTGCTCTGTGGCTCTGGAACATTAGTTTTTTGTTTTCTTTTTGGGGTGGGGAGGAGGGGACAAGGTCTCGCTCTGTCACCCAGGCTAGAGTGTAATGGGCTGACTGCAGCCTCAAACTCCTGGGCTCAAGCAGTTCTCCTGCCTCAGCCTCCCCAAAAGCTGGGACTACCACCACCATGCCCAGCTTTTTTTTTATTTTTTTGGGTTGATACAGGGTTTCACCTTGTTGCCCAGGCTGGTCTTGAACTCCTGGGCTCAAGGAATCTAGCTGCTGAGGCCTCTCACAGTGCTGGGATTACGGGTGTGAGACACTGTGCCTGGCCTGGAACATTTAGGTTGGTTTTTTGTTTTTGTTTTTGTTTTAAAAATCAAGTTCCAATATAGAAGCTTCGGAATCACTATTTCATAAAATATTTTTGAGTGTTTTCCTGGGGCATTGGTAATGGTGGTGGTTTATAGTAATTTATTTTTACGCTACGTAACTTTTCTGAAAAGAAAATGTTCATGTGTATTTGGTTTTAAAACCTTATTTACTGTGAAATAGAACAGATCCTGGAAAAAGTATAGTGTACAGCTCAATGAATGATCACAAAGTGAATACCCAGGTAACCAGTACTCGGGTAAAGAAATAGGACTTTGACCCCCCGCAAAAAATTATTTTTATTAGATTCCTCAAATTTTCTCTTCTATTCCTCCTCAAATCCCAAGAAATTAGAGATATAAGTAAAAGTTGATGAAACAGTATATTAAGGTATAAGTGAAAAAAGCATTGTCTTTTGGTAGGTGGTCTTTCTTAATTACTCCTTTCAGTAAGATTTTGGTGGTTAAGTTTGTGTTGTTTATCTATGTTTTGATTCAGTCTTAAGCCAGTTCTTGACAGTGACTGTCTATTAATGCTCACAGCCAATATTAAGATTATGTTCTAAGATGTATCTTTTCTGCAGTCTGTTTCACTGAAAATATTCTCATGATAGTTTTGAAAATGTGTAAGGACAGATTATCTTCTGACTCTAATAAACAAGTGAGTCTTGTCATTAGTGTCCAGGTAACTTAGGAAACCTGTCTCAGTAGCCAAGTATCTTTATCTGGTACATGATAAAATGTGGTTTCTTAGTTTAAAAAAAAAAAAAGTTCCTCCCTTCTCTCTATCCACCCAGAATAATCTCTCCTCCATTCCAACCCAATCAGAACATTTAAAGGCCTGATGGCTTTTCTTTTTTCCACTGAAGAATCGTTCAATTCTTAGTGAGAGAAGGTCCAGCTGTATTAAATAGCAAGCTTGCCCATTTTCTTTGGAAAGGGATGCTCATGGTAAAAGGACCTCAAGCAAACCCTGCACTTAAGCTGTGTGCAAGTGGAGGGAGAGAGCTGTCTGCAGCCACCTGCCAGCAGCTACACATCTGTGCTCTGCTAGCAACCATGTGGGCTCTGTGGATGTGAGAGCTGCTCCCTTTCCCCTCCCTGCCTCATACTTCCCCATCATAGTGATCGCCACTATCAACTAAACAGGTGACAAGACTCCAATCACCCTGCTCTGAATGGCTCTCCATCTTCCCAAAAGTACACCAGAGGCCTGTTTTGTTACAGTACATTGATTAAATAAATATTCCTGTGTGCACAAAGGAACTGAAATCTGTTATGGCACTCTGCAGTTATCTGTCCATTAATAGTGGAGAAACTACTGCCACTTTTCTCCCCTCAGTGCCCCCCCCCCGCCCCCTTTCTTGTCTCTACCACGCAGATTCTCAAAGGTGCCAGTAACAGATAAATTATCTGACCTCTGCTTTCAGGCTTGTGTGAAGCAGGAGGGGTGGTGTCATGCTCTTTGGTGAGGCATGCCGTTGGGGCAGTGCCCAAGTGTATGGATAATAGGAGAGCCCGAATGATTTAGATTAGAAGATTCTTTCTTGCTTTGGGGTTGTGGGACCTTTGTCTCTCCCCTTCAATTCTTAGCAGAAGCGGACTCAGAAAGGTCTTTCAAATTAGCTTGCCTCCCTTTTATAGAAAAAGGGTGCTTCTGGCCTTGAAGTAGTTCTGTGTGTCTGCTGTCAGATGTGGAAGCCACAAAGCGTCTGTGAAACTTGATCCCTTGCGTTTATTTACAAGTTTCTTTCAAATGGCAGTGGCAGGAAGGACCTTTACCATTTGGGCAGATAGCCCTAGTGGTTGATGGGAGGGCTTGGTGGAAGGGCAGGCTTTGTGAAAGGTCCAAGTGTGGAATGGTAGGAATTCTAGCCATGGTGGTGCTGACTGGTTTCCTTTCTTTCTTGGCGGGGCAGGGGCTGGGGTGGAGTGTTGATTAAAAGAACACCTAGATAAAAAACATGACTGATTTAGAAAGTGTTATTTGGGCTGTGCACAGTGGCTCATACCTGTAATCCCAACACTTTGGGAGGCTGAGGCTGGAGCATCCCTTGAGTCCAGGGGTTTGAGACTAGCCTGGGAAAAACAGTGAGACCCCGTCTCTATAAAAAATTTAAAAATTAGCTGGATGTGGTGGCTTACAATGGTAGTCCTATCTACTCGGGAGGCTAAGGCAGTAGTATCGGTTGAGCCCAGGAGAACGAAGCTGCAGTAAGCTGTGATTGCCCACTGTACTCCAGCCCAGTGCCAGAGTAGGGCTGTGTCTCAAAGAAGAAAAGAAAAGAAAAACGTCCCAGACAGGGAAGGAGAAGAAAGAATGACAATGGAACATAGGAAATTAGGGTTGTAGGGAAGACTCTGTGAACATTATTGTGGTGTGAAGGAATGGCATGCAGAGAGAAGTGTGATGGAAGGGAGGTGTTGAAATGTTTACAGCTCCTAACATCTACCACCAAGGAGGGGGCACCCCTTTGACAGAAATGAGATGGGTGTTCCTGAGTAGTTGTGACATTAAAAAAAATTGCAGGGAACCTTGTAGCTGCGTGGATGGCAGAGACACATAAGTAGGGAAAACTGTTGGAACAGGTAAAGTGAAATCTCTTAGTGTGTATGTCTTCCAACTGACTGTGGGTAATTAGTTGGAAATGACATTAACCTGAGCTTAATTGTAATTTTGCATAGTAACAACATACCAGCTGTTCACTGTATTCTTTCCTGGAGGTGCGATTTAATTATTTATTTATTTTTTTTTGCTATCTTTTAAGGTCCAATTTTCTGTTGTGTTTTCCTTAAACCCCGCCTGGTTGCCGTATCCACAGCCCCCACAGTTTAGCAGTAATGTCATTTTTATTGCTTTCGTGCCCACTGTGTGATGAGGGCTTGGGATGCTCTTGGTTTTGCTAATGACTTGAATTTATAAAGGGCCACATTGGAAAGTCACTGAGAAGCATGGGTGATTGGAAACCTTGTGTTTTGGGCTCTTCCACAAGGTTTTAGTTTATTATATCAATCATATGGATAATTCTAGGCCTTTCAAAGGTGCTCAAAGTATCAAGTGAACAAGCTGAAAGAGAAGTTAATTACTGAACAGTGATTGTTCTGATATAACCAATTATTGGATCATTAAATGTTTATTACCTTTTATATGCTCCTTTCCCCATAAGGGCAGTTGCTTTTTTAAGTCATTAAAACAGAAATGGGATCTTAAAAAAAAAATTCTACTTAAAAAATTTCCACGAGACTGAAGTATTAAAAAGGTCTTGTGTGATCTGACAGCTGAATAGCCTGTTTTACTTTGGTCTGTTGAATTAGTAATTAATGAAATGTATTGCCTGAGCAGAGAAAATAAGATTAGTTTTGTTTAGAAAGAACACAAAAGCAAAACATTAACCCCCAAATGCAGGCTAATATTAAAATGCAGTATAATAAATAGAAATAAAACAGTCTTCTTGAATGATAAGATGCCTAATGGTAACATTCATTTCATTGATTCATTCATCACTTTCTTGAGCACCAACATTATGTTTAGAAGGAATGGGTTTATGTACATACAGAGGAGGCAAGGTGCCCTGTCCCCAAAGACACATGGGTTAGCAGAGCAGTTAAACAAGACACTTTAGGCGGCCAGGTGCGATGGCTCACGGCTGTAATCCCAGCACTTTGGGAGGCCAGGGTGGGAGGATCACCTGAGGTCGCGAGTTCAAGACCAACCTGACCAACATGGAGAAACCCCGTCTCTACTAAAAATACAAAATTAGCTGGGCGTGGTGGCACATGCCTGTAATCCCAGCTACTCGGGAGGCTGAGGCAGGAGAATCGCTTGAACTCAGGAGGCGGAGGTTGCAGTGAGCTGAGATCGCGCCATTGCACTCTAGCCTGGGCAACAAGAGTGAAACTCCGTCTGAAAATAAATAAAAAATAAAAAATAAAAAAACTCAGACACTTTAGTAGCTACTGTTGCAATGTAGAAAGTGGTAGGATAATAAGTACACGGGCATTTCTTTGGGGAGGAGTGGTTATAAAGACAGCTTACTTCTGGAGGCTGAGGCATCCTGTGGATTAAGAGTAGGGGAGAGCATGGTTATGAAGAAGAATCTTGCTTTTTGAGGTCACGGTGTCCTGTGGATTGAGTAGAAGCCTATTACTTGGGTTCACAGCCCAGCTTTGCCACTACCTAGCTGTGTGACCATTTATCTCAGTTTCCTTGTGTGTAAAATGGAATAATAGTAACGCAATCCTCACAGGGTTTGATGATTAAATGAGTTATTATACGTGAAGTGTGTATGACAGTTTATAGCACATAATGAACATTATAATCTTAGGTTGTGGTTATGTCATTTTTGTGGGATAATGTGATAGAACTTCTTAGGGGAGATGGTATTTGATTGAATGATGAGGAGCGGAAAGATGTTTCAGGCATTTCTTGTATTGTCTGATGTAGCCACATACCTAATTTATAATGCCTGCAGTAATGTGTGCTTATGTAGTGCCATTGTCAGAAGATTACAAAGGGCATTTACAGACGTTTATTCTAAGAACAGTCCTCTGAAACAAGATCGTTAATGCATATTCTTCTGAGGTGTGAAGGGGTACAGAGCAAGCCCATCCTGTTTTTCCCTTGAGGTGTGCTTGGAGCCTGTGTTTGTTGTGGGTAATTTAGACCCACAGAGAGAGGAAACTTTCAAATCTTTTAAATTCTATCTTAAATTCTTAAGTTATATTTGCAAAGACATGTGGTAAATACATTTTAAAACATTTTCCGTAGCTTCTTCCAATAGTGGAACTAGTTTATTCCTGAGGTACCAGATCATAGACAATTGTCTTTAGAGGAAGTTTATAATAATGAACATTTGTCATAACTGTGAGGTTGCCACTTTGGATTAGTTTTCACACTGCTGAAAAGAAATCCCTGAAACTGGGTAATTTATAAAGAAAAGAGGTTTAATTGGCTCATGGTTCCACAGGCTGTACAGGAAGCATGGCTGGGGAGGCCTCAGGAAACTTACAATCATGGTGAAAGTTGAAGGGAAGCAGGCATGTCTTCATATGGCCAGAGCGGGAGAAAGGGAGAGGGGGAGGTGCCACACTTTTAAACAAGCGGATCTCCTGAGGACTCTTTCAGGAGAACAGCAGCAAAGGGGGAAGTCTGCCCCCCAGGATCCAGTCACCTCCTACCAGGCCCCACCTCCAACATTAGGAGTTACAATTCCACATGAGATTTGGGTGGGGATACTGACCCAAATTATATCTTATTATGCTCATTTTACAGTGAGGAAACCGAGGCACTGAGATGTTCAGGAGTGTTGCTGAAATCAAAAAGAGGTGTTGACCCAGGATCTAAGCTCTTCATTGCAGTTGCATAAACCATTTCATTTGATTTGTGTGTTTTACAATAACCCTTTGAGAAAGGTCAGTCAGCTATTATGTGCGTTTTGGGAAGTATAGTTTATGAGAAGTTGGTGGGGCATCATAGTGAGCTTAGCGTGGACTGAAAATTTTGGGGTGGCTGTTGTATACCCTTTTGCTACTTCAAGCAACACATTTTTGGGCGTCAAGATCTATGAAACAACACAGAGCTTGGAGGAAACATTGAGTCTGTAAACTGTGGAAATTCTTGTGTAGCTTGGAGTGAGACCCGTGTGGGAATCTTTGGTAGCCACCGTTTACCACCTTAACTTTTCTGAGCATGTTTTATTATTTGGTAATATGGAGCTGTAGTACTCCCTTTCCTCAGGGCTGTTTCGAACCTGATGTTTGTAAAATTACCTGACAGACATTGCTAGCTCTCAGCCAACAGAGGTGGGATTGTTGTTAATTGTTTCAAACCAGGGGTCACACAGGAAGCTGAGCCTGGGTGAGAAGTCCAGCTTCTTGACTTCTCTGGGGCTGGTTCTCTCCAGCACCCATGCCATATTGCTGGGGATAAGGAAGATATTTTATTGAGATGAGCCCCAGCTTCTCATTAGAAACTACAGTCCTGATTCTTTCTCTAGACTCGTCAGGTTGCCAGTTGATCCAGTAAGTAATGTAGTAAATGTAGTGGACCCAGTAAGGAGTTTGCGGTTTTCATGGAGTGATTTCCTAAAATCACTGCAGTCAGTAGCCTGTGAGCCACATGAGGGTGGGGGACTTGTTCTCTGTGGTGTTCACCTTGTATTATGCAAGGTGATGTGACAGCTGGCACATAGTTTGGAGTCTGGCAGCATTTATTGTGTGAAGGAAGGAAGGAATGAACAACCTCAGTGAGCTGTAGAAAATGGTATGAGAAGGGGAACAGGATTTTTAAAAAATTCAGTTTTGTAAGATAGAAGAAATTGAGGCACTGAATCAGGCAGGTTATGCCCAGTCTCTGTGGTCACCAGGCCTTACAAATTGGGCATAATTTATACCCTTGAAGATGTTGCATGGCAATACCTTCTGGTGGGCAGATCACCTGAGGTTAGGAGTTCAAGACCAGCCTGGCCAACATGGTGAAACCCCGTCTTTATTAAAAATACAAAAATTAGCCAGGCGTGGTGGTGCACACCTGTAATCCCATCTACTCTGGAGGCTGACACAGGAGAATGGCTTGAACCCTGGAGGCGGAGGTTGCAGTGAGCTGAGATCGTGCCACTGCACTCCAGCCTAGGTGACAGAGCAAGACTCTGTCTCAGAACCAAAACCAAAAAAAAACCCCATATTTTTATTGTGAAACAAAATTTTATCCATGTCAGGAATTTCTTCTGAACTAGAGTATATTCATTCCTAATTTGTGATTTGAGTCTGTTTAGTTGGAACTTGTGGGGAAGGCTTAGTGGAGCTGTGCTTCTAAGGATGTGGTATTCTCACAGGCAGCTGTGCTAACCATCTTGCTATAAACTAGCCACGAGTAAACGTCTGGTTGTGAATCACAGCGTGACCTTTCAGGGAAAACAAAACAAGCAAACCACCAAACACATGAATCAGATTTTCTTTAGTATCAGGATTGTAAAGTCTGATGTTTAACAGTTTGTCAGGCCCACTTGGAGCAGTTGAGACAACTTCCTTTCTCTATTTCTGTTTGTTCAAGATGTAGAAGTGCAGTCCTTCTTTAGCAACACTTTTGGATAAAAACTTTTAAGTTTTCTTCCACTGAGTTAAACTATATTGTTTTCCTCACCGTCATGGACTTTTATAACAATTAAAGATTCCTGGTTACCACTCAAGCCCTACTGAATCAGTCTCTTGGAGTGGGACCCAGAAATCTATTCTGAAGAGCACCCTGAGTGATTCTATGGTTAATCAGATTTGGAAGCCACTGAGATAGAGAATGATAATATTGTATTTTCCATCCATCCATTTATTCTCTCTGTTTTTTTTTTTTCCTTCTCTGTGGTCCGAATATCCATTTATTCTTACTCATTTATCCATGTCTTGAGTAGATTAGAATTGACTACCTATATGGCATTGGTCATTTTAAGAACTAGGCATAGAAACAAGAGGTAGAACACAATCCCTGCCCCATGGAGTTCACAGGCTGTCTCAGAAGTTTTTAACTTTGGATTGAGTGTTAAAGGATTCACATACTTCCCAAAAGCCATGAGCAGAAGATTTTGTGCACACACTTTTTTTTTTTTTTTTTTTAAAGCTTTCATCAGATTCTCTAAGGGGTCAGTGACCCACAAACAGGTTAAGAACCAAGGTCTTGTGCTTGCACAGCTGTTCTGGAAAAAGTAGAAGAGGGCAATGTTTCTGTTGCCACTTAAGATGTTTTTGACCTTTTGAGAGGCAACAGCAGTTTGAGGATTGTACCTGTTTTCTGCCCCACTTAAAATATTTAAAAAGAAGAAAAAATAGTTTAACATCTGGGTCAGGGTCAGAACAAGACCAAGGGATATGGAAAATAGTTATTTGGTGAACTGCATCACATTTAATGTTAAAGAGTTGCTTACAGCGAAACAGCCTGGTGGTCAGCGTGTTGGAGGAACTTCTTAAGCTGGATAGCATAGGCAAAGTTCATTCCAGTTTTCTTACAGTATATAATTAGCCAAATTATGGATAACAATTTTCACTGCATGGATATACATAAAGACTAATTGTCTTATTTTTGTTCCATTTTAGCCCCAGC
This sequence comes from Mandrillus leucophaeus, assembly GCF_000951045.1. Lineage (NCBI taxonomy): Eukaryota > Metazoa > Chordata > Mammalia > Primates > Cercopithecidae > Mandrillus > Mandrillus leucophaeus. The sequence goes on from NW_012104476.1 coordinate 222,778, forward strand.
ATGTCCATTGAATCGCTTAATTCCAAAATAACTTTGCCAGCTGTATGGCGGATACATTCTTCTTGATCTTCTAAAATCCCCAAATAACACTGTTCATAGCAGAACAGAATTGGATATTAAGAAAGAACATCTTTAACTGCTGCATAAAGTTTACTTCGTAAAACACTAGAACCTTGTATGTATAATGTTCTTATCCCTAAGGATAACTTTATAATTGAATTTCAATTAAGGATCTTCTCTTCCTTTTCCTCCTCCTCTTCTCTCTAAGTTGTACTCATTGAATTCATGTTTCAATGGGGAACATAAATTTTTCAAATATTGTTGTTCTGGTAATGCTGCATTTTAGGATCTGGAGAGGGCAGTCGGTGGGATTAAATGTTATCAAATAGGTAAAATTCTTTGGCCATTTTCTTTGGTATAGTTCCTTTGGAGCTTAGGAGGATGTTAGAGGTCTTTGTTGTCAGTGAAATCTTGTAATGTATTTTTAGGCTGTTCAAATGTCTGGATCACCTATTTTGAACTTTTGCATATACCACCTTACATTACTTATTTTTATAAAGTGGACATTTTATCTTTATAAGGTTTTGGCTGGCTGGACAGTGATTATGTGTTCTAGGTCTTTATAACTTTGCCATTACCCGGCATGCTGAGCACATAACATACACTCAGTAAATATTTGATTAATTGGATATGTTGTACCCAGGAGACCAGAAGATGAAATAAGTCTAGAGTTAGAACTTGATACATGCTTAGAAAGGTAGGAATGTAAAAGTCGATTATGAGATCTCTTAGGCTGACATGCTCTCCCTGCTTCCTCCCTGTCCCTCTCCACCCACTCCCATCCCTTCTCTCTTCCATCCTGCCTCTCTTCTCCCTTCCCCTCTCCCACTCCCCCCTCCCCTCTCCCTGCTCCCTTTTCTTTCTCTTTCCTTTCCTTTTCTCTTTCCTTAATTTTCTTTTCTTTCTGTTCATATATAGGTAGTAGAGCCAGCTCATATTTTCTAGTTCTTTAAAAATCATAAGTATTTAGAATTCCACAGTTACAAGGAGAATTTTATGGTGGAACCACAACACTCAGTTTTCATTTGGAAAACGTTAAATGTAGTGAACCTTGAGAGAGGTTTTTATTAGTTACTGCTTTTATTTTTAAAATAAGTTTCATTGTGTATTTGTAAGATATACAACATTATAGGATGCATATAGTAAAAAGGTTACTATATAGTGAAGCAAATTAACATATTCATCACCTTACATAGTCTCCCTTTTTTTTTGTTGTGGCAAGAGCAGCTTAAATCTACTCATTTAGCATTAATCCCAAATACAGTACAATTTCATTACCTTTAGTCCTCATGTTGTACATTAAATCTTTAGACGTGTTCGTCCTACATCTCCTCCATTTCCTTCTTACCCCTAGTAACCACTGTTTTGTTCTCTCTCTGAATATTTGAAAATTTTTTTTAAAGATTCCACATTATAAGTGAGATCATGCAATATATATTTTTTTCTGTCTTTGGCTTATTTCACTTAGTACAGTGCCCTTCAGGCTCATCCATATTTGTGGCAAATAGTAAGATTGATTTTTTTTTTAGGGCTCAATAATATTCATACACACACACACATACCCACACACCCACACACCCACATCCCCCCCCTCACAGTTTATCTATTTGCCTGTCGACAGATGCTTAGGTTGTCTCCATATCTTATGAATAATGCTTCAGTGAACATGGGAGTGCAGATATCTTTATAAGGGGGAGATTTCATTTCTTTTGGGTAAATGCCCAGAAGAGAGATTGCCGGGTCATATGGAAGTTCTATTTTTAATTTCTTTAGAAACCTCCATACTATTTTTCACAATGGCTGTATCAAACTACATTCCCACCAGCCGTATACAAGAGTTCCTTTTCTCCACTCTTTCCAACATTTGTTATCTTTTTACTTTTTGATGTAAGAGCCATCCTAATGGGTGTGTAGTGGTATCTCATAATGGCTTTGATTTGCATTTCCCTGATGAGTAATGATGTTGAGCACCTTTTCATATGTCTATTGGCAGTTATGTTTTCTTTGGAAAAGTGTCTATTCAGGTCTTTTACCCATTTTAAAATCAGGTTATTTGCTTTTCTACTATTGAGTGTGTGAGTTCTTTATACATTTTGCATATTAACCCCTTATCAGACGTAGTTTGCAAATATTGTCTTCCAATTCGTAGGCTGCCATTTCATTGGCTCTTTCTTTTGCTCTGCAGAAACCTTTTAGTTTGGTGTGGCCCCATAGGTTTATTTTTGCTTTTGTGGCCTGGGCTTTTGGTGTGTTATCCAAAAAAATCATTGCTGAGACCAGTGTCCAGGAGTTTTTCCCCTGTATTCTCTTCTAGGAGTTTTGTTGTTTCTTGTTAGTTAGTGCTTTTAAGAAGGAGGGAGGCCTCACCACAAACTTGATTATTAAAAGACATCTGCTACCTAAATAGATGCCACCCTTAATCTGTCCAAATCAAGTAAAATCTTATTAGTTATATTTGGGTAGAGGAAATATTGTAGGCTAATGAGCAGTGGCTGTCCCCAGCTATCTGGAAAATCTAGACTTGTAGCCTTGAAGGAGAGGGACCCGAACTGTGAAGACATTTGTCACTAACCATGCTATATTGGATGTGAACCTGGGAATGGTTACAGGAGGTGGCTTAGGGTAATATGTGCTGGCATCTTTAAGTATTTCAGGAAGAGGGATTTAGATCCAAGTGGTCACTCCTACTCCCATTGGAGACACAATTTGGCATTGTGTATAAAAGAAGAGTTTTTCTAATAGTGCTGTGTTAGGGTCTTGAATTCCAGTTGCTGAAGCCATTCAAACAGGCTCACTTCTCACTCACCTGGATTATTGTAATGGGAGTTCAAACTGGGTATTAGTGACCTTTGAGGTCTCTCCCTCCCAAAGAGACTATGAGTATGTGATTTTTCAGGGCAAAGTGTTCTAAGTAAATCAAGTCATGGTTTGAAGTCTAGATCTGCTCCTTGTAAATTTTTTTTTTCTTTTTAAAGAACTCAGTCTTGAGTGCTGTTTACTTTGTATTTAAGCCCATGGTCCCCATGTGTATTGAATTGGCACAAACTAAACTTGTCTGCTCCTCTAGGTCTCTTCTCATAGTCTGAGTTCTTAAAATTAACATCAGTTAAAAGCAGCACCTTGGCATTTTCCTTATTGGAGTTTGCCGTGTGTTTGCAAATCAAAATGGGAATTCATTCAGTCATTTGGGCTGTACAGGTTTTCATCTCTAGTCACTTAAGTGAAATCCATAAGGAAAGATGTCCATGCTTTACTTACCATAGGGCTCACTCACCTCTTTCCTTAAATGCAAAACAAAAAGCACCTGCCAGTTTTAAGGGACTGAAAAGGTGTTTGATGATGGATGAAAATACATCTGAGAATAATAATCTAGTTATACCTAGACTGGTGAGGCATCATTATAGTATCTGGGGGGAAAAGTAGGGAGTGGAAGTGTGTATGTGGGGTCAGTCTTAACAAGGTAAGCTGAAATGAATGCTTTAGCCCTGCAGTACCAGAGGGCACCTGGATTAATGTTCTGGGCCCTAATTCAGCATCCTGTCTGTTAGACACTTGGCACTGATTTGCTCATCTCAGAACTGAAGTCTTAAGGACTAAGAGGAGAGAGGAACACATCATTTTCTCTGCCAGAGGAGGTACTTAAACTGGGAAAGGAGGAGGAGACCTTAACAAATCAAGCCTTGGCAAGGAAATCTGTCATGAATCAGCAATGACTTGGAAAGCCTCTTTCGCTGTATTTTACAAACCTAAGCATTTGTCGCTACTGACGTTTCTCTATTGCTTACCTTAAGGATCAGCTTTAGGTAGCACTATGAATGGAATGAATCCTTTTTTGTGTGTGCCCATTTTGACATTAGGTAATTAATTTACAACTAGCTCAATTAGAGTCCAGCCCATACAGTGTGTACGTGGCCTTTTAAAGAGCCTTTGTTTTGACTCTAATTGAACTGGTTGTAGCAGAGACAGCCAAACAATTTGCATTCATCTTTGGCAGAACACAAGGGCTCTCCCTTGGTATGGACAGCCCCATTTTCTATTTCTTCTACGAAGTCTGGCACTAAAGTGATGTGTGCTTATTTTATTTTTCTAATTTAAAAAAACTTTGAAAAGGACAAAAGCCATATAGCTTTATTGTAAAAAAATTGGAAGACATAGATAGATAAACAAGGAAGAAAATAAAGATCATACATTATCTTTTTTTCTTGAGACGGAGTCTCAATCTGTCTCCCAGGTTGGAGTGTAGTGGAGCAATCTCGGCTCACTGCAGCCTCCGCCTCCTGGATTCAAGCGATTCTCCTGCTGCAGCCTCCTGAGTAAGTAGCTGGGATTACAGGTGTGCACTGCTGCCACACGTGGTTAATTTTTGTATTTTTATTAGAGATGAGGTTTCAACGTGTTGGCCAGGCTAGTCTCGAACTCCTGACCTCAAGTGATCTGCCCGCCTTGGCCTCCCAAAGTGCTGGGATTATAGGTGTGAGCTGGCACCTGGCCTAGGGCACACATTAGCTTAATACCAAGAGAATACCATTTACAACTTAGTATTTTTCTTTCTATGCCTTTTCTGTATATGAGGGAATGCCTGCACCTGTGTATGTAAATGTTTTTATGTGTTGTTTTTACAAAATGGGAACACAGCATACAAACTGTTTTGTAGTATGCTTTTTTCCTACTTAATAAGTTGGAAGTGCCTTGTCATTTTATAAAATGTTTTCCTACAGCATTTTAAATGTCTGCATAATAGTCAATTGTGTGGATGTACCAAAACATATTTGACCAATCTGTTATTATTGGACACTTGAGCCCTTTCCGGGTTTCGATATTATAACTAGCATTGTGATATATATTCATGCTGCTAAATCTTTGTGAAGTCTTAATTATTTGCAACCAATAAATTTCTAGATATTGAATTACTTGGACAGGGGCATGCATGTTTTAACATTTTTTATGCATACTGCCAAATTGCAACAGTTTTCACTTTCAGTAACAGAATATGACAGCTTTATGTTTATTCTTGATATTCAGGAGTACAGTATAGAGAGTATTGACTCAGAAGCGGATTAAATCCTGATCAGTGATTTTGCTGTTGCCCCTGAAATTTACATCAGCCTTATAATCTTCTGTTCTCAGTATTAGGTGAAAGAAGCCAGTTTATATCATATAGTACAATATAGCTTTGCTTATTTTGACTAACATGAGTTATTTACTTTTGAAAAGTTGTAGAATAAAAGCAAGTAGCTGCTGCTGTAAGACAAAAGTGCCTTTGTTTTTCCTAAGGCAGGACTCTGAAACAGTATTTTTCCTATGAATAAGGACCAACCTAAAGAAATAGTTGAAAATCAAAGCGATAAGTAGATAGTTTTGCCAAGTATATGAAAAAAAAATTGGATCTTCTTGAGGCAGTGAAACCCATGACTGGAGGAGCAAGATGAACGGTGGCATCCTGTACCAGGGGTGGCCTTGGAGAGGCTGTTATACCTCGTGTACGCAGTCTATCATTGACTGAACATTTGTTACGCTGCTCATGATTGTATTTGCAGCATCTGAAAGTGCAGTAGGACAAATAGATGCTCATTGTTGACTGAATTAATAAATGAATAGAATAGATACACAGGAGAGTGAGATTACAGAAAACTACCTTTCAGGTCATCTAAGACCCTCCCTCTAATTTTATTTTACTTTATTTTTAGAGACAGGTTCTTGCTCTGTCACCCAGACTGGAGTCCAGTGGTGCATTCACAGCTTACTGCAGCTTTGAACTCTTAGGCTGAAATGATCCTCCTGCTTCAGCCTCCCAAGTAGCTGGGACTACAAGGTCTTGCTTTGCTGCCCAGGCTGGTCTAAAACTCCTGGCCTCAATCAATCCTCCTGCCTCAGCCTTCCAAGTGCTGGGACCACAGGCATGAGCCACTGTGCTTTAGTCCATCCAATTTTCTAACTGAAGACATAGAAGTTCAAAAAGATGAAGTGACATCTTACTCAAGACTAAGTTAATGATCACAGCAGAAGTTGTAGTTCTCTGTATCACTGTATTTCTCAGATTCTCATAGTACTAGAATTGTGTTTTTCCCTTGATATGGTACTTTGTATGATTAAATTTTAAAATCAATAGTAAAATTTTAATTTCAAATGCAGCATAGGCACAATTAACTCCTCTTTTTCTTCTCTGCTTGGAAATAGCCTCAGTTTTTGTTAATATTCAACACACTCTTAAACTTGCATTTCTTTTTTCCTTTCTTTCTTTCTATAATATTTTCACCTATCCTATTTCATTCACAGTGCAGGTTTTAATTTACTTCAAGCAGTATTGCCATCTGGATGTCAAAAGACATCGAATTGACCTCTTATCTGTAGATCCCAATAAAGGTCTTACCTGCCTAGAAACAAAAGATTTAGTCAGGAATTGAGGTGGAGCAAAGCAAAGACTTCACCAGAGGCCCAGGTGCTACCTATCTGCCCACTTGTTCTTTGATTGACAGTGGGGCACAGAGGTGCCTTGTGTTCATCTAGGAAGTAGCTTTTGCATACAATGTTTGTTTGGAACTTTTCAGTTTGCTAGTGCTGAATAATGTCTGCAGTAAAAGTTGGTTTAGGGTAAACCAGGAGAAAGGAGGAATTAAAGAGAAGTTTTAACATTTCTATATTTTTTTCTTCTGTGACTTTAGCCTTTCCCCCTTCTTAGTGAATTATTATAGAGTTGTATTAAAATGTAAGTTCTGGAAATTAGACACCATGGTATTTAGACCAGCATGGGATACTGTACTCTTAGGTTCCATAATATTTCATAGTACATCTCTTTATTGTATGTTAAATGATAGGGAAGTATAATAAAATGCACCTAGAGAGTACTTATCTATTTTATGTCCTGTAACATTCGGTACTTGATGCAAATATAGCGGATCTTGATTCCAACAGGAGCAAAACTGGTTATAACTCACGAGAATGTGGATAGTCTCATCTTGATGGAAAGTTCCCTGTTGGTGGCATAAGTTCAGCAAAACCATAGAATTTGAGACTCTAAAGGGTCTTTGTAACAGCTACTCCAATCTTTTATTTTACAGATGGGGAAAGAATTAGCCAGGGGTTCAGCATCATTCAGCAGGTTAAAGACAGACCTGTGGGCAGAACCTAGAACTTAACGCTCTGCTGTGTCTTTTCATTTTCTTATCACAGTTGAGGCAGGTAGTCTACCCTGTCTTTAAAATACCATTTAATGTTTGTTGACTTGAAACCTGTTGTGCCCAAGAGCACCTAACTCTTGCTCACTTTTCCTGGATGCCCAGGTCATTCTGTGCCTCTGAGGGTAGGTTTGGATATGGCTGAAATGCAAGCTGTGTTGTGACAGTGCTTAGAGAATTGTCTCTGATGATAGGACTCTTTTAAGAAAGCAGTGAAAAGGCAGTAAGGAGACTGTTACTTCATAAAACAATTGGCTCTGGACTTGGAGAAGTCCCAGGTGGTGGATGGTTGCATCCCTTGGCAGCAGCTGTCTTTGCTATCTCTTACAGTCTTAGAGATCTGGGAGTCTTTGGCTCTTAATCTTAACCTAGATTCACTGTATGATCTTGGTCAACCGCCTCACCTCTTGGGCTTCAGTTACCTTGTAGTAAGTTCAAGGGGAGTTAAAGTGGATGATTTCTATGGCAACTTGCAGGCCTTGAATTATTTTTATAGAAGTTTTTCCACATGATCAAGTAGCCAAACATGTATTGCTGACAGTCCATTTTATTACTGTTTTGATTGGTTTTCATGGGAATTTGGAAAATGTCTGCAGACTTTACTGTGATCAGGATGCTAGCAGTTATTTACAGAGCACCCATCAGGTGTTCGGGGCTATAAAAGAAATAGTGTCTAGCTTCAGGGAGACAGAAAGACTTCTTTATCTCCCAAGCTGGGGATGGAGGGCATTCTTCTCTTCCACTGGATTTAAGCTCTGTGAGTGCAGGGGCTTTGTCTCTCTTAAGTAGTGCAGAGTTCAGTAAACATTGGTTGCATTAATGAAAGAATGAATCCAGTTGTCAGTCTTGCTTATATTTACTGAAGATATCCCACTGAGATTTATTGTTTTCTTCAACCTGTAAATGCTGCTAACTTGAATAAATTTCTCAGAAAGTATTCCTTACCTTCCATAGAAAAATGAGGCCAGGATGCTCTTAGGCTACAGGGAAAAACCATAAATATTCCTTTTCTTTCTTGAAATTCAATTTAATATTAGCATATTGAATGCCCTGAGATTATATGCCTTCAAATACTTTGGTTTAACCCAGCATTTCTGAAATTCACTTGACCTCAGAATATTGTTCATTCCACTCTCCCATGACACACTTGTTCATATCCCCCAGAACTTTGATTTGTAAAATAAAAAGGTTGATATAGGGAGCAATAATATGGAATAAATAGAAGCAGCAACATTAGTTAAGAATAATTAATTGAACACAACAGAGCATATACATTAAGTACTGTTCCTAGCAGGTCTGTGTGAAACTGTGGTAGACTTGTAGATTTTTTTTCTTTTAAAAATGACTGTATTAGAGATATAAGGTTGGGTGGTAGAGAGATTGAAGGAAGTTGCAAGTGACCTAATAGCTAATTTACAGTTATGGAAGTTGAATGGTAGCGTTTTAACTTGTGTCAAGGGCTGCCCTGTCAGGTACTGCAGGGGAATAATGATGAAAGGGAGTCTGTGTCTGCTCCTTCTGGAGCTGGCTGTCCGGTGGAGGAGACAGACATGTAAACAGAGCAATAAAGTACTCAAATGTGTAATGAACAGAAATAGGACACAGGAAGGAATGGTATTTTCCCCTGGTTTAGAACAGGGTTGCTGTTCATACAATAAGCCCAAACCACATAAGCTGGAGCCCCTCTAGATCCTCCAGACAAAATTCTACTCATACATCAAGATTCAAACAACTCAGCCTCTTTATGCTTTCGCTGATCCAGGATTAATTGCATCATCTGTATTGCCCGCAGAGCCTTGCTTACACCTCTGTCATAGGCCTTATCATAATCTGCTTTCTATGTGAACTACTTGAGGGCAGGGTAGAGTTGTCTTTGTCCCTGTATCTCTGGGGCCTGCAGTTACAGCATGGGCTGCATATTCGCTGCTTTGTTTAGACTTGGAGCAAGGTATTGGGCTGTGAAAGCTACTCACTTTAAGTAAATTCAGTAAATAAAATTATGTTTTATGGAAGACAGATTGGACAGGTGGTGGTATTATTAACATTTTCTCTCAGAATGCTTAAATATGATTTACATTTCAAGATTTCCATTACATTTTTTAAGGAATTCAACAATTCTGCATCATGAGGTATTCTTTCACACAAATGTTCCATAGTCATTAGTTTTTACAGAACCCTTTTCTTATATTATTATATACTATAAACACAAGTTCAGTTTGGCATTCTGTTCTCCACTAGTGATTGAGTTTGAAGCCCAAGGTCAGGGTATTGATTGATGACATTTCCCTTTAAAGTATTTGTATCCATTTGCCATTTGGGGACAGAGTGATTCCCAGTATGGTGCAGGAAATAACTAAACTGGAAGTCAGCCTGACTCGGTTTTGTAGTTAATTTTCTTTGTGACCTTGGGCAAGTCACTTAACCTTCCAATAACTGAGGGAGTTGGCCCAGAACTAGCACAGTCTTCTAATGCAGACATTCCACGATTCTCTAGGGAAGGTTCACTTCCATAGAGGTTTAAAAGTGGATACATTTTTAGGTTAAATGGCTTTGTTCGTTTAGTTTTTTTCTCCTTAACCCATTTTGGAGCAGTAAGACTGTCATGGAGTAAAACCAAATTACCTGGAACTCTCAGAAGGCTGCAGTTCTTATCCTATTTTTTTATTTTTAGGGGAAGGGAAACAAATGGCAACAAACAAGTTTATATCCATGAGTCAGGACAAATCCATCCCAGTTTTCTAACGTACACAGTGTACATAAACATATTCCATGAAGCACTGCAGATTCTTAACCGAAAATGGAATATTTGCTTTGCTTACCATCCTAAATATAGGAAGAACTGTACTTTGATATATACTTTTTGAGTACTTTCAGCAAAAATTGATATCAGCAGTTGTCTTGGTTGGCAAGGACTTGTGTATAGGAACCTGACTCCCAGCTCAGTGACGAACATATTCTGTATCTTTGAATAAGTCATTGAACCTTTCTAGATGTCAGTGTCCTCAACTGTTAGATTTGATACTGTTCTGATTACCTACAGATCTGTGATTAGACATTTCCATGCATTTATTTCAGGCCACCTCCTGTTCTCTTCCTTGAGAGATTAACAAATATCCCCATCCCTTCCCTCACACAGTCTTGGGCAGTTATTAATTTGTGAGGGAAAAGGGGTATTTTAAAACACTTTAAATGATACATTCAAGAAAATTATCTCGTATTGGTTATTGATTGATATATCACAATACTACCACAAACTTAGTGCCTTAAAATAATACAAATTTATTATCCCACGGTTTCTGTGAGTCAGGAGGAGTCTGGGCACTTGTTAGTTGGGTCTTTTGCAAGGCTGCAATCAAGATGTTGTCCCGGGCTGGGATCTAACTTACACGCTTGACTGTGGAAGCATCAGTTACTGAGCTCACTTAGATTGTTGGTGGAACTTACTTCCTTGCAGCTAGAGGACTGAGGGACTTAATGTTTTTGCTGGCTAGGGGCTGCCCTCTGCGTCTTGAGGCCACCCACATATTTGTGTAATGTGTGCTTCCCTAACATGGCTGCTGGCCCCTCAGAACCAGCAAGGGAGAGAACAAGGCAGGTGCTGCAGTGTTTTGGAATGTAATCACATAACCATGTACGTGTAATCATGTATGTCTGTCATCTCTGCTCTGTTCTGGTTAAAAGCAAGTCACAGGTCCCTCCCACACTCAAGGTGAGATGATCACACAAGGGCATTGACAACCAGGAGGCAAGGGTCATGGGGGCCGCCTGAAGCGTCTGTCAGCCACACCATATTTCAGTTTTTTTTTTTTCCTGTATCTTCCTTTGGATCTGTGAATAAATATCTCACTTTATACTAAAGCCGCAATAAACACTGATTGACAGAAAGTCTTTGTGCTCAATTAAAACTTCTTAGCTCCACAGAGTATTTGTACCTTGCCATTGTTTTATTGAGTCCCCAGATACTGATGAAGGCAGGGTTTGAGTTTCAGGGCTATTCATTCTCCTGCCCGCCCCGCCTATCACAGCACTGCCAGTGTTAGGTGCTCATTAAGTGTTTGTGGAAGGATTGTGACTGTTGTTCCAATTGTAGCATTGAGTAAATTTGAAGAAGCTCCCTGATATTGAGTGAGTTGTATCCTCCACCCCACAAATTCATATGTTGAAGCTCTAACCTCCAATGCGCTGGTAGTCCCAGCTACCAGAGAGGCTGAGGTGTGAAGATTGCTTGAAGCCCTGGAGTTGAGGCTACAGTGAGCCTTGATTGTGCCACTGCACTCAACCTGGGCTAACAGAGTGAGACCCTGTCTGTAAATAAATATGTGTCTACATACATACATAAGGTTCACAATTCAATTAAAAAAAGAGAAAGTGGCCATCTATAAGCCAGGAAGAGAGCCCCCACCAGAACCCCAATCTTGGACTTCCAGCCTCCAGAACTGTGAGAAAGTCAGGTTCCCCTGGTTAAGTCACCCAGTCTTTGGTATTTTGTTATGGTGGCCTGAGCTAAGACAGGCCCTATGTTCTCTGTGTAGCAAGAGGCAGGAAGCTAAGCACAAAGGTTGCCAGATAGCAGGGACAGGCTGGCTGTTAGTGAGTCAAGGCCAGTGGCATTTAATTGCAGTCATTCCTGTTCTTTGCTGAGCTTTCGTCATAACTATTCGTAGAGGACCCCTAGACTTTTTTTTTTCCGGGACAAAAATGATCCAAAACACACTGTCTTCAGTTTTTGAGCATTGGACTACCAAACAGGAACATTTAAGGAAAACAAAATGTTACTGTTGTAAAGCCTTGATGGCGGGAAGTTATGTAGTGAATTCTGAATTTCTTCTTCCTGAGTCTTGTCTTAAAAAAAAAAGTTTCAAAGTTTTTGTTTGTTCATCATTCATTAATAAGTCAAGATGTAGAGGGCTCAGTAGCCTTCCCCTAGTATTCTACCTTTCTGACTTTGGTAAACTTGCTTTATTTCTCCAGTTTCCCTAATTGTATGTAATATTAACATCTAGCTAAAAAGAATACAATGGTTATGTAAACCTCCTAGCACTTAATAGGCACTCAAGACAATATAACTTAACTGTATAAGAATGACTAATGTGCTATGTTTATTTATTTGGCTTTATTCATCTTGCCAGCAATGGTGTAGTATATATTAAAGATCTCTGAGTAAGAGAGGTTTGGGATGGGAAAAGGAACCAAGAAAATCTCACCATCTTTCTTCTGCTTGACAGCAAGTCTTGAATTCTGTTTTATTTTTCTTAAGAGACAGGGTCTTGCTCTGTGCCCACACTGGAGTGCAGTGGTGCTATTATAGCTCACTGCAGCCTCAAACTCCTGGGCTCAAGTGATCCTCCTGCCTCAGCTACCTGAGTAGATGAGGCTACTGGCGCCTACCACCACACCCAGCTAATTTTTTTTTTTTTTTTTTTGGTAGAGATGAGGTCTTGCAGTGTTTCCCTGGCTGGTGTCAAACTTCTGACCTCAAGTGATCCTTCCGACTTGGCCTCCAAAAATACTGAGATTACAGGCATGAACCACTGTGCCTGGCAGAATCTTGAATTCTTCAACAGGACTTTTGAATATTTTTAAGCCACATAAAATTTCCTTTTTAAAATTGCAATCAAAATTGTCAAGTAAAGTGGGTCATTTTTTGACCTGGTGCTTAATTGTACTTTAGAAGCAAATGCGTGTCTGTAAGTAAGGGGAGGACTCACAAGTGATTTAGAAGGAGGATTGTAAAAGAGTTTGGGAAGTCCATCCCTTTTGTTTTGCAGGTTGGGAGGCTGAGGGCACTGTGCAGTGATATATAGTCATGTAGAGGAGAGGAAACAGGACTCATAAATCTTACCTTTTATACAAAGTCAGTGTTTTCAGTAATTTTGTTGAAAACAAACATCAAACAAATTTAGACCTGTAAAATCCATTGAACTGGCGGGGGTCAGCCTGACCTAGCAGGACATGTGGCATCTCTGTTTTGTGATGCTGTATCTGCTTTGGGAGTCCTAGTGCCCAAACCCTTCAGTGTTGAAAACTTAACTGCTGAGTTTAAGGTGGTTTCTGTGGGGTTATGGGGCGGGGGGGGAGGGGGTTTGGAGGAAGGGAGGAGCGGAAAAAGAGACTTCCAGTCTGGAGCTCCTGCTGTTACCTTAGGGGATTTAGGGCCTATAAAAAACACATTTAGATCTCTGAATGGCATCAGATAAATATCAATGACCCTTAATTGAAAAGGAGGAGACCCAATGGACTAGAGGTCAGGACTTTACAGTGATGATTAGTGGCCTGGGGGTGTCAGCTGAAATGGTCTGGACTTTTTTGGTTTTTTTTTTCTGTTTCTTCCCCTACCTCCTTCCTGGGCTTAGAAATCCTGGAAGGAAGGAGGAGGGACCATCAGTTGAACTAAGAGATATGTTGTTTATACTGTCCTTGTGGTTGTCCCTGGGTGGTCTGAAATTTGGGAGGCAGGGTGGGAGCCAGGGGGGCGGGAAAGGCCCCCCAAGCCTTTTTTAAACTAGTATATTACAACCTGACTGCTACCTGCAGTTTCCCAATTACCCAATTATAACACAAATTTGCACATTTTTTAAAAAGTAGGCTGCTACTATTTCTCCTTAATACAAGGATTTTAGTCACTGTACATCTTGTGTCTTTAAATAATGTATTAGGAACATTTTCAAGTCCGTAAGTGCTTTTTTAATGAGAGTGTGAAGATTTTAATGGGACTAGATTGCTTTTCATGACATTTCAGAGTGACTTAATTGTAACAATGTTGAGAGGCCGTATTTTAAAGTTTGCTAAGTATGTCTGTGTGGATTATAGTCAGACGCTTAAAAGGACGGATGGTTGGATAGTGGAATCAGATAGCTTTTCCTTACTACTTTCCTCCAAATATTAGCTCTTTGCAAATATGGTTACACCAAACCAGCCACAGGTCAGGATTCTCTTAAATCTTTTAATTTTCAAATAGGAACAGAGGCTAATAACAGACTAATGTGGGTAATTTTAGAGACAATTTGTTTAAAACTTAGTTGGACAGCAATGTTGGTCCTAAGGCCTCTCCTCTCTCCTTTTGCAGACCCAGGAGGCCAGGCTGTCTTTGTATATACTTCCTGTTAGTCCCTGAACTCTCTTCCCTGTTTGCTTTAAAAGCACAGTGACCTTGGCCGGTGCGGTGGCTCAAGCCTGTAATTCCAGCACTTTGGGAGGCCAAGGCAGGCCGATCACGAGGTCAGGAGGTGGAGACCATCCTGGTTAACACGGTGAAACCCCGTCTCTACTGAAAAAATACAAAAAGCCGCGCGTGGTGGCGGACGCTTGTAGTCCCAGCTACTCGGGAGGCTGAGGTAGGAGAATGGTGTGAACCCGGGAGGCGGGGCTTGCAGTGAGCTGAGATCACGCCACTGCACTCCAGCCTGGACGACAGAGCGAGACTGTCTCCAATAAAACAAAACCAAAAAGCAAAACATAGTGACCTTGTGCCTCATTTTTTTCAGGTATTTGAGTTAATATTTCTAAAGCATTATCACTCTCCAGATAACAGTTTACCGTTTTAATGATTGAAGTTTCAGACTCAATTTTTTTCTTATCTCCAAAACAAGAAGGTTATTCAGAGGTCTTTTCCTATACAAACGTTATTAGGATTCTAGAATCTGTGGCAGACTTCTCAAAATTAGATCAAATGGTCAGACACTTTCACTTTTTTTTTTTTTTTTTAATGGTCTTGCTCTGTCACCCAGGCTGGAGTGCAATGGCATAATCATTGCTCACTGTAGCATCAACTTCCTGGGGCTAAGCGATCCTCCCACCTCAGCCTCCCAAGTAGCTGGGACTACAGGCGTGCACCAGCAAACCTGGCTGATTTTAAAATTTTTTTCTAAAGATGAGGTCTCACTATATTGCCTAGGCTGGTCTTGAACGCCTGGGCTCAAACGATCCTCCTGCCTCAGCTTCCTCTAAGTGCGGGGATTACAGGCGTGAACCACCACGCCCAGCCTCATCAGTGTCACTCTTAATAGAAGCTTGTATTAGTTTCTTAGGCTGCCATAACACAATATCACAAACTGAGTGGCTTAAAACAGCAGAAATAGTCTCATAGTTTTGGAGGCTAGGAAATGTTAAATTAAGGTGTTGGCAGGACCATGTTCCTTCTTAAGCCTATAGAGGAATCTTTATTTGCCTCTTACTAGCTTCTGGTGGTTTATTGACAGTCTTTGTCATTCCTTGGCTTGCAGCTGCATAATTTCAATCTTTGCCTTTGTTGTCTCTTAGTGTTCTCCTTGTGTCTTTACATGGCCATCTTGTGGTAAGGACACCTACCCTAATCCACCCTAATCCAGTATGCCCTTGTTTTAACATTTGTGTCTGAAAGAACCTTATTTCTAAATAAGGTCACATTGTGAGATACTGAGGTTTAGGGCTTTCACATATATTTCTGAGGGGACACAATTAAACCTATGATAGAGTTCTACTTTGAAAAGTATGTAGGAGATTCTGATGCAGCCTGCATGGGTTCCCAAAGCGTGATTCCTGACCTGTCTGTACATAATTCATCAAGAGCACTCACAAACTTATAAGACATATATGTATAATGATATATAAATATGAATGAGACACAGAAGAAAAATAAACCCAAAACTCACGTACTCATCACGCTGCCTAGGAAGTAAAACATTACCAATACCTTTAAAGGCTCTGGAAAGCCTGGGGTGCTTGTTTAAAACATATGTTCTTCTCTGAGGGTTAGGTCAGGGAGGTTTGGAGCAACAATGTGTATTAGAATTCAGTAACTTAAAAAAAAAAAAAAAACTCCATGTGCATTTTAAAGTTGGTCTTGAAAATTTTACTTTGGAGTGGGATGGTATTTTTTTTTTCTATTACCGAATAGAAAACGTGCAAGAAAAGATGTAGTAACTTTTTTTCATAGTGTGGTAGAACAGTCTTCAGCTCCTCTTCTTTTTGTGAAGTTTCCTGAAAAATCTCACCTGTACTTGGTATAATTTCCCAAATTAGTTTCGATCTCTGACCCAGAGAGGCTTAAGAGTGATGCACAGTCATGCAAGGGGAGGATGTGTATGTGTGAAGGGACTTGTTATTGATTACACATCTTACATTCTTGCCTTTCTTGTGGGATTTTGTGAAGATTAATATCTGCCAGATAGGTTTAAGTTTGTAAAATGCCTTGAGTTCCTTGGGGGAAACTGTTATATAAATGTAAATAAATTATGCAGCACCTGAATTTGGTTGTTCATCATTTTTTATAGTGTGTTTTAATTAAGAACTTAGTGCTATTTAAGTTGGATGGCTGGGGAGAGGGTTTAATCACTCAAAGATGGTTAAATAAGTGGGTAGGAGCAACATTTAGGCTGGAACCCACGGAGGAATAAATGAACAAGACTGGAGACCAGTCATTTTCCATGGCATTTGCTGAGCGGAGCTGTGGATTAATGTCTCTTCTTGTACGTGTGTACATGGTGCTGTTAGAAAATCAGCCAGTTTTTCACTACACTTTGTCTCCCACCTGCAGATACCTTGGACCTCTCTGGTTTTGCTGAGTGAGCTGGAAACCCTAACAATGACCAAAACAAAGCAAAAAACGGAGTTTGTCTTACTGTCTAGGTACTTGGGGAGCAAGAGGCATCCAGCAAACTGCATTGACTTTTGGTATACTGTGCTTCTGTAGTCCAATGAGCAACCTCCTTTTGCCTGTTACGTACAGCTTTGTGTTTCAGTGGATGATACTGTTCCATAACTCTTAAAGAGTGGAGATAGGAAACAGTTGCCAACAACCCACGGTCCAGTTGTGTCTCCTTTGTTTGCTGCTTTGTCAAGAGTCTTACTGTATGCTTTTTTTTTTTTTTTTTTGGCCTTTGGCCCTGTGAAGAGAGTCACCTCATCCTCCTTTCTGTGACCAACTCCAAATCAGAGACTTAAAACCTTTCTCATTTATTCCTGTGTATCTGTTGAACACTTACTAGTTGCTAAGTAGTGGACACATGTGAATTATGTCTTGATGCCATAGGGCAGTCTAGTGGAGGATACAAACATTAAAAAAAAAAAAAAAAAGCGAAATCCAGCAAATAGCTATAATTAGAAAGGGGTATAGAGAATAACCACAGACTCTTTCAGAGCATATAACGAGGAGAATCTAACCTAGTCTTGGATTCTGGCAAATTGCTGCTGAAGAGTGACTCTCAGCAAAATCTGGAAGGATCACTGGGAAGGAATTAGCAGGGAGGAAGAAAAGAGAACAGTGCCTTCTAAGAAGTATACTATGAAGTCATTTTTTTCCTGTTCTTTTCTCTGCCCCTTTCCTTCCCTGTACAGTTTTATGCAGTAGCCCAGTTTTAGCCGTCCAAACTGGGCCAGTTGTTTTGTTACACTGTGGATGGTTGGAGATTGAGAGCTATGGGAATGGATAGGAGTTAAAAACTGGATATAAATTAGGTGACAAGAGAGGGCAAAATCATTTATTGGGATGATTAACTTATTAAATTGGGCTCTTCCCATGCTCTTTTTCTAAAATTGTGCTCTGATGGCCGTTTTAGAAGCCTGGTATTACCCACAGACCAGAGTATGTCCCAAGTAGGTTAAGAGCCTGGGAAAGATGCTTGCTGAGGGAGGTCCTTCTTTGTACTCTTTCTATCAATAAGAAATAATAAAGAGTTAAAGCATCGTGATGTTTTAGATATACTTTCTCAAACTGCTGACATCAGAATTGCCAGGAGCCTGTTAAAAATGCACTTTCTGTAGCCTTCCTATCCCAGGCCTTCTGAATTAGAATCTAGCAGTAGAATTCCTGGCCACTGTAAAGTACTGTATTGAGAACCACTGCCATGAAGGCGTGGATTACCAGTGGGTCATTCAGAGAACTTTCATCATTTTAGCCCCGTGGGCCACTGCCTGATTTCCTACCATCTCTCACTACCAGGACCAACTATGTAATTTGTGAGGCCCCTTATTTAAAAAGAAATATTAGGAATTTCAAGACAGTGATGGCAGAGCGTTAAACCAAGTATGGGGCCCTTTCTGGATGTAGGGCCCTCTGGGATTGCACAGGTTTCAAACCCGTTAAGATGTTCTTGCTCACCATTCCTATTTGCCTTTTTAAAATGCTCTGGTAGTAATGAACTGCTTATTGCTCCCTGTGCATGATATGCATGATACTGTTTTTTGCCTTTGTCCCTTGAGTCTAACTGTGTGGCATGCTGTGTTTCATCTCTTCTCTGTCACCTGCGCGTACCTCAATTTTTGCACATACTGCGTTAGAATCCTGTGCAAGTCGCCAGTGCTGTGCTGTGTGCTTTGAGGGCCCAGATCTGCTCTTCTTCATCTTTATATTCCCTGCCTTTAGCTGAGGCTCTGCCTTGGTCTTGTATTAAGTGTGCTGAATAGGATACTTTTTTAACCTGAATCTTTTCTTAAAACCTAATTAGGTTATAGGCCACTGGGAATGCAGATTTGGTTCAGAGTGCGGAGTTGGAGGCTGTGTTGCCCTAGTAGTGTTGTGAGGACAGTGTTGTGAGACTACTGGTCTGAGACAGTGTGAGGAATGGGGTGTGAAACAAACTTACGACATCTCTGGCAAGTTGTGCATACTCTGCTGTGGACACCTTTGATAGCTGCTACCCTCCCTCTGATAACCAGTGTTTTTTTTCCTGGATATCTCATTGAACTCTGAGTCTCTGGGAACAGCAGATTTTTCTGAGCCACAGGTTCAGATGTGTTACCAGAACCTGAGGAAATGTTTCTTGCACTCGAAAGGTGGCCATTTTACTCCGTGGCTAATATTTGGGACTAGTCATTCCTAGATTGTTTGAACTAGCGTGTTCTGGGGAGTTCCCCAAAGCTGGAAGCACTTGTTAAATGAGATTATGGCTCTGTGGGGGTGAGAAATAGACCCACCTGCTATACTTAAAAGAACTGACTGTGTTTCTGCCTTCAAATAACTGGAGGTTGTT
>NW_012104476.1:242010-357341 GCF_000951045.1 Mandrillus leucophaeus
CCTGTGAAGAGAGTCACCTCATCCTCCTTTCTGTGACCAACTCCAAATCAGAGACTTAAAACCTTTCTCATTTATTCCTGTGTATCTGTTGAACACTTACTAGTTGCTAAGTAGTGGACACATGTGAATTATGTCTTGATGCCATAGGGCAGTCTAGTGGAGGATACAAACATTAAAAAAAAAAAAAAAAAGCGAAATCCAGCAAATAGCTATAATTAGAAAGGGGTATAGAGAATAACCACAGACTCTTTCAGAGCATATAACGAGGAGAATCTAACCTAGTCTTGGATTCTGGCAAATTGCTGCTGAAGAGTGACTCTCAGCAAAATCTGGAAGGATCACTGGGAAGGAATTAGCAGGGAGGAAGAAAAGAGAACAGTGCCTTCTAAGAAGTATACTATGAAGTCATTTTTTTCCTGTTCTTTTCTCTGCCCCTTTCCTTCCCTGTACAGTTTTATGCAGTAGCCCAGTTTTAGCCGTCCAAACTGGGCCAGTTGTTTTGTTACACTGTGGATGGTTGGAGATTGAGAGCTATGGGAATGGATAGGAGTTAAAAACTGGATATAAATTAGGTGACAAGAGAGGGCAAAATCATTTATTGGGATGATTAACTTATTAAATTGGGCTCTTCCCATGCTCTTTTTCTAAAATTGTGCTCTGATGGCCGTTTTAGAAGCCTGGTATTACCCACAGACCAGAGTATGTCCCAAGTAGGTTAAGAGCCTGGGAAAGATGCTTGCTGAGGGAGGTCCTTCTTTGTACTCTTTCTATCAATAAGAAATAATAAAGAGTTAAAGCATCGTGATGTTTTAGATATACTTTCTCAAACTGCTGACATCAGAATTGCCAGGAGCCTGTTAAAAATGCACTTTCTGTAGCCTTCCTATCCCAGGCCTTCTGAATTAGAATCTAGCAGTAGAATTCCTGGCCACTGTAAAGTACTGTATTGAGAACCACTGCCATGAAGGCGTGGATTACCAGTGGGTCATTCAGAGAACTTTCATCATTTTAGCCCCGTGGGCCACTGCCTGATTTCCTACCATCTCTCACTACCAGGACCAACTATGTAATTTGTGAGGCCCCTTATTTAAAAAGAAATATTAGGAATTTCAAGACAGTGATGGCAGAGCGTTAAACCAAGTATGGGGCCCTTTCTGGATGTAGGGCCCTCTGGGATTGCACAGGTTTCAAACCCGTTAAGATGTTCTTGCTCACCATTCCTATTTGCCTTTTTAAAATGCTCTGGTAGTAATGAACTGCTTATTGCTCCCTGTGCATGATATGCATGATACTGTTTTTTGCGTTTGTCCCTTGAGTCTCACTGTGTGGCATGCTGTGTTTCATCTCTTCTCTGTCACCTGCGCGTACCTCAATTTTTGCACATACTGCGTTAGAATCCTGTGCAAGTCGCCAGTGCTGTGCTGTGTGCTTTGAGGGCCCAGATCTGCTCTTCTTCATCTTTATATTCCCTGCCTTTAGCTGAGGCTCTGCCTTGGTCTTGTATTAAGTGTGCTGAATAGGATACTTTTTTAACCTGAATCTTTTCTTAAAACCTAATTAGGTTATAGGCCACTGGGAATGCAGATTTGGTTCAGAGTGCGGAGTTGGAGGCTGTGTTGCCCTAGTAGTGTTGTGAGGACAGTGTTGTGAGACTACTGGTCTGAGACAGTGTGAGGAATGGGGTGTGAAACAAACTTACGACATCTCTGGCAAGTTGTGCATACTCTGCTGTGGACACCTTTGATAGCTGCTACCCTCCCTCTGATAACCAGTGTTTTTTTTCCTGGATATCTCATTGAACTCTGAGTCTCTGGGAACAGCAGATTTTTCTGAGCCACAGGTTCAGATGTGTTACCAGAACCTGAGGAAATGTTTCTTGCACTCGGAAGGTGGCCATTTTACTCCGTGGCTAATATTTGGGACTAGTCATTCCTAGATTGTTTGAACTAGCGTGTTCTGGGGAGTTCCCCAAAGCTGGAAGCACTTGTTAAATGAGATTATGGCTCTGTGGGGGTGAGAAATAGACCCACCTGCTATACTTAAAAGAACTGACTGTGTTTCTGCCTTCAAATAACTGGAGGTTGTTATGAATTTGGGTGAAACCTCTTCAGCTCATGATAGACCAGCAACTAGAGATTCAGAGAAGTTACACAGAATATTCAAGGTTGATTCAGATAGTGGCTGAATTGGGACTAGAATCCATGGTTTCTGTTCCCTGGATTTTGAGTAAGATCACTAATCAACATGTGAAATCTTCCTTGTGTCATTTAATTAGAATTTAAGTGTCAAATGGATGGTAAAATTATTTCTTAGCCTATGTAGATCATAAAAATTAGCAAATCAAGGCAGCAAAAGACCCCTACACATATTTGTAGCCAGGTCTTCACTAATTTCTGGATAAAGGTTAATATATATTTGGTCTACAGGGTGTGATTTGAATGTAAGTTTTTTCTTTATATTTTAGATTATTGTTCAAAGTTCCCACTGACAGAATGCAGGGAGACAGCCTTGATTAGATTAGGCCAGATTAGATTAAATCGAATGGTTAAAGCCTTTGGAGCCTCCAGCTTGTAGGAGACACCATAATGGCCTTCATAGCGTCCCTAAATCCTATTAGGTAAGTTAATCTTATTGAAGATTTCAGGTCTGCATAAAGCAGCGTTGCTCTTATATTCTCTATGGTGGGCTCTGCTTGTTAAGGTGAGCAGGCTTTTTAACTCTCCTAGAATAAGTTGGTTTTATTGGTTTGGGGCAAGTTAATCAAAATAACTTGAAAGTAGACACCTGTGCCTGGTAGAGAGGACACTCCATGTAGCAAAATAGGCTGTCTCCTGGCTGCCCCTATGCTTGGTGGCTGTTAGTGCCTGTGACAGGGGTTTTTTTTCTTTGCCCTGATTTGGGGAACGAGAGTCAGGTGAGATGTGTAATAATGTGCGGAGACAGTAGTACGGTTACGACACTGAGGCAATACTAGATACTGAGAATAAAATAAAGCACTTTGGAACTTAGGAGCTGGAAGCATTCTTAGCTGTCATTTTTTGTGTGTTTATAGTTTTATTATAGGTGCTAGTTGGCTCTTGCCTGTTTTTACTGGTGCAGTGACCATTTTCCTGAAGCAAAATATTCTTGTTGTCACAGGCTTTTCCTCAATTTGTGAATTTATGGACCTGCAAAGTTTTACAAAGACATGAATTATGTCAAATTTTATAATGTCTTTTGAAAATAAAAAATAAAAGGGGAAAAGTGCAAGAAATTTAGACCATGTAGGTCTGAAAGTATGCTTACTACATCGGTAGTGGGGGCTGGAGGAACTGAGAAAAGAGTAATGGTAAATTTACTTTTTTAGATCTTTGCCAAAGGTAGTTTTGTTACATATAAACAACTTCAAGACCCACAAGTGACTATTACACACTGGATTGGCCTTCAGAGACATGGGATTTTCTTTCCAAGTATCTTAAAAATAAGGTTCGTAGTGCTTTAGCTAGGAGGCTGAGTGCCCACTATTAAGATCCTGTGAGTTAATTGGTTTGGTTCACAAACAAAATAACTCATCTTACAGTGCATCTGGCTGTTTTGTGGCTGTGAGAAGGTTCCTGCATTGAAGGGATTGAAGTGACACTCTCACCACTCTGACCTTGGTATTTCAGTGCTGTTGTGGAGTGGGGACTTCCTTCTTCATGTGGACTTGCTGGCTCTTCATTTATTATCCCACCTGGGCTCTGCCTGTTACTCTTCTGAGGCCAAGAAGTGAGTTAGGTTCCTTATTTAACTTTTCTAATGGGGCAGCTCTGCATCTGTGTCCTGACCCCAAAGACTAAAGAGAAATTTCAGGTGGTGGGCCAGGTTATGGAGCTTGAAGAACAGTTTTATGATTGATTAATGGTTTTGATTTGCTTTTAGGAAGAAAAGTGCAACTAGCCCACTGGATAAATATAGTATCTCTCTCCAGCACTCCCCTGTATCAAGTGTACAGTGTTCTCTTCCTGTATAGCACTTGTATTTTCAAGAGCTAGGGTCATTGAGAGAACACTTTTCACTCTTGAATTTCAGAGCGTAGCAGAGTACACACACCTGAAGCAAGAAATGTAATTTTCTCTAAGCATACTAAGAATTACTTTAATTCTCTGTATGTGTACGTGTGTGCCCACATAATGGTGGTGGGTTTTTAAATTTTTTTTATTTTTTCATGCTCCTTGAGGAGGAATAGCCCCTTTTTTTGCATTTATTGATTCATGATTGCCCACTTTTCAGGGTTACCTTTGTTAGGAAGCAGCTGCTGGAAGAATGTGTGCTCATTTTGTACTTAGGACCTTTACTTCTGTGTTCTCTCTGACCTGAGGCTCTCCCTGCCTGCCACCTCCTCTGCATCAGCCCAGCTTTGTTCTTCTGGGCCTGTTGTTTCCACTCTATGAAGAGACCTCCTTACTTCTCTCTGTCTCTACTTAGTATCCGTTTCTGCTGAGGCAGTTCCAGATGGGCAGAGGTTGGGGAGGAAATTTGAATGAGGAGAAAAATGAGATTGGTTAGGGGAAATTTATAAAACTTCTGTATTCTGTGCTAATAGTCCTCAGATGCTTTGGAATCATGAGATGGCACGTTGTTCTGGCGACCTTTGAGAGCTGCTCTTAACCAGCCAGTAGACAGCTATGCCTGCTTTTTCCTCCTGTCACCATCTCTGCTCTTCCTGCCCAATTTGCCAGGAAGAGTCCACCAATTCTTCATAAGCCCACTTTTTATTCTCTCTTTTGAAGTCATCTTGATTCACTTCCTACACCAGCAGCCCCCAGTCTTGCTTGGTCTAGCTCCTAATCTTGTTCCCTTTGGGACAGAGGAGAAGCTGCTGTCCTTAACATGCTTTGCTGACATCCCCAAGGGGAAGGAGGGCACAGGCCCTTCCATATCCTGCCCCAGACCTTCACAGGGAACAGTAATAATGCCTAAACCTTATTGAGTACTTAACATGTGCCCAGCACTGTGACAAACACTTCACATAGATTATCTCTTAAAATATTCAAGCCAGCCCAGTAAAGTTTATGCACTGTCATTGTCTGTCTTCAATTTACAGATGAGGAAGTTGATGCTCAGGGAGGTTCAATAACATGGCATTATGTACACAGCTGGAATGAGTGATGCAATCAAGATTCAAACCAGGCAACCCAGTTCCAGGGCTCATGTTCAACTACTCAGGGAAAGGTTTTCGAGGTCACTGCCAGGATAGCTGGACTTATGACAGCTTTCCTGTCTGAAATATCTACCCTTTTACGTGAACCTAAGCACTTACTGTCTTTATATTTTCAATTAACTTACCAAATGGGGTGTTCTGGGTGGTCTTTCATGATGGCAACTGTGTGTTTTAAAGAACCAGAAAGAAAAATGTTTAGAGGTGGGCTTCTTTAGCTGTAGTCCCCCTTGACTGTGTGGTCAAATAATAGGGCTCCCGACAAGGAAATGAGGCTGTAAGTGCTCTTGCTTTATGTAAAGATTAGTTAATTGGTAGAGTTTGTGTTTCTGTGGTTAATTTGTGTTCCTGTCTTAGCAATACGTGAGTATCCACAGGCAGCAAGTGTGTCGCACAGCAGCCCGGTAAAACCAGGCGCTCTTCAGCACCAGCATCAGTTGATGCACCTGAATAACAATAGGGAAGCTTGTTGACCATTTGGCACTTCACAGCCTAGTAATTAGAAACTGTAAAACAATAATACAGACATGAAGCAAATCCGCCAGTTAATGAAGAAAAAATCTACAATCCTGCATTGTGGCTGAGTGCAAAATCACAACCGGCCCTTTTTACAGCAAACACTTCAGGATTTTGGCAGCTGTTTTATAGATATAAAAAGCTCTAGGCTCTGTATTAATTTGGGGCCTGTCATAGTATTTTAAAACCAAAAACAATTACCTGACTTTCTAGTTGTTGTTTTTTTTCTTTGTTTTGTTTTGTTTTGTTTTAAATTTACTGCAGTGGTTCTCAAATTATGGTCCCCAGTCCAGAAGTGTCAGCGTCATCTGGGAACTGGTTAGAATTGCGGATTGGTGGGGCCCACCCAAGACCTACTGAACCAGAAATTCTGGGAGTGCGGGGCACAGTAATTTGTTTTTACAAGTCCTCTAGGTGATTCTGATGGACTCTAAAGTTTGAGAACACTGGAGGTGTGGGAAGGGTACTTTGGGGGAAGGGAAGTGGAGTCTCCTCTTGGCCCCACCCAAAGATGAGCTTCTTTGTCTAGGGGTGGGACAGTTGGCTTTGAGATGTGATATTGAGAATATATGAAGGCTCCCTACTGTGTCAGGAAGTTGGGGGAGTGTCTCGAGGAGGGCTCTGCCTTCCTGGGGACCTGCTTAGGAGAAGGGGCTTGGGCAGTGGCTTATTACTAGCCTTTAAGGAACAATTTCAATGTTTCAGTCACCCTCTAGGCTGTTGTACTAGTGCAGTCAGCCCTGCTAGGCCCACAAGTTGTATGGGGCAGAGGAGAAGAGGCATGGGGACAGAAACCTTATATCCCAGGCAAAGCCTTAGCAACGCTGCTGATGTCATATGCTCATCGTTGTCAAGAATTGAAAATTAAGATAGTGATGAGGTGGCGGCAGGACAAATTTCTTTTCACTGTATGTCCCCTTTCTCTTCTGGATCTTATTTCCCTGCCTCCAGCTATCTTGGCAGATGGGATTATTTAATAATTTTCTTGGGGCTTCTTGGCAAATGGCCCCTCTGCTCCTTCCCCAATGTGTGGTGACCGCAACAGTGACATAGCTTCATTTCACAGCCATTAGAAATCCTGACACAGCTGACCACTAGATCTCCTGGAAAGGCCTCTTGGGAAATATAAGCTTGCCACCAAAGTGAAATGAATTCTCGAGTGGTGTTACCACAGAGGCTCAGGTTCCTGATGCTCCTTGGAGTGATAGGTTAACAGTCTCTCTATTGGGGAAAAACCTGATACAAATAGAAACACCCATCCCTGTGGTTTCTTGGTTTTTATCCAGATTTGTTAATTTTGCTCATATTTTAAAATTGTTTAATTTGCTTACTTTTTTTTTCTCTTTCAGACTATTGGGTTTTATCATTCTTTTTATTTTACAAAAAAGAACATAGGGCATGTTGGCCAGATAATGAATCCTGTTTTTTGATTTAATCACCCAACATAGCATGGGGATAAAAAGCTGAATGAGATGTAGCCCTGCTCCTCCCTGACCTTGAGGAGGCTGGCTTCTGGGGGAAGAAAATGACCAAGAAAAGAACCATCCAGATCTTGGGTTCACTTTATTCTCTCTGTATTTTCAAGTGGGAGAACTTACTTGAATTTGTGAATTTGATGTTGGATTACAAGCCCAACATGTGGCTTATGTGGACATATGTAGTTATTTTGGATTTTGTTTTAAGGTATCTGTGTCTTGTTGGCTCTTAGGAGGTGGTAGTTGCTGATTCTCCTTTCATGTGACATTCAGGGCTCATGGAGAAGTCAAAGGCTCACACTGGTGTTCACCTTCCTGGACTTCAGGAAAGATAGTCCTTTTGCCAGACGAATGGGAGGATCTAAGTCTGTCAGATTTCCATGAGTCGTGCAGCCTTTCTGGATTGGGACAGGAAGACTGACCCACTGTCCTTCCCAGCCTGCCTGCCCTTCATCTTGCTTTAATTAAATACACAGCTGATGATGTCAGCTTGGCTCCCGGCTCCTTCAGCTTTCCCCTCAGAACAAAACATCCGGGCAGACAGTTGTGACAATTAAGTCTCAAGACCCAAGCTTAGTTTGTTCTGAGGTAATTAAGATAAATCTGCCTGAGCATCTCCAAATGCAGATAAAACCTAGTGCTGATTAGAGGTGACCCTCTAATAAACCAGATTTGATTAGGCAGAACCAGCGAGGTGCAGGCAAATATTTGAGACTCTGGCCAAGCTGATATTCCATTGACCTTTCACTTGGGGGAAAAAACCTGTTTGATTTTTTTTTCCTATCCCAGAGTACTTGAAAGACAGCTAAAGGACTAGGGTGAAAAAAACAGGTGAGACCTGTGGACTTGCCTTTAAGAGTCGCAGTCAGCTACCAACTGGGTTGTGCTTGCTTCCTGGCAGATCAATGGAGAATGGATTTTGCCGGAGGTCCTGGCCTGGTACGATAATTAAAAAGGATGTTTTAGAACACACCCAGGCGCGTTCTGATAAAACCTTAGCAGATGTGGGTGGTGAAGAATTTTTGTTTTTAAGTCAAACTTTGTTTGTAGAGGTAACTTCTAACAATTTGTTATAGAAAAGTCGAACTAGAATTGCATTAGTTTGTTTATATCAAGGACTCATTAGAAATTAAGGATAAGTTTCCTTAATTCTTCCATCTCTGACTCCTGTGACAATGGGCATACTTCTTAGCATTTATCACACTGTTCTGTAATTGTTGGTTTATGTTTCCTTTTGTCTTAAAAAGCAGGGCAATTGTATAATTATTCTTGATGGTGCTCAAATGCTTAGCACGTGGGCCAGATACAGGGCGTGGCAAACTTTAGTCCACAGGCCAAACCAGGCCGCTACCTGTTTTTATGTGGTCATGAGCTAAGAACAGTTTTTAACCTTTTTAAATGACTGAAAACAAATAAAAGGAAATATATTTCATGCCACGTGAAAATTATGTGGAATTTGAATTTCAGTGTTCATAAATAAAGTTTTATTGGAATACAGCCATGCTCATTCATTTACGTTATTGCCTTTGGCATTTTGCACTACAACAGCAGAATTGAGTAGTTGCAGCCTGAGTAGCCTAAAATATTTGCTATCTAGCACTTCACAGAGGTAGTTTTCTGACCCCTTTCCTGTTATATAGAAGGCATATAGTGTAAATGCTTATTGTTTGAATTGTTTCAAATATAAATCTGAGTTTACAAATAGAGTTAATCAGATTATTCTGATCCTAAAAGTGTTCAGTGAATGTTAGATGAATGACTGATCGATCTATTTCTCTTGTTATTCATTTGTAACCTTAGGTTTAGGTTTTAGAGGTGGTGGTTCATTTATCACAGCTGGACAATTATATACTATTTCTCTTCTGAGAAACTTAAATATAAAGAGTTAATCTTTATTACTTTTCTAGGTTCTGAACTTACCATATGGGATACAGAGACACCAAGAGGCACAGAGAGGTTAAATTGACCAAGACACACAGTAAAGAAATGACATGACTCTTCATGTCTTCATCTCTTTCTTTCTTTGCTGAGGCCATTCTTTGTGATGAAAGAGAAGTCAAATAAGCCTAGAGAAATTCATGAGCATACTACTGTCTGGTACTATATAATGTATTATTTCTTATAGACGTCAGTATCTTTGTAGGCTCTTCAGTTCATTACCAGGGAAATTCATTAAAAAAAATAATAAATCTGTGGTTTAAAAAGTAAATACTGCCGAGAATGATAGCAATTACCAAATGTAAACAGTGTGGCCTTTGGGAACCACTATGAAATTGTTTAGTGAATTAAATTATTATGCTTTTGCTATTCACATATCCACTTCCATTGACTGTTAAGGAATATGCTTCTTCAAGGAGGACAGATGAGGTAAAGTTTATTTTTAAGATACTTAGGTAGAACAAAACAAACCAGCAACTGGCAGATGTTTGGTGACCTTGAAATGTGGCTTTTGTTTTGAGACAGTGTCTTTAAAATGACCAGCGCCACAAATGTAAAGCAGGGGAGTTGGAGGGCATTGGAGCATTCAGGAAGAAAATGAGAAACCAGTAATTTGTAGAACATGACTAACTGGAAATATTGTTTGGTCTGCTGGGGTTTGAGGGAGTGGAGGAATTTGTGAAGAAGGAAAGGGTTAAGAGATGCATAGAGCAGAGAAACGAGAGTCTAAGCTTTCCTAGGAATCTCAGGTCAGACCCTTGTTAAATTTTGTCCATATATTTATTGTTTGGTGTGGAATATTTTAGGGGAGTGTAATTTTTTTTTCTATTTTTCTCTTATTAAATAATTTAAAGGGATGACATTCAGAGCTTTGGGAAGCAATTTTTTTTGTTGTTGTTGGTTTTTTTCAAAACTACTAATTGGATATCAACCATGGGATGGATACTTACAACAGCTCTGCATAATAGGGATAATATTCCTATTTTATGGATGGGAAAGCTGAGGCTTAGTTGTCTTTTTTTTGTTGTTGTTGTTGTTTTTGAGAGCGAGTCTTGCTCTGAGGCTTAGTTTAATTGGCTTTCCTGAAGTTTTACAGTTAGCAGCTGGAGCCAAGTTTCAAACCCAAATCTAGCTGACTCCAGGGGCCTTCTGTTGTTTCTGCTATCCCACTTCCTCACTGGTGGCATCCCAGAGATTTCATTGTTTGGTACATAAATTTAGCCTAAAGCCATACTTCACCATTTTGTGTGAATAAATCTCTTCCTCATTTTATGACTCAGCTACCTGCTTTTCTTTCTAACCTGTTATTTTGTACATCTATGATTTGTTAGCTTCCCATGTTCCCTTAGCTTCCCTGCCCTTAGATGTTAACCATTTTGATCAATATCAAGTTGATTTTGCTACTTAATAACAGACTTTAGAGGATAAAAACTATAACCTCCACCCTACTGAAAAATGACGTTTGATTTGCCGTTGGTGGTATGTGCCCCATCCTTCTGCCCTGGCACTCCAGGGGAATCTAAAAGGAAGAGCTGAGAAACCGCATTCCAGGCTTAGAGCCTCCACATTCCTTGGGTTCTGTTGGAAGACTTCTTGGCAGCGTTGAAAGATGCCTGTGTTTTCATACTGATTTTCCATCCTGGGCCACCTGCTTTCTCCCTTCCTGCTGTTTTCCTTTTGTACCTATGTGGTTGGTGCTTCTGGGGCTTTTTATAGCGGCTTTCATCATTTATACTACTGAGTTTTGCAGGCACTTTTCTTTTCAATTTTTGATGTTTGACAGTATAGACTTTTATTTATTTTTAATATGTTCACTTCTGAACCTTTTTGGACTTCATGGTGACAGCCTCCAGGAGAGGAGAAACAAAACAAGGGAAATTCTAGGAAGCGGCAGAAGGTAGTTAATATTGATTTCTCTGGATGCAGATCCTAACTGTTGGCAAATTTAAAACTTACTTATTTTGAGGAGGGGTGGTTCTATAATGACAGTGAGAAGTTGATCTGGAAAAGATGCTGATTTGGACATGGCTGTTGTAAAACCAGTGATGAAGCAAAACAAAAGAATAGTGCATTTTGGCCGGGCGCGGTGGCTCATGCCTGTAATCCCAGCACTTTGGGAGACCGAGGCAGGTGGATCATGAGGTCAGGAGAGCGAGACCTTCCTGGCTAACACGGTGAAACCCCGTCTCCACTAAAAATACAAACAGAAATTAGCCACGTGTGGCGGTGGGCACCTGTAATCCCAGCTACTCTCGAGGCTGAGGCAGGAGAATGGTGTGAACCCGGGAGGCAGAGCTTGCAGTGAGCCAAGATCACGCTACTGCACTCCAGCCTGGGTGACAGAGCAAGACTCCATCTCAAAAAAAAAAAAAAAAAGGAAAAAGAATAGTGCGTTTTCACTTTTTAACCTTAGTTGCACAGAGTATGTTGAAAGCTACTGTTGCATTCACCATGTCATTGGGAAGTAGGAAAGCTGCCAGTCAAAGCAGCTAAACAAGAAGCAACTCAGGAATTATGAGATGGGTGGCAAGTCTTTTGCCCCTGTCCAGAGGTAACACTACTAGATCTGGAGAGAGTTCTGTGCGTTCAGGGAATCTTGTTGATCTCTAAAAAAATTGAGAGGACTAGAGAGGAGTAAAGACTGGAACCTGGAAGGACTGATTTGTGAGGGACAAAGATTCAGAGAAGACATTGTCTTGAAGGTGATGAACCTGCCTTACCAAAATATTGTAAAAATTCTAAGGAAAAGTTAATTGGGTCAACTTGACAATAAATGTTAGAAGGGAAAAATCTTAAAGTGTATAATTTGAAAGTAGAAAGTTTGTCCTATCCACAATGTTTGCCATTTCATAGACTAAGGTGGTTGGGGGAGGTGGGGCAAAATTACTGTAGTTTCCAGTGACCATTTCCTTCTCTCAGTCCTGGAAATGCAGGCACTATTTAGCACTGAAACCATCTAGTGTTGGTGGCTGTTTCTTACGTAGTATGACCTGCCTCTCTAAATACATTGTGTATAAGCTTAACCGGGACAGTAATTGGTGTGATCCTTTTCTTTTTCTAATCTGTAAGATCTGAGGCCCATGACCAAGGGAAAGAGAAGTGCTTTTTAAAAAAACTCTGACACTTTTGTTGTTTTGGTCTCATGGTTTCACTGAGGTAGTGTTCCACAGTGTAAGACAGGTTAGGATTGTATGTTCCAGAATTATGAACAAGAGTATCCTTGGGAATGATAAAAACCATGCTGCAGTGTTGCATGTGTATTTGTGTGTTCCATGTGGAAGACCTTCTGGGCTGTGTCTGTCTTTGCTATTTATTTATCACCTGAAATGGTGCTGCTCAACCACTCTGTGACAGTGTTATTTTAACTTGAAATAGCATGAGGGTTAGGAGAAAATACCTCATGAATGTGAAGGGGGATTCTCCTGGGCGTATGTAATTGCAATGATTTGAAATGCTTTCACAGGTTTGTAGGAGAGGGTAATTTTTCTTCTTTATTTGCTCCTTTTATCTTTTTCTAAAGCCAGTATTACCTCCCCTCCCACCTCCCATATATACTTCTTATTCCTTTCTTCTTCCCTCTCCTTCTCTTTGTCCCACTCTCCTTCATGTAAAGAAACTCTTTCCTAATAAGAATCATAGGCATTCAGAGCTTCTTGTTTTTTTTTTTTTTTTTTTTTTTAAATTAACAGTTGATTTGACTTTTTAGTACTGTGTATGAGATGGGAAAAGTCAGGGCCGTTTGATAGTAATTGCTTCCTGGAAGAGTCAACCAACTTATTACAAGGGTGAGGAGTGTTTGCGGGCATTATTTTCTGGTTCCAGGTGTGTTGTGAGTGTTGCTGGTGGTGTTGAGATGGAGTATCGCTCTGTCTCCCAGGTTGGAGTGCAATACGGTCTTGGCTCACAGCAAGCTCCACCTCCCGGGTTCACCCCATTCTCTTGCCTCAGCCTCCCGAGTAGCTGGGACTACAGGTGCCCGCCACCATGCCCAGCTAATTTTTTGTATTTTTAGTAGAGATGGGGTGTCACCATGTTAGCCAGGAAGGTCTCGATCTCCTGACCTCGTGATTCACCCACCTCGGCCTCCCAAAGTGCTGGGATTACAGGCGTGAGCCACTGCGCCCAGCCAC
Source organism: Mandrillus leucophaeus (assembly GCF_000951045.1). Taxonomy (NCBI): domain Eukaryota; kingdom Metazoa; phylum Chordata; class Mammalia; order Primates; family Cercopithecidae; genus Mandrillus; species Mandrillus leucophaeus. Next base: position 255,249 of record NW_012104476.1, read on the forward strand.
TCAGCATTCTTGACATTTGGGGCTGGATAATTCTGTGTTGCGGGAGTATCCTGTGATTTGTAGGGTGTTTAGCAGCATCCTTGAACTCTACACACCAGCTACCAGTAGCACCCCTCAAGTGTGACAACCAAAAATATCTCCATACATTGCCAAATGAGGGACAGGATCACTATGGTTGAGAATTTCTGCCTTAGAAAGAGGAAAATGAATTCCCTGGAAGCAGAGGTTAGCCATTAACCTTATAGGGCTGGAGCCTTCATTTAAATGCTTTGGTGTATTTAAAGGACCTCTCAAGTATCAGTGATGAGGGCACATTTAGCTTGTTGAAATTCCTGCGTAATTCATAAATATCATATTAGCTCTTGGCTTCAACTTCCTACTACTAGAAATATAGATTTTTTTCCCCCTTATTTTCAAAATGAGGAGGATTGTAGTAAAATATAGTAATCTCTGAGGTCGCTCCCAACCCTCACATTTTATGATTTTAGTGATAACAGACAGCTTATGGAATTACACAGTTGAAGAGTTGAAAATGTATTTGTGATCATTTAGCCAGCCCTTTTCTGTTAGTTCTGTCCAGTGTGATTTCCACAAATAGATCAGACCAGAAGAAAATAGTTGCTTTTTACAAGTGGATGTTATTAAATGCTCATATTTAGAATATTTATCAGAAGAGACTTATACTACAATGTTTACTTTTCTCACTGATTGAGATTCAGGTGACTTAACTGCCTAAGCTTCAACTATCTGTTGTTTGGAATTAGGCTTTGAAATGTTGGTCTTCATATTAATATTCCTATGCCTAAGCTGGTACTCTTATTGTCAAATAGCTTTATGCTCTGTGATGTTAATGAGGGAAACTGACTTCCCAGAGTGCCTTGGCTGATATATTGGTGTTAAATTGGTAAGCTTTCTATCCCAACTGCTTTATTTGCGCTTTAAACATAAATGAAAGCAGATTTTTTTTTTTGGCTTGAGAGGTGGTTAAGAGGGAAATCTAATACCTTTTATGGGTTTATATGCTTCATATGTGATGTGCCCAATCAGAAATAATAAGATACATGCCAGATGTGAAGGTACCAGCTAATATAATTATGCTAGAGATCATTTTCACCTTTTGAGGGCTGAATTACATTGAATTCATTTCTTCAACTCTTAACAGGATTTGGTTATAGTTACTTAAATTTGAATTGGGAGCTGAGATGAAGTACCAACACTTGTGCTTTTATTGGAAGGATTGGGTTGTGTATACCTTTTGTATTTCTGAAGCTTGATAAACTATAAAGCCTCGAGTATTCAGATTCATGGCAAGGCTTGGATGGGGAGGTATACTGTAGTAGAAGCTAACAACTTAGTATGCTTTCTGTGGACTCTTGCCTGGAAACCAAATCTGAAGGTATAGTGATCAGACACAATGCTATTCTTAAGCCTTCTTGGAAATAACAGGTCTCTTAGCCTGTGCTAAAGAGGTAATTTTGCATGTATTAAATATTCAACCAAGGGCATGGTCTGTGCTTACTTTGGCAAACAAATAGATCCCAAAATGAATCAAACAAATTGTAATGCAGAACAAATTGAAATACTTGAGGATTTGTCTTAGATATTTAAACTCATTTTATCCTCTGTGTCTTCATAGTACCCTCAGAATGAAAAGAATCTTTGGAAATGTCAGTGAAAGGGCAGTATAATCTCACACTGCAGTTGTGGTTCCGGACCCAGTCTGTGGGCCTGTCTTTCCTTTCACTCCTAGCCATGTGACAGCACAAAGAGCGTACTTAAGGTGTTTATTTCACCCTGGAAGATTTTTATAAAGAGCATTTTTTAATGAAGCACAGCACATGGCATCATTATCATTTCTAACCCAGAGAACTCATTTTCAATTTTGCTATCAAAGAAAAATGACAAATAGAGAATGCAAGAAAAACCAGATGGACTAACTGTATTAGGAGCTTAGTATGCATATTTTGTGTCACATATTAGCATTCATTAAGTCAAAAGGGAAAAAAATGAGTTTTGCCTACATGCATTAAACCAATAAGGCTGGCAAAGTTCCAAGCTAGCTCTTGTGAATTAATTGTTTTATAACTGTTTTAATTAAAATTGTTCAGTATATGATTAACCTAAAAGTTTTAATTTCCACAAAACTGTTGAACAAATGAGACATTAATATTTTACATTAACCATGGCAATATTGCTGTGGTTTTCAGAGCACTGCTTGTTCAAGCAAAGCATGGCAAGTGGTAGGTGGAAAGTGCTCTGTGTCTCATGCCACTACTAAGAAAACCTGCACATCAGAAGCAAATTCTATGCACAAGCATTTATGTAGGCATCTCCCCAAACCCCCTGTTCAGTCTAGTTAGAGCTGGGCACCTGTCATAAATTGTCAGGTTGAGGAGGTTAACAATATAACATGGCAAGAATACATTTATTGTCTTTTTCTTCCACCTGGCTTCATAGTAGTATTGGTGTACTGTGTGAGATCCTTAGATTAGAAGGGATTGGCCAGTAGGGATTATGAAATGATTCATGTTAAATTCTAGGGTTTTAATTTGGCATATAGGTACAAATGTTAGTTCTGGAATCAAAGGGAAGAAAGAGAAGATTTGGATGATCCATCACCTTTATTTGAGGTTCTTTAGGTTGGCATCAGGCTAACTTTGGTAAAACCACATCCCATTTTGCAAATGGTAAAACTGAGGGTTGGTAAAATTTCACTGTGTATAGCTATAGCTCCTGAAATACACAGATTTGCGTTTCTATCACTCATCCCTCTCCCCACTTTCCACATGTACCCCCATCCTAATGTACTTCACTTTGTTAAAAGATTGGGATGTCTTTCCTCTCTCCTCCCCTAAGCCTTTCGCTTTACTCTGTGGATTTGGGTCATGGTGCTGTATAAATTCAAGGTAATGATGGTGTTTGAACCCCACAGAAGGATATTTTAAAAGATAAGATTAATACTGCTCAGTGTAAATGATGATAAAACTCAGGCTGTCCTAAATGTCCAGGCAGTGATGCATTTTTTAAGGCGCTAGACTGAGCTTACCTTTTAGGTTGTATGACACTTGATATAAGCTGTCCTTGCAGGTTTAAAGCTGAGGAGTCTGGAATGCAGCATCTGAACCACAGAAATATATTGGCCTTGTGCTTACATAGTCAGGATCATATGGCATTGTGATCTATCCAGATTTCCAGCTGCAGTCCTGATGTGGTCTCTTCATTACTCTGTCCAGCTGTTTCTTCCTAGAGGGTGCTCTATGTTAGCCTTCCCTTCTGTATAATCATTCTCTTTCCTAAATTTTCCTGTTTAACTTGTTAAGCACCAGATTCTGAATAAATTATTCATATAATCAGTATTTTTGAAGTAGTTAATAATCAGAGTATAATAATAAATTTTATGATTATACAGGTTGCTATATTTGCCGGAAACCAACTTTACACAAGTGATTTTTGAGATAAATGCTTTATTGGGCATGTTGTGATCTGTTCATTTCTTCAGGCTCTCTTGATTTCTATTATTGTGTGAAGTTAGGTCATTAGAAATGCGCATACCTGGACCATATTATTTAGGCTCTTCAGAGAATTGCCATCACGGAGTTAGAGTGCTATGTCCTTGGTAAATGGAGAGTAAGAGCCCTCAATTTAATAATACAGTATTTTATAGTCAAATAATGTATCTGGCTTTTGTAAAACCTTAAAAGTAATCTGGTATCTTAATGTTTCGTAGTACATATGCATATATGTGTGTGTATACACACATGCATTGAATACACACATACATATGTATACATATATTTACACATATATGTACATACACTCATACACATATAAAGAGCTTCTCTAAGAATTTGGTGCTAGGAAAAAATGTCTGTCTTCTGACCAAAATGTATACATTCTTCTAACTCTCATATGTTTGTTTAGTGAATGAATGAATGGATCAATACTACGTAATTAGGTAAGAGAACTATTGCGTTTCCCTGGAAATTCCAAACGTCATTTGGTAAGCAACTTTAGATACCCATCCTAAGTACTTGTTGATCAAATACTATTACTCTTTTGCTTGGTGAGTAGTATTTTTATCTACTTTTAACAGGTTCTTCTTTGGTTAAAACCTGACTTCTAAAATAAAACAAACAAAAAACCTACTGACTTCTAAGCCATGATATGTCTGTATTGAAAAATATGCACTGGCATTGTACCATGTTCCCCATGATAAGGAAACAATAAGAGAAATTATGCATATGATTCCTGTCCTGTAAAGTCTAACAGGTGGCTCACACCTGTAATCCCAACACTTTTGAGAGGTTGAGGGAGGAGGATTGCTTGAGCTCAGGAGTTCCAGACCAGCCTAGGCAACACAGCAAGACTCCTGTCTTGACAAAAAATAAAAAATTACCTGGGTATGGTGGTGTACACCTATAGTCATAGCTACTCGAGAGGCTGAGGTGGGAGGATTGCTTGAGCCCAGCAAATTGAGGCTGCAGTGAGTTATGATCACGCCACTGCATTCCAGCCTGGGCAACAGAGTGAGACTCTATCCCCCGCCGCCAAAAAAAAAAAAAAACAAAAATCGAAAAACAAAAGACAGTACATGTCTGGCAAAAAGGAGAAGTGCCTGTCTTAGTCCATTTTCTACTGAAAATGGGTAATGTATAAAGAAAAGGAATTTATTTCTTACAGTTATGGAGGCTGAGAAATCCAGGGTTGAGGGGCCAAATCTGGTGATGGCCTTCTCACTGGCGGGGACTCTACAAAGTCCTGAGGTGGCACAGGGCATCACATGCAAGGGGGCTGAACATGCTAGTTCAGATCTCTCTTCTGATAAAGCCACTATCCCTACTCCCACAATAACCCATTAATCCACCAGGGCAGAGCCCCTATGACCCAGTCACCTCTTAAAGGCTGTATCTCTCCATGTTGTTACATTGAGGATTAAGTTTCAATATGAGTTTTGGAGCAGATGAACACTGAAACCATAGCAGTGCCAAAATCAAGCTTTTGTTTTGTTTTGTTTTGAGATGGAGTCTTGCTCTGTCGCCCAGGCTGGAGTGCAGTGAGATGTGATCTTGACTCACTGCAGCCTCTGCCTCCTGGGTTCAAACGATTCTCCTGCCTCAGCCTCCTGAGTAGTTGGGATTACAGGTGCATGCCACCACGCCTGGCTAATTTTTGTATTTTTAGTAGAGATAGGGTTTCGCCATGTTGGCCAGGCTAGTCTCAAAACCTCATCTCAGGTGATCTGCCCGCCTTGGCCTCCCAAAGTGCTAGGATTACAGGTGTGAGCCACCGAACCCAGCCTCAAATCAAGATTTTGACAGTGGGGCTTTAGTAGTAGTTGGGAATATACTTCATTTATTCTACTTCTTTTCTCTATTTTATTACCTTTCTGAATGTGCTCTCTGCTCCCCTGGGGCCCATTCCCAATCCAGTAGCAGTAATTACCATTGGAATAAACCTCCTAGTTCTGAGGCCTGCAGTTTTTCTAAACATCTCTCTATAGCCTCACTTCCACCTCTACCTCTCTGTAAAACTATGTGTATACTTCTGTTCATCGGCTAAATCACTATACCTATCTCATTTGTTTTTCTGATGCAACAGCAGCCTTCCAAAAATACCACCAAGTCTAATAATCCTTTTGCTGTTCAATACATCTTTTGTCTGCGGCTTACAGTCACATGACAGCTGATGATAGGCAACAAATGAATGTTTAAATGGTGTGTAGTTCAACAGGTGTGCCCATTCAGGTGACTCTTCTAATAGTTGACACGCAGTGGGTGGAGGGATTGGGTTGTTCCAGATATTCCTTCTTGTTGGGCTAGCTTGCTATTAGTGATTATAGTTTGACTGATTTTGCTTTTATTCAGTTTTTGTGGTTCTGTTTTGCTACTTGGTTTTGATACTTGTAGGTAGTGTGGGTTCCATTTTGGTATGTGAAATTTCATATCATGAAGAAAGTTATGATTATAATGTAGCTTTAGTAGTTCCCAGTGATCATTTCCAAATAATATTTTCTGAGAATGCCAGGTGTATATAAAAGTTATCTTGGAAAGTACACACGTAGTGTGCCACACCCTCTATCAAAACAGTAATCACGGCTGGCCCACATTACTGAAAGAATGAGGGAAACTACCCATCCACTATTACTTTATAGTACTTAAAACATGCAGACAAATACATTTTAGCACATGGTAATCTTTGTGAGGATATCCTGTCAATCAAGAGAGTAAATATCTTTTCTCTTTCCCATGAACCTAGCAACCAATTTGCTTATAGTTCCTTCAAAGCTGTTGTTAAAATTATTTTGTGGTTGGTTATGTCACTTGGCTAGAAAAATGGTACTGGAATTAAGTCAGCTTTAGCCCTATGCTGCCCATCTTTCTTAACTTATGGTCAGCCATATGTTTAGACCAGATGAGGTAGGAGGTATGATTGGATACAAGTACATTCCTGGAAAAGATAACCAAAATCATGTTCTACTTAAAGTGAATTACTGTGGTTTTTTTTCCTTCACATATGAACAGCATCTTCATACCTATGGCAAGAACCTGTCATTTTTTTTTTCTGATCACATATGTAAAAATCATTTATTGGTAGTAGCAATTAACATAAAAGGTTAGTGGTGTGGTTGGGGTGAGGGAGATTTGACCATTGAGAGACACACAAGGGGGCTTTTGAGGTACTGTAGTGTTCTCTTTATTAAACAGACCTGTGGTTGCAATGGTGTTCATTTTATAATTCTTCTGAAAAAGAGACATGTTTTCTACATTCTTCTGTATGTGTAATATATCTTGCTATATATGTATGTTTACTGGGGGAGAATTTCAAAAATACCTAAATAGCACAAAGTAGAAAATGTTATCAGTAATCCTAACACGAAGAAATAATCGCAATTTTTTTGGACATATATCTTCCCAGTGTTTGGGGACCCATAAAAATAATAATGTATATCTCCTCCCATGAGTTCAGATTTTAAGAATGCATACATATATGTATGTATGTGTATGTACAATGTATATGTGTATATATGTATATATAAACGTGACTTTTGATTTATTGTAATATTTTGACATGAGGTTTCAGGAGTCTATAGAGTTAATTTTAATAGCCATATAGAGTACCATTGTTTGGATATATCATATTATTTGCCCAATCCTCTTTTATCTTAACATTTACTTGTTTCTAGTATCTATGTGTTATAAATTACATGTATTTATCTTGTAGGTATTTAAAATTTAAATAGGCTAAATTGGACCCTTCTTTATGTAGTATGTAGATATTTCATAAAAGGTACATTTTGTTGGGAAAGATAACTGTAGCTTCAAATGCTTTTTGAAAGATGATTTTTCCCCTTAAAGAAAATTGAAAACAATTTCACTTTTTTTTCCTTTTTATGAAGCATGTGTGTGTCATTTGTTGTAAGAAGGATATGGCCCTGACATCTTCATACTCGATTGTTCTCTGTGAAGTTATTTTATTTATTCACTTACTGAACTCATTTATTGAACACCATTTGTATGCCAGGTGCTTTGTTCCAGATCTGAGGATGTAGAGATGGAGACCTGGTTTCTGCTTTCACAACCTGGCAACACAATGGATAGCAGGGTTTGGGATGTTGTCGGTCCATAGACTCTTGAGTTTATGGATCCAGCTGTTTTTGCTTAGATTACTTTGCTGTGATTTTTATTATTAGACAGGTGATTTAGGAGCTTATGTACCAGAGAAGCTGCTACTTTTCTCTCTCTCCCCAGTCCTTCCACCCCCAGACTGTATGTTCTTCTTTAAGGTTGAGTCTTGGAATTCAGAACTTGGTGAGCAAGACCTGAGTAGAACAGAAATGGAAATGACCTTTTCATGCACAGCATGAGCATGACAGAGAATGGGCTGTGTGTTAACTCCTCTCTGATACTGCTGAGGTCCTTTCCAGCTCTAAAATTCTGTGATTTTTCTGATAGTTGGGCCTCTGAAGATCCTAATACTGAATCCTTTCTCAAACATTAAATTTGTAGTAGAAGGGAAAAATTAAATTCCTCCTTTTTGAGACACCAGCTGAACTTTGGAGTATAAATAGACTCAAGAGTGAAAGAAAGGAGAAAAGTGCATTTGCCCATCCCAGGAAATCAGATGGTAATTGAGAGTGTGTCTGTTCTTCTTCTGTAAACAAAACCATTAGTAGCATGGTTGTTTTTTACCTGATCCCTCAAAAAAAAGAAAAAGCAGCTAGGTGCCATGGCACATGCATGTAATCCCAGCACTTTGAGAGGCTGAGGCTGGAGGTTGGCTTGAACTCAAGAGTTGGTTACCAATCTGGGTAACATAACCAGACCCTATCTCTACAAAAAGATTAAAAAATTAGCCAGATATGGCTTTCCAACTACTTGGGAAGCTGAAGTGGGAGGATCGCCTGAGCCCAGGAACTCAAGGCTGCAGTGAGCTATGATTGTACTACCACTGTACTCCAGCCTGGGTGACTGAGCGAGACCCTGTCTCAAAAAAAAAAAAAAAAAAAAAGGGTAGTTTTAGGGTTTCTATTTGAATAGACATTTCTGTGGCTTGAGTTTCGAGTTAGGAATGTTTTGGCATAGAAAAACCTGTTGGCCCAGAAACATCTGGCATCATTCACGATCAGGCCAAAGTAAAGGAAAACTAGTTTTTTAGGTAGAATGTTGGCACCTGGAAGAAGGGAGACTGTAAGTTCTCTTGCTGGGAAAGTATAAAAAGAAATGTTTAGTGGACAGGTGTGTGAGTTAAACTCTAGAGTATAATTAAGCAGTGTGGCTGCCTATTTTTTATTTGATTTGCTTGTGCTTCTACCACCTTCTTAATGTGTCCTTGGAATGCCTACATGTAAAAGGATTCTGATGGAGAACAAATTTCTAGACCATAAGTGACTGTCTTGGTCCCAGCACTCATTTTAGTTGCATAACCTTGGGCAAATCTCTCAAGAAATCTGTTCCTTCTTCTGTAGAATGGGGTAATAAACACTTACTCAGCCTATTTCACAACTTCGTTGGAAAGATTAAGTAAGAAAGCATATATGGAAGTATGTAGTATAAGGTAATACTTAGGTAGTATAAAAAAAAATGAACAGGAATCAGCACAAAATGCTTGTTTTAGCGGCTGCTGCTGCTGGGGTGTGTGTGTGTTTGTGTGTGTTTTGTGTCTGTGTGCCTTTTTCTGTGTTTCTCTACCACCTTAGATTTGGCAGCCCTAGTATCTAAGTGTGAAAGTTTGGGATGGATCTCAGGGTTTTTTTTGGATTGGTGATGATGACTAGTATGGCTGTTGAATCAAGTATTGAAGATGCTATTGGTCCTTTAGGACAATTAGTTTTGTCTCTTTCCTTTAAGGTCATTTGGATGAAGCAACAGTTTGTGTAGAGAATACTAGTTTTTAAGATACTTTTGTCCTGTTTCATTTTATTTTATTTTCACTGTCAGTCCACAGAAATCTTTGAGCTGGCTTACAGAAATGTATACAAGCAACAGAATTAAAATAAGCAGAAAATTGGGGCATTGGGAAATGTGTAGGGAAAATACAATAAAGCCATGTTAAAGCTTCTGGGCAGAAACATGCAAGGCAGGGACTGAACCAGTAGGTAGAGGGAGGTCCCATATTTAGCTTCCCAGAGAACAGAACAAAGAGGGGCACGTAACTTTTCTTTTTTCTTTTTTTGAAATGGAGTTTTACTCTTGTTGCCCAGGCTGAAGTGCAATGGCGCGATCTTGGCACACCGCAACCTCCGCCTCCCCGGTTCAAGCAATTCTCCTGCCTCAGCCTCCTGAGTAGCTGGGATTATAGGCATGCACCACCATGCCTGACTAATTTTGTGTTTTTACTAGAGATGGGGTTTCTCCATGTTGGTCAGGCTGATCTCGAACTCCCGACCGCAGGTGATCCACCCACATTGGCCTCCCAAAGTGTTGGGATTACAGGTGTGAGCCACTGCGCCAGGCTGGAGCGTAACTTTTCTTGAGAAACTTCATCAATGGAGAAGATGTGTCCATGAACTCTATCTTGGATATACTTATCAATACACACAATGGTGATCTGTGAGACAGTTGCTTTTATACTATCAATGCAAATTAATAACATTGAGACAAAGCATGATTTCAAGAAAGAGTAACTATAAGGGGTCAAGATCATGTGTCTCTCACCTAGATAGCTCAAAGGACTGGCTTGAGCCATGGACAATTTTTAGAACATGTCGAGGAGAGGATAAGCTACCTGTCCTCAGGCAGTCTACCACAAATACTCTTTATCTCAGCTAGGAGCTGACATCTCTCCCTGAAAGGTTTCCAGTGATGTTGTAGCACAGTTTGTTGGCCAGAATCCTAGAGACCCAGGGATGGAGATGCCAGTGCTGTCTTGATAATTCAGTGTCTTCCCTGTTGGCATCTTCTCTTTCTTGGTTCTGGCACGTCTGGTTCAAGGATTAGACACGTGAATTGATTTAGTTCTTTGCTGGAGAGGGCAGCAAAATGCCGGTTGTGATTTTTGGGCTTGGCTATGTTGGAAACTACCAGGAATTTGTGACCTACCAATTACTCATTTTGTACTAGCTTTTGGGTGACCATTCAGTGGCTGTTATTTCAATTCATAGCTCAGAGTGACTGTATTAACATCATGTTTCTAGAGTTTGTTCCTAGACTCAAATCATGGTAAATGCTTTAATTAGATAATTTAGCTTATGCCCTTTTTCCTACTTTTATGTTTCCCTGTCCTTACTAGCCCTGGATACTTAAAAAAATCTTTGGAAAGGACTCTGTGTTTTTAGATATGGGGATTTTATTTTGTGCTTTAGTGGGGCACAGAAGGAGACTGTCTGGTTAAGGCAAGAGATAGTGGTGCTAAAAAAGGAAATTTGGCAGGCCTGTTCCTGGTACTTTTCGTAAGTATAGAAAGAGAATGACAGACTGGCTGGGGATTGTATTAAAGGGAGCCCTGATCCTCGTATGACCTTATTCCCTGAACCTAGAAAGATGGTCTGCCTATGTGGCAGTCATTCTATGGAGCTAAAGACAGTTTTGTTCTGCTTTCTGCCATGTATATTTAGGGGCCTGATGGAGAGACAGAAACCTGTTAAGGAATAATCATGGCTGTTTGGGCCTGTTGCTTCCTTCACTTATCCAGAAGCCAGCCTCACCAATGTCCATGGGCAAGTTTGTGTCCACACAAGTTGCTTGTAACAAGAGGAAGGATTCTCATTAAGAATTTGGCCCTAAAATTAGGTCAGAATGAGGCTATATTTGTGTTTCTGTCAATAGTCTGAATTTCTTACTGGTAGAAAGGTCTTACAATTATGGGGTAACTTTGCCAACTAATAGTACTGGGGTTTGGTGTGGGTTAGTTACATCAGAAGTCCCATCAACTTTTTGACATTAGTTTCTATTCCAGCATGTGCTCCAGGGAAAAGGAGATTGATATGGACTACGAAGCCAAAAATGAGAATCTGTTATTGAAACCCAGAAATTTGAAATAAGGGTTTAGTGATTGTTTTGTTTAGACACAAACTTTTCTTCATAGATGCTTTAACTTCCTAAGTGAGTTTATATATTTTTCTAAATATGTAATCTTTTAAAAATATTGCAAATATTTAATTTATATATTTGCCATTTAACAGGTAAAATAGGACCAGTAAGTCTTACTCCTGTTTTGTAAAGGCACACTTAGAGAGTGACAGGTTTCCCAGTGTGTCTGGGACAAGCCTCCCAATGTGTCTGGGACAAGCCCGAAAAGAGTGCCATTTTGTCTCCCTGACCATTTCGCTGATTCTATACTTGTTGTTTATGAAACTTCATTATGTAACAGACGAAAAAGCAATTTCATGAGCAATTCCTGGAATAGGCAAGTGGAAAAAAATTGCTCAGGTACCTTCTCTGGAGGCTGTATGTCTTCCATTCTGGCTGCCTCTCTTGAGGAGTGGAGTGGCACAGCGGTTAAGATCATGGGCTCTGGAGACTGCCTGGCTCTGGGTGCTGGTCTGACCCTTGGGCTGTGGGACCTTAACTTCTCTGTGCTTACTGTCCTTACCTGTGAGATGGAGATGATTGGAGTCTCCACCATGTTCATGTATCAACACTTCTAAGTGATTTAGAGCAGTGCCTGAGACGTTGTAAACACTCAATATATGTTGGTTGTTACTGTAATTTTAATAATAATACTTACTAAATTATTATTATATGGCTGTCATGCCTGAGAGTTCATCACAGGGGCATGGGTGGGTGGGTAGGGAATAAGGGCTGACAATCTAATCAGTTATTTTTAATTTATTGGGCAAAAATGAATCGAGTAACAGTGGCAGGCATAATGAAATGAGGTATTCAGTGTGTGGTGAGGATGCACTGTTTTATCACAGTTCCTCTAGTGTGGCCTATGTGCTTTGATTGCAGGTCAGATGGCTAGGGAAAAGAGTAGTTAGGCTGAATGCTCTGTGGTGAGGCTGTGAGAGGGACAAGAAATGTGGGTCAGGACAGAAGGTGTACTGCAGGAACAAATTCTGAAGAGTGTGCACAGCATCCTATAATTTGGGTTTCCGTGTATTTTCTTTAGTTGGTTGCATTTGTTCATATGTTAGACTGGTGTCTTTAACCCTGTGACTGACAGTTGACAATGGTATAGCTCTTTAAAAGAGGTGAAACTGGTCTGACCACAGTTTACCATTGATAGTGCTTTCACTTTTGCAACAAGACAGAGGGAGAAAGTCCCTGCTTCTCTGCTCTGGGAATCTTACCAAATCAATAAGGAGTCTCTGGTAGCACTAACCTCTTTTAATAGCCTAAGTGTGAGAGATCCTGACCTTTTTTTCTGTATGTGGCCTACTTTCTTGATGAGAAGCTGGCTTTTATATTAGAAGGTTTTTAGACTTACATGAAACTTGAATCTTGCTGTTTCCATTGTTGCTTTTAAAAAATAATTTTACAAATTTATTCTAATAGTGTACTAATGTATTTTGTCTCCAGGACTATTGAAACTTTTTAAGATTTTTAACAGATTCATCTAGACACCAAAATCTCTCTAGGATTTGATCCTTCACCACCCAGCAGAATACTGTACTGTGATCATTTCTCAGGGTAGTTTTGGCTGAGGTTTTTTTTTTTGAGACGGAGTCTTGCTCTGTCACCTAGGCTGGAGTGCAGTGGTGTGGCCTCGGCTCACTGCAACCTCTGCCTCCTGGATTCAAGACATTTGCTTGCCTTAGCCTCCAAGTAACTGGGATTACAGGTGTGCGTCACCATGCCTAGCTAATTTTTGTATTTTTAGTAGAGACAGTGTTTCTCTATGCTGGCAAGATTGGTCTCGAACTCCTTACCTCAGGTGATCCTCCCATCTCGGCCTCCCACAGTGCTGGCATTACAGGTGTGAGCCACTGTACCTGGCCTTGACTGAGGTTTGACTCTTTGCACTCACAGCTCCATGATGTGTGTACTTGTATGCATATATATTCACATCTGAGGACTGATATCATTTCGCAGACCAGGAAACTAAGTGTGAGGAGTGAATTTTAAAATAATTTTTACATTATATATTGGCAGATCATCCATGTGCTTGTAGAAGGTATTATATTGGTAAGCTGGAGGTAGACAGGAAGACTGAAAGGGAAGGTAGAACCTGCTTGAATCCCAGTCTGTGCATACCTAAGGAGTAGAGTTGGCAACTCCTGAACCAAGGGTTCTGGTGTTCAGGATTATCTCCAGTTATTCTGAAGGATGGCATGACATTCTAAAAATAAGAAATTATTTGTAGTTACATCAGTGTGTAATATACCTTACAGAATATGAGAAGGGAGATGAAGCATTTGGAAATTCAAAGGAACTAGTTGTACACCCTCAATTATGGCCCTGAGACTACCTAGGGTGGCTTTTATAACAATTTAAACCTGTATCCTGGGATGTTAGCATCTCTGAACAAACCCTTTCTCTCTCCTCCATTGAGATCACTTTCTTTAAATTCTTTGTGCATTTAGAGAGTTGCTGAGGCAAGGCCATGTTCTAGTTTGCTCTTTTTAAAATGCAGATGTTTCTAGAAATGACTATAAACTGAGTCCTGAGCCACCTCTTGTAATTTTGCAGGTCTTGGTCTGGGGAAGATAAAGAAATGGAGGTCTTATGCTTCACAGTTTGGTTTAAGTCAACTAACTATGGCAAGGCATCTTGACTTAAATAAGCGTGACTTAAGTCTGACAATTTAAATATTAGAATGGTAAGACATTTTTGTGCCTTTATAGCCATATATCCATCTTGGGGAGGAAAAACTGAAAATAAAGGATGATTACTTTTCGGTATTCTGTGAAAGTCTTACTTCTCTTTTTACTTAATTTTTCAGTGGATAGGCTCCCTCCCAGCTCTAAATTCTCATTTATTCCTGAAACTGTTTTTTTTTTCTTTTTTCTTTTCTAAAAAAGTATTCTGAAACTGTTTTCTGACCATGCTTCATATATTGAAGTAGTTTTTTTTCACAGAAGGGTAAAGGAAGTGCATTGTGTTTCATGTGTAGATGCTTTTCAAGGACACACAGCTTTTCATCATTCATTTTAACAGTGGACAATTTTGGTGCCTGTTTATGGAGATTCCTTGGGAATTATCAGCTGATAGAAAATTTCTGAAGAGAGATAGAAAATCTAATCTATTTGGATGTCTTGTTAAATGGAGTTTTTTGAGTATAAAGGTTTCTGAAGAAATATAGGCTGTCAGAACTGATAGAGTTTAGAGAGACTCTGTGTACCATTCTCTATAAATAAAGAGAGCTGAACGCCCAGAGAAGTGAGGTGCTCGATGTTGAGATTTAGTTAGTGGCCCCCCTTCTGGTCTCTGAGCTGCCCATCACTCTGCCTTGACTAATAGTGATAACTGATGTTTCTGGCAACAAATCCAAGGTACAAGTTTTCCAGGGTCTTCAAAGGAAAGCTACATTATATTAAAGTTCATGCTGAATATCTTTTATTGTGTTCTGATAGTTTGAAAATTGGTTATTTTTGTACTGTTGTAAAACTACAGTGCTTAACTGGAAACCCCAGCATTAACCCATCCTTTGCCAGCCTTTACTTCTATAGAAGTATAGAGCTAGGATGAGGAAGCTGTTGATTTGAAGAGTGAGGGAAAAAGATGGTATCTTGTTAACAAAAGGTCTACATGGATGAAAGGAGAAACTGACACTTATAGTTAGGGAAATGGTAATGCTTATACGGTGATCTAATCTGGGTTTGAGTTTTGTTTTTGAAGTCACCAGTTTTTATTTTGGTGTTTTTCAGATATTCTTATAGCCTTCCTGGGGAGATATATTTTTTGGAGACATTGCTCACATTGTTTACTCCTCTAGGTTAAATGTACTAGGCCATCTGTTGTTAATTTTGTAGTTGTATTAAATTCCATTCTTTGGCTGGGTTATAAGGATGAAAAGCAAACTTAGACAGAAGCAGGAGCATTTGCAAATTACATAGCTTTGAGCCTAAATGGTGGTTTTTATAAATGCAGTTTTCAAATGGGCTGAGATTCTATTTTGAGTTTTGGGATCAGTAATTTAAACACAAGAATCTTTACGAGTTCTCTGGAAAAGCCCACTTTGAGACCCTGAACAGTTGTTATGCCAAACAGCAAGCTCTTGGGGTAAGGTTGGCGGTGATGCCGATAAATTACTTTTAAGATGCTTGGGACTGAAGGACAATGGTTTTGTAATGGTGTTTTAAGTTCTCAGGCTGACCTGTGAAATCTGGAAGTGCTCATCTGAAAGGCCAGTATTCTTTCTGACAGGTACAGGAAAAACTTGTCTCCTGCCTGATCCTCGCTTAAGCATTTCTTGGAGGAAGCCGGGCCTGTGGATCTTGGGGGCCAGAATAGAGACACTGAGAGCAACACTACTGGCATTTTCAATTTCTGCTGAGGCTGCAAAAACATTTCAAGGGAAATCTGAAGTTACTCTTCACTGTCTACAGCCTCTTGAATTGACTTCTGGGTGTTACAGATGGGACCAGCGTGTGTAAAAGCAGAATTTATATTCTATTTGGGTATCAGAATCAAGTTTCTCTTTTTAAAATAATTTTGTGGTAAATCGTGGTTTCTCTGATATGATTTCTGTTGTGAGTTGAACAAAAATGATGGCGAAATGGGGTTATTACTTAACCAAATTGCCTCATGTACAGACAGGCTGAACTGGTGCTTTGCCTAGAGTTGGCCTGGAGTTTTCAGAAACTCAATTGTGGCCTTTATAAGGCTGTGCCTGGGGTTGTATTTCCAATCTCTCTCAACTTTTGTTCCTGTGGAAGGGAGGAAGTAGAGCTGTGACAGATATATTGCCAGATAGCACACAATAGCACACAAAACGAGAAAGACACGGTGTGAGCCATTCACGGAGACAGATTTACGCTCTGTGCTGCCCTCAAACCATAGATCCATCTATTTCAGAGAAACAACTTGCCCACTGTATTATATTTCAGACAGGGACATGGCTTAGAAGAGAGATGCTGACTCCTTCTGTTTAGCTTTTGCCAATAATGCTGCACGTTTTGCTGTAGTCAATTACTTTTGTGGGGATGGGAAAGGATGTTTGGCAAAGGAAAGCCTGGCTCTAGATTGGAAGTGGAAGAAGGGAGATATCAGGAGAGTAATTGGCCATGCTGTCGCCATAGTGAAGTATATGTGTGTATTTTTGCTGGGTTTTGTTTCCAGCCAACTATATTATCAGGCATTGGATTTTCTAAACTTACTTCACAATAAGAAAAACAAAGCTAGAGAGATTGTGACTGGCCAAGGCCAGAATGTTTGGCATTCATAGTTTCTCTTTAGTTCTCTCTGTAGGACCATTTCCTGGAGTTATGGAAGAATTGACCAGTGTGTCAGTGTCTTTCATGTACATTAATGGGCAATAGTATTGGTAGTGGTTAATATAATAGCATGGGTTCTGGAACCAGTCTGCCAGGATTTACATTCAGGCTCAACAATGCCTTAGCTATGTGCCTCAGTTATCTTACCTATAAACTGGGGATTCCAGGTCTTACCTTATAAGGCAGCTCTGAGAACTGTTTAGTTAATACTGAGGCACTTAAAACAGTGTTCAGTAAAATTAACTATTGCATTTTAAAATTTGTGTTGATTTTATGGAAATAAGTGATGATGTTTGATACCTGGTAGATTGTTCGGCAGACATTTCAAATGTAAAAAAATAACTCTGCCTGTATTGAAATCTTTCTAGATCGATAGTTTTAAATAATGAAAAATATATTTTTGGGAATGATCTACATTTGGAAGAAATCAGGAAAGAGAAGACAGTGTGTGTGTACTTTTGCATTTCTGTGTTTTGGGCTTATAAGATACGTGATTATATATTTCATGTCAGTAATAATTTATTTTGGGGAGTAGAAGCAAATGTCAGTTACATACATCATCTATGGAATAGATTTTTAGTTTTATTTATTTGAACTGGATGAGATGGTTGAGTGTTGCCTTGGTTGAATTTAGAGATTTGAGAAAATATTTCTTTTAATTTTTGTGACACACAAGGACCTTTGAATGAAATCAGTCCCCTTTTCTTTTTTTATAAAGCTCTGTGATGAGAATTACCATTTCTTGACTAAACAATTGTGTTTTCTTTTAACATTATATCCTTGTCTCTACATAGATACTACATTTTTTAGTTAGATAGGTTTTGGAAGAGCATCGACTTTTTTTCCTGTTACATTGGAAAAATTTAATGGCATGTGTATGTTGTTCTCATCATGAAGTGGGTTTAGGCATGCTGCCTTATACTAAGTAGAAATTCTATAGTAGTTGTTCTTCAGAAGTAATCCATTCATTCAAGTCATTCATTGATTCATTTCTGAATACTTAAGTATGGTTGCATAGGTGGGAATTGTCAGAATTGGCTTTTGATCATATTGTTTAGCAGTTATAATCCAGGTGGCAGATATACTATCTAATTCAATTACTTGCATGAAATCACTTTAAACAGGTATTAAGATGAGTTGTCCCTAGGCCTGTCTTTATCTACTTATTGTGCATGCGTGCTAGCATACATGCATTACCATTATTGTTTTTTATTGTGTTAAAAAACGTATTACAAAATGTACCATCTTAACCGTTTTAAAGCGTAGGTACTTCAGTAGTGTTAAGTATAGTCATTTCGTTGTGAAACAGAGCTCCAGAGCTTTTTCATCTTGTGAATATGAAACACTATACCCCTTAAACAACAACTCCCCTCCCTTGTTCCCTCCAGCCCCGGTAAGCACCATTCTCATTTCTCTTTCTATGAATTTGAGTATTTTATTTTATTTTTTATTTTTGAGACAGGCTTGCTGTGTTGCCCAAGCTGGAGTGCAGTGGCGCAATCTCAGCTCACTTCAACATCCACCCCCCCCGGCCCAGGTTCAAGTGATTCTCCTGCCTCACCCTCCTGAGTAGCTGGGATTACAGGCACGCACCACCACACCCAGCTAATTTTTGTATTTTTAGTAGAGGCAGGGTTTCACCATATTGGCCAGGCTGGCCTTGAACTCCTGACCTCAAGTAGTCTGCCTGCCTCAGCCTCCCAAGGTGCTGGGGTTACAGGCATGAACCACTGCACTCAGCCGAATCTGAGTATTTTAGATGCCTCATCTAAGTGGAATTACATAGTATTGTCTTTTTTGTGACTGACTTATTTCACTTAGCACAATGTCTTCAAAGTTCACATAGCATATGACAGAATTTTCTTTCTTAAGACTGAATACTGTTCCATTGAAGGTATATACCACATTTGTTTATTTCCTTATCCTGTGATGGTCATTTGAGTTGTTTTCACCTCTTGGCTATTGTGAATTAGTGCTTCTGTGAACACAAGTGTGCAAGTATCTCTTCAATATCCTACTATCACTTCTTCTGGATATGTACCTGGAAGTGGGATTACTGGATCATATGGCAGTTTTATTTTTAATTTTTGAGGAACCTCTGTACTGCTTTCTGTAGGAGTCATACCATTTTACAGTCTCACCAACAGTGTACGTGTTCCCCAGTCTTTTAAATAGCCCCTTCCAGACTGACAGAGTGGCTACATAGAGAATAGGGCAGCTTTGAAGGTTAGGGTGACGTGTTCCAAGCTTCTTCAGACTCCTCGGGACTGGCTAATTATTTTCGTTAAGGTCATACTGCTGGACCAGGGCCTGTAGGTTGACACTGACTTATGCATAGCATGTTGGCCTGTTGTTGATAGACTTAGGCTGCAATTGCTGTGAGTAATCTTGGGCAGGTTACCTCAACATTCTGTTCCCTGCCATTGTCATCTGCAGATGAGGTGTTTGGTGCTTCTCTCTATTTCTTAATTTGTTCCAAAATCTTACTGTTCGTTGTAGAATCCAGACATCTGAAAAACATACTGTGCGTAGCTTGGTGTAATTATTTGATAGACTGGATTATTTTTTGCACCAATTAGTTCTGTTTTTTGTTAAACATCTCCTTTTTTTTTTTTTCTTACTCTTTAACTGCCCCAAATACTAAGTGATGAGGATGGAGACCTTGGCGATTGAGGGCTAGCAGTGAGTCCGAATGCCTGGGTTCAAATCCTCCATTTACTAGATGTGTGACCTTAGAGAATGTAGCAAACTGTTGTTTCACAGTTTCTCCATCTGTGAAATGGAAATAATAATACCTTTGTGAGATTTAGATGAGTTAATGCCTGTAAAGTGCTTTGCATGTGCCTAGCCCATAGTAAGCACTCAAGTATAAACTCTTAATTATCATATAATATGCTAATTATGATGGTGGTAAATGAGTGAGGTCATCTTCCATTTGGTCATACTCCACATTTGGGTAGCTTTAGACTTTCTGAAGATACTATTTGCTTCAGTGTTTCTCTGTAGGTGGGGAGGATATACCTATTACACAGTTAGAAAAACTGAACAGTAGAGATTATGCTTTATATGGCTGGGATTAAAACTTCAGTCTCGTGTTTAGAGCCTAGTACTTTCTGGCCTGGCATGTTGTCCTACATTTAATGACTGTAGGGACTGAGTGGGTTTTAATGTTAGAATCTGGTAAGAACTCTTTGACCTCCTTGCCCATTTATAAACAGCCTTCCAGGCTGACCTGAGTGAGATCATTTTCTGGCTATATAATCCTGGTGGTATGAAAACATTAGATGTCTATAGTTTTTTAGAACTGTGACTTAGTACTAATACTAGCCTCTTCAGTACTCACACTCTTAAGGCTTAGTATTTGTCTCTTTAGTGATTTACATATTTGAAACCTAGCCATTCTTTTCAAAGGTGAGTAGATATTTTATATGTCTGCCTTCTGATAGGTAGCAGCAGTTGTGCAGTTACTCAGCTATTGGCAGTTCTGTTACTTAATACAGAGGCAGAGAGGGAAAGACTTATTCAGAAACAAAACCTCTGCTTGAAAAGTTCTCAAGGCCAGCCATGGTGGTTCGGCCTGCAGTCCCAAGCTGGCGTGGCCTGCTGTCCCAGCACTTTGGGTGGCTGAGGTGGGAGGATCACTTGATCCCAAGGGTTTGAGGCTGCAGTGAGCTGTTGATATGACTCCGTTGTCTGGAGAAACACCCAGGGTCCCTGGTCTCGTGCTGAGAAAATCAGCGACATAGACACACATGGAGTGGTTTAAGGAGTGGAAAGTTTAATAGGCAAGAAAGAAGAAAACAGCTCCACCATACAGAGGGAAGAGGGCTCAGAACGGAAAACCCCCATTGCTGGGGGTAATGCTGTAGGTTATATTGGCTGGATGAGGCGGTATCTGATTTGTATAGGGCCCAGGGGATTGGTTTGACCAGACTTGTCATTCAAGTAGCCCGTGAAAAACTGGTCCTCCCATCCTAGTCTTTTAATATGCAAATACGGCTACCTGGCTGGTTGCCATGATGTCTTGCACACATAACCTCTACCTGGCTGGTCGCCATGATGTCCTGCACACGTGGCAACAAAAAGTGGCAGGAACCGCCCTACTGGGTGGAGCTGGCTTTTAGCCCTCTACATTTGCATATCAATGCTTGCAGGTCTGGTTTTTCAGTTTGCTTTCTGTTAGAAAAGAAATGTTTTGGGGGCTGCTTTTTTAGTAAAAGAAAAAGCCTTACCAAGGACTCTTTTACCCTCTCAATCTGCTTAAAATAATTTCTTAATAACTCCTGTAGTATCATGAGTGTGCCACTGCACTGCAGCCTGTGTGACAGAGCAAGAACTAAGACCCTGTGTCTGAAAAAACCCCCCAAAACCCGAAACCCAAAACGAGACTGGGCACAATGGCTCACACCTGTAATCCCAGCACTTTTGGAGGCTGAGGCGGGTGGATCACTTGAGGCCAGGAGTTCAAGATCAGCCTGGCCTGTTACATAGTGAAACCCTGTCTTTACTAAAAAAAAAAAGACAAACCAAAAATTAGTCTGGCATGGTAGCGCATGCCTGTAGTCCCAGCTGCTCGGAAGGCTGAGGCAGGAGAATCACTTGAACCTGGGAGGTGGAGGTTGCAGTGAGCTGAGATTGTGCCACTGCACTTCAGCCTGGGCAATAGAGTGAATAAGACTCCATGTCAGAAAACAAAAAACAAAACAAATGTTCTCAAGTCATGTTCAAGAGATAATGGCGGACATAGTGGAACCTCCCTAAATCTGATTTTCCCAAACTATAAAATGAAGGGCCCAGATCAGGGGACGTTTAAGGGCCTTGCAAGTTGTAAGACTCAGCCATCTTGAGATTGGAAACAGCCCTGTAGGTTCTTAGGGCATGATGAAGACCTTTGAAGAGAAGTATTTTAACAGCTTTGTGTCTTGGGGAAGAAGAGGCATGGGGAGGTGATTAGGTGGGCATTAAAGGAACAACTGGAAAAATGAGACACTAGGAGTCTGTTTTGATAATCCACATGTGAGGCAGGCTGCCCCTTCCTGAGTGCCTGAGGGGCACCTGCACCTTGGGACAGGGTCAAGGTTTTCTCTGAGATAGGAGCTCCCACAGGCCTAGGAGCCTTCTTTCATGAGCTTGCTGCCCTGGTTCATGAGGGAGGGATTGATGGATCCATGCCCCCTTCTGTTTTTTTTGCTAGCACTGTCTTCACACCCTGTTGCCATTTATGTTTTTTGATGAATGATTAATTAGAAAAATAATCATTTGTAAATTGTGAGTGAACCAGACATTTGGCCCTGACTGTAGGGAAATGGCGCCTCTGAGCCGGGTGTAGCTTGCAGCCAGTACATCAGAGCTGCAGTATTCCCAGACCAGTGATGAATTTACATGAAGTTCCTTTTCAGCATGTTAATGACTGTTACAGCTGAGTAACTAGTGAAAAATAATAGCAAATGGGAAGAGTAAATATTTAATGCTTTTATATCATTTTTAGCTTACTGTGGAATATGTATTTTGATTTAGGAAGGACATGAGAGACTTAGACATTAGAGACAATGTTAGTTTGTCTGAGCCTCATTCCTTGTTTCCTTTTCTTTCTTTGTACTTAGTTAAATTAAAAGGATAAAGTGAGTTGTTGTGAGATGGATTTTACTAGGGGAGTGGTTTTTCTGTAAGTTTTAGGTCACAAGATGCGTCTTTCCTGGCAGTTAGAATCTATATGTTCAGTCTACCTCATTGATTAAGTGCCTGGTGTGTAGAGAGACTCATATTGTTTCTAAAATTCAGCTTTCATCGTTTTACTCTCCTGCTTAAAAACTTTAGTGACTCCACACTGCTTCTGGGCTGAAAGATATACTCAGTAGCCTGACTTTTTAGGGAGGGCCTCTGTGCTGTGAGCCCAGCCTCTTTGCAGGCTCTCTCCCTAAGGCAACTCCATGTGGCTACATTGCTCAAGCCACAGTAGTTGACTCCCTGTTCCTCTAACTCGCTGGAGGCTTCCTCACCTTTGCACCTCTGCTCAGATCATTTTGGGGCATGAAATGACCTTGTCTTTTTCTCTGTCTATCTGAAGTCTGCTTTTCCTCCAAGGCTCAGTTCTAGAAGTGTCTGTGACTACTCTGACTGGATAGGAGCCTGTTCATTTTGGAATATAGAGAAAATTGAAAGTAGGTCACAGTTCTCTATTCCTTCCCGTTTGCCACTTCTCTACCACAGAGAATTCATAATGAACCCTACTTTTCCCCACTTCCTATTTGGCCACCATCTAGTCTTAGACAAACTAAGCTGTTTGTCCAGGTAAACAAGTAGTTGTTGACTACAGAAATTTCTGATGATTAGAATTGAAGTTAGTAGGGAAACAGGCCTCAAGGATACTGCTGTATTTTCTGAGAGCAGATGATTTTCAGACAGAAGGTTTTACCAAGAGCATTCTATAAAGTACTGCTTTAGTCTGAGTCTGCAATGGTAGAAATAGAGTGTCTAAAGAAAGGATCCATGCCTTTTTTTTTTTTTTTTTTTTTTAATAGAGACAGTGTCTCATTATGTTGCCCAGGCTGGTCTGGAATTCATGAGCTCAGGTGATCCTCCTAAAGTGCTAGAATTACAGGCATGAGCCACCACACATGGCCAATCCATGCCTTTTTACTCTGTTGTAGAGATTGTCTTGAAGTGTTCAGTTCAGACCCAGATAAAACAATAACCTTTAGAAGAAATGACCAAGATGACCAGAGGTGGATCTGAAAATATGAAGGCTGTGTGGGTAAGAGAGAACAAGGGAGTCCATGCCTTCTGTTTTCAAATATTTAGTATTCTATTTTCAGGAAGAAGGTATATTAGATTTCATGTATGGAACCATGGAGTGAGAACAAAGATTGCTGGGTATAGGTTATAGGAAGATAAATTTTAGGCCAATATAAGAAATAATTTTCTCATAGTGCTGTGAAAAAATGAATTTCCCCAGGAGATAGTTTCCCGAGTAGGAAGGGATTTGAACAACTGTTGATGTTTGAATCGTGAATATATGTGCCCTTATAGTAAAGGACCACAGATACTCGAATGTCAGACCTTTAGGAACAAGTCATTTTCTACTCTAAGGTTTTGGAGGATTCGTAAAAGAAAGTAACACATCTCATTGTGTCTGAAAATAGGAATAAATCCCAATATGAACCAAAAAATACATTAGGTACAGTTTTCTAAGTTGATATTGAAATAATGATGAAAAGTAAAGCAATCTGGAACTGGGGGTTCTTAACACACTGGGTTTAGGGACCTCGAGAATAGTGTTTAAGAATGATGAGAGATTTGCAGAATTTCAAAGGACTCATAAGCAGTTTCAAAAAGTATATTTAATATTACCCTTTATGTTTTTGAGGAACTTAAAAAAATTCTGTTGTTTTCAAAATACCGTAGAAAAGTAATATTACAAAATGGTCTTGACATAAGTAATTTGGGTATGCTGTATTTTAAAGGCTTCTAAGAATTAAGAAACATGGCCCAGGTTGCAAATTTTAATGCATGAGTACCTTTTTTTTCTATAGAGCATAGCTTTTGTCACTGGGTTTAGATTCTCAACAGTGGCTCTGATCCAGAAAACATTAAGAACCACTGGTCTTGAGTGGTCATTCTCAACTTTTTTGGTCTTAACCCACTTAGGTGGGACAGAAGCTCCTTATCTCACCTATACCATCCAACATCAAAATAAGCACATGTTAATATGAACCATATACATATTTTGTTTTAGAAAAGTATCCCATAAGCTTTAAAAATGTGATTTTGTCATACTTACCTTGGTATAGTAGATTGCAAGTTATTTGGAGACTATAAAATCACAGATGAATGTTTACTATACAAGTAATCTTTTTGGAGGTGGGCTTATTCTATGTATGTCTTCTTTAGCAGTGGGGATTTGGATTGTTCTTATTTTAACCATATCACATACGAGTCTCATTATTGGAAAATTACAGGACAAAAACAAGTGCTGTAAATATGCACCACTGCGTATCATGAGATTAAACAGATAATCTTCAAAAGTCAAATTTCTAATGATAAAAGTAAGTAATTTATATTTAAAAAGCAGGAATAGCAGCATTGCAAACTGTGATTGACTTAAGACCACAGTGAGGTTACAGTGATAATAAATCATTCTTCTGGAGAATTGTGAGAATTTTGAAAGTTCTAACTGTTGGTGTGTGTAAGTGCATGGTAGGCACTTTGTGTAATTGTATAGTAGCTGGTGTTCTTGGTATGCCAGTTTCAAGTCCTTTGTATACTTTGCTAACTTGCTGAGATTAATTTATTAATACAGAGTTTTAGGACTTCCCTCACTTATCTAAGGTAACTAGCTTTTTAAAGCTCATATTAGAGAAAACAAGTATCTTTGGAAACGGACTTGTGGGTACCAGTGATTCTAGAGCCTTATGTTAAGAAACATTAGTCTAATGGATCAATTTATAGGTAAATGATATTAGACATTTTGAGTAGGATTAAGATCCAGGAGACTACCTGAGTAATGACCTTTCTCTCTCTTTTTAAAATATGATTGTCCTAATGCATATGATAACCCAGATACTATTTCTCTTTAAATACCGTTTTATTTACCAACCCTCTTAAACCTAGCCCTGAAGTAAAGATCAACAGCTATGTGTGAGTAATTTTTTTCCTTCTCCTTTGCTTTGCTTTTCCTATCAAATTGAAATACCCTGGCACTTTCTTCCCTCTTTGAAAACACAAAAGAGGATTAGGCCATATAATGGACTATTTATGTGTCAAATTAAACGTTTTACTCTGAGGCTGTTTCTGAGTTATGCGAGCAGTAAAAATATGTATTAAGCTGCCAAGCCTTTTAAAAAATGCATATTATTTAGCTGATAGCCTGTAACAGTCTGATGGACCCATAATGGTGTTTTGAGTAAATATGCATTTGAACAATTTATGAAACTTATGTTTACATGTATATTAAACAGCCTGGGTAGGGAGTGACCAAAAGTTATTACCAGTTGACAGCTGTTGTCTGGTGACCAATTTGAAATGAATTGGTGGATTCCCTTCAATGTGGAGTAAGCAGGATTCCCAGTCAGGGGAGCATGCTGAATAATTATCAGTGTGTGGGGCCTCAGCCCTGGAGGCCTGTGTATTGGTTGAATGAGGTGCTGGAATAAAATATCTGAACTCTACAGTGAAGTTGCACCTTAGATTCGCATTTATGATCTAGTTTATTTTGTACTTGGAAATTTATAATTATGTTCACGGAGTACAGGCTGTGCATAACAATATATTCTGCCCTCGGGAAGAGGGTTCATGTTTGTTTTATTTCCTTTTTTTTCTTTTATAACTGACATATAATCGTACATAGTGATGTTCAATACATACAATGTATAGTGATCAGATTGGGGTAATTAGCATTCCATCATCTCAAACATTTATCATTTCTTTGTGTTGGGTGCATTTAGTATTTTCGTTCTAGCTATTTGACAATATGTAATATATTATTGTTAACTATAGTCACTTCCAGTGCTATAGAACACTATAATAGAACTTATTCCTCCTATTTAGCTGTAATTTTGTGTCCTTTAACAGAGCTCTCCCTATCTTCCCCACACCCTCTTGTTTATTTCTTTGGCATCTATCTATCTAGGGCAATGATCTTGAAATTTTTATGATGTGTCCCTATCAATAATACATATTTTATATTTGTTCACTTCAAAATTATATGCATATTTACATATATAAATTTTATTCCAAAATTAGGAGTTTAAAGTATTGAGATAAAACATTAATTATATATGGATAATTTGATTTTCTTTTTGTACCTGAATGAATCCTCTTTGGCACTGCCTGGGATGTGCAGATTTTGCCTTGGAGATCAAGGTGAGTGTCTTGAAACCTTTGTGTAATGAAAAGGGCATTGTGGATTATAGTCATTCATAAACCTGGGCAAATCATTCAACTATCTTGAGGAGAATATGGATCCCTGCCTAGGGGGTTTCATAAAGGCTACTGATAGTAAATGTCAGGTGTCTACCTTGACCACAGAATCACTTCCTCAGAGAGGCTTTCTGTGACCTCTTTTCTCCCTGATAGCTCCTCTTCCTGATCACTCTCTAACCCCTTTTTAATTAATTAATTTTTGTTTATTTGTTTGTTTATTTATTTATTTATTTATTTTTGAGATGGAGTCTGTCTCTGTCACCTAGGCTGGAGGGCAGTGGTGCGATCTTGGCTTACTGCAACTTCTGTCTCCTGGGTTCAAGCAATTCTTCTGCCTCAGCTTTCTGAGTAGCTGGGACTACAGGCGCATGCCACCACGTCTGGCTAATTTTTGTATTTTTAGTAGAGACAAAGGTTCACCATATTGGCCAGGCTGGTCTTGAACACCTGACCTTGTGATGTGCCCGCCTTGGCCTCCTGAAGTGCTGGGATTACAGGCGTAAGCCACCGCACCCAGCCATTTATTTATTTATTTATTTATTTATTTATTTGAGACAAAGTCTCTCTCTGTCGGCCAGGCTGGAGTGTAGTGGCGTGATCTCGGCTCACTGCAGCCTCCGTCTCCCAGGCTCAAGCAGTTCTCCTGCCTCAGCCTCCCAAGTAGCTAGGATTACAGGCATGTGCCACCATGCCTGGCTTAATTTTGTATTTATTTTATTTTTTTTAGTAGAGATGGGGTTTCACCATGTCGGCCAGGCTGGTCTTGAACTCCTGACCTCAGATAATCTGCCCGCCTCGGCGTGGCAGGCATGAGCCACTGCGCCTGGCCAACTTCTTAGTTCTATTAAAACAACTTTTTACCATCTGAATGAATATTGTTTAAGTTTCTACTGGATTGTAAGCTTTGTGAGGGGGAGATATTTTTAAATTTTTACTTTTTTGTTCTGTTTACTGTTGTATCCATAACTCCTAAAATAGCACATGCATGGCACATAGTAGGTACTCAGTAAATATTAGTCATGATTTGAATATTTCATTATTTAGTAGTTGATTAAGAAATAGAGACTGTTAATGTTTTCATGGAGTATCCTACATATTTGGTGTTCTAGGATAGAAGAAATAATTCTCCATGTATGAATTGCTCTCACTGTCACAGGATCCTTAGGGCGTCACTTTTCCAGCTGGAAACCTCTGGCCTGTGGTGTCTTTGCCCAAGTTTTGCTCCAGCCTGATGGGCTTGTTCCACCCATTTAGCTGAGCAGTTTGTGCTCAGCTTTTGCTGCCGGGCTGGATCCCATGCCTGCCAAGCGTGAGTAGGTGCGGAGTGGCAAGGGGTATGTGAGTAAGCGCAGGGTCCGGCTACTGCCACAGCCAGCCATACTGGCTGTGGTAGGGTGGGCAGCTCCATGTGAGGCTGCAGCTGGGCCAGGTGCACTGCAAGCAGCTTCCACTGTGGGCACTGGACAATGCAGTGGCACCTGGAAGCTTGTAGACACCAGGAACCACAGAGCCCCAAAGAGGGTGTCACAGTCCTGGCTTGTAGAGCCACTAGGTTTGGGTTCCCTGAAGGGCTACAACTCTTCTCTCCTTGTTGCCTGCAAGTGGCTAGTGGGGATTGTGTTTCAGCCCTCTTTGTGTTACACCCCTTTCAGTCCCACCATTCAGTGGGTCCTGAGTTTTGTCCTGCATCCAGGAAGAATGAGATATGTGGACAACCAGAGGGTGAGCAAGGCAGAGAGGAGCTTCATTTGAGTGACAGAACAACTCTCAGGAGATCTGAAGTGGGTAGCTCCCTTCCATAGCAGGTCATCCTGATGAGTTTCCAGCTCTCAGCGGAGAGGAGACCCATAGTGGGTAGGTGCTTTCCATAGGCAGGTTGTCCTGATAAGTGGAGAAGACCCAAAGTTGGTAGCTCCTTCCTGCAGCTGGTAGTCCCAACATCTGCCTGAATCCAGGGGTTTTTATGGGCTCAGAAGGGAGGAAGTATGTGCTGATTGGCCCATGGGTGGCCATGAGTGGGCCTGGAAAAAGCACCATAAGTTCTCATTCCAGCCACCCACTCCAGCTGGAACTGGCAGCATGGCCCCTAGGCTTCAGGCCATCCCTGGCTTGAAGTTGGGGTTTCACAGGAGAGCCACCCCTTTCTGCCCAGGAACCTGTCTGCCTCCTACCATCAACATGCTGTCCATGGTGTCCAGGCTGTTTGTGCAGAGGGGTGCCTGCAGGCCTGTGCCAAGCTTCCCTCAGCACCCACCCCCATCCCCTGCTTCCCTCTTGCACCTGTTTGCACCCAAAGTCCAGAAGGGGCAGAGGTGGCAGAGGGCTGGTGTGTCAGTACCACCCTGAGCTAGTATACACCTGGCTGGGTCGCGACAGTGCCTAGTCTCAGCCACAACTTTGCTCCGCACCAGAGCAGGTGCTGGGAGTGGGGAGAGGCCAGGGAATGGGAACAGGTACTTGTGAGCCTGTGGGAGTTGGGCCCCCCAGAACACAGGGATGCCTGGGTCCAGAGCCACAGCTGGGCAGCTGCAGCTGTGCCCAGGAGTGCAGGGCTCCCACCCTGCCAGCTGGATATGGGATGGGGCTCCTGTCTGTTCCTGGCTGTGCCTCCCCTGCTGCAGCATGGGCCGCTGCTGCCATCATCGGTGGGACCCAAGGCAGGAAGTGTTTTTTCCCGTAGGGAGGATAGATTTTTTTTTGTCTGTTACAGGTAGCATCTGGCAGGCATGTAGAAATTAGACATGAAGCCTCCAGCCATGGATCTGAGCCAAGTAGACTGACCTGTGTAAGCTTCAGATGCCTCAATCTTGGTCTCCTTAGCTCCCTGTTTTTGTCAACTGTGCCATCCAGCTGAGCACCTGAGAGCTTGAAGCTGAGAGCTTCAGCGGGGCCAGTGCTTACAAGGGCCATGTGTATATGCTTTGGAGGTGGGAGAATTGGTGCTGCCAGTGGTCCTTTGGCCCACTAAGGAGAACACCTATGACTTCTACAATCTTCACTATCCCCCACCCTAAGGGCAGACTACCTTGGCATTCCAAGTACCATTCCAAGTCTGTAGAGATAATAGAACAAACCATTTTTTGCATGATTGGCGGTGAGGACTGGAGGATAAATAATCACACCTTTTGAAGACTTTAGTGGTCCTTTGAAATGAGGAGTTTTTATAGAAACACTTATCATTTTAAAGACCTACCATTTTTAAGGTCACTCTTCTGCTAGGGCTGTGAAATAAAGACCTATGAAATGTTTTCCAGTGTTGCTCTGAGACTTATTTGTGTGATGATTTTATTGGAGAAATGGATAAATATGAGGTTGGAGAGTCTTTACATGTATGAACCATCACATATACAGTTCAGTAGCCTGAAAACATTAACAAATAGCATTCATTTATTGTATCCTTATGTCTTTCAATTTGGTTCTTACCTGTTGTCTTTTCAGTTGATGCAAATTTGCGCTCAACTTTTCCTGAGGGGAAATGGAAAGACATTTTCTGGGATTAGCTGATGATCTTGAGCTTGACTATTTTAAAGAGTCATGGTAGATACCAATCTGGATTGTGTTTAGGATGGGGCTTGGTGGATGGTTTCTTTGTTCTCTTTTGGCCCACATCTAACAACCCATTTGTTTAGGGGGTTTTATGCTGCTTAGAGTGAGCTGAGAATGTGCTCAAGCACATAATTTTAGACTATTTTTCAGGTTTACATGAAAACTTAAAACAGTCTTCTGAAACCCCTCTGGGTTCCAGCTTTCAAGAGGCTGGTCAGGAATGCACTGACCCAGAGACCTCCCTCAAAATTAATTTACAAACACGCTAGAACTTTCCTCACCTTAATTTTGAGAAAAAGATCTCTCTCGTGGCATTTTCAAGTGTTATGGTAGATGGAAATAATGAGGAAACGGTGGCACCTTGAACAGAGTGAGAGTTTTAGAGTTGTATAGACCTTAGTAGAAATTTTGACTCTGTCATTAATTACCTGTTCTGTCATGAGTGAGTTATTAACATTTCCTGAGCCTCAGTTTCAGCATCTGTACAATGAGGATTCTATTTATTTCATAGTGTTGTGGTGACTTGAGCAACAGAATGTGAAAACATCTGTCAGTGCGTGGTGTATTTTGGACATTCTGTAAATCTTAGCAGCCCATTTCTCCCTCCTGGGGGTAAAGCCACAGGACTTTTTTGGCAAATAGTTGAGATACTTGGTGCCAAAAGGAAATTCAACTCATGCCATGACAAGATTTTTGGTATAAGGATGGGATTCTGGAAACATGGTAATGTTTTCTCTTGGCCATATGGATTAGCAAAGCCTTTTGAAAACTACAAAAAAGACTAATTTGTTGCCTCTGGATGTGTGTGTTATTTGGGGCTGTTAATGTACTTGATTGCTTGTTTCAAGGACTGGAACCTTTTCTTTTACCTTTAAGATTACTGCATTTTCATGTGCTCATTCATCTGGGATTTGAATTTTGTAGAACCGGTAGTATTGGAGGTAGAGGAGATACTCTGTTATCATATCTCTCTTTCTCTCTCTCTCTCTCCACCCCCCGCCCCCCAAAGAAGAAGAGACAAAATTTAGAGAATTTGAGACTTGCTCAAAGTTGTGTAGCTAGTTAGCGATAAAGCTGGCATTGCACCGGATTTGATTTCCATGACATTGCTTTAACCTGGTGGTTCTCAAAGGGTGGTTATTGGACCAGCAGCATCCCTTGGGAATTTGTTAGGTATGCAAATTCATGGGATCCCCGTTCCCTTATCAGAAATTTTAGTAAGCTGTGTAGGGTGATTCTGATGCCTGCTAAAACTTGGGAACCACTACTGTGGTCTTTACACTATTGGGCAGGGAGATGGGAGATTGCAGGTAGATTTGCTGAATTCCATGGGCCACACTAGGTTTTCATTTTACCTTGTTGTTCTGCCATTTAGATGTCTCCTCTTAAAACATTTTAACTTGCAGTGGTGGCTTCCTTAGACTTGTGCGTGATTGTTGCTGGGGCAGTTAGGTGGAACTAATACTTGTTCCTTGTTTATTCCTTGCTACCAAGTACTAGTTCTGAAATTTGAGTATTCATTAAAAACAAATAGGGATTTCTGGGTCTCACTCCTGGAAATTCTGACTCAGTGGGGTAAGAATAAGGAATCTTCTATTTTTGGAAGCCCTGCAGGTGATTTTTTTCTACTTTTTAAAAATTATAATTTTTATTTTCTTTACTGTTCTTTTAAGACATCCTGTTATAGCATCTGCAGGTGATTTTGATGCCCAGCCATGTTTGGGGAAAAAAGTTTGGGTTCTGAGTAAAAAAGGAAAATGTAATGACATGGACAGGAGGTCAGGGGATAAGAAAAGCTCTATGGCCAGCCATGGTAGCTCACGCCTGTAATCCCAGCACTTTGGGAGGCTGAGGTGAGCAGACAAGATGGCTTGGGCTCACGAGTTTGAGACTAGCCTAGGCAACATGACAAAACCCCGTCTCGGGAACAAAGAATAGATCACAAATGAAACTCTGTGGGTTTTCATAAGTGGTATAGTTGGCCTTCGTTTTTCTGTATTTGGGTGCTTATGGACAGGAGTTATCTAAAGAAGTAATTATAGTTGTAATGCCGACCCTCAAAGTTGAAAGTAGATTGAAATCCATTATTTTACAAGGTGGCCTTACTATTTATAGTTTCACTATAGGTATGGCAGTGAGAGATAAAATTACTTTTTCTTGCTTTGCAAAACGCCAAACGTCTTTGAAATTAAGAGTAAAAGGGGTTTAAAATACGTACTGCTTTATAAAGCAGGAAAGCCCTGCTGGAACGTTTTGGGTGTTTACAGAAATGGGTATTCCATGGGAGAGAAACTGGTAACCTATGTTTTATCATGTGCTAATATCATTTGTTTAATCACTGAAAATATATTAACAGGCCAGGCACAGTAGCTCATGCCTGTAATCCCAGTGCTTTGGGAGGCTGAGTTGGGAGGATCGCTTGAGCCCAGGAGTTTGAGATCAGCCTGGGAAATACAGTGAGACTACATTTCTACATTTTTCTACAAAAAAAGAAAAAAGAAAAAAAAGTCACGTGTGGTGGCACAACCCTGTGATCCCAGCTACTTGGGAGGCTTAGATGGGAGGATAGCTCGAGCCCCAGAGATCAAGGCCGCGATGAGCTGTGATCGCACCACTGCACTCCAGGCTGAGCAACAGAGCAAGACTCTTGTATCAAAAAGAAAAATATTTTTATATATATATAGATTAACAAAGTAACAGGGGATATGATATTTTCAGGTTGGCTATATAGAGGAAATACTAGATTGTGTTATTCAGCTTAATAAAATATAAAATTGAAAAATTGTAGTCAGATATTTGATTAGGGGTAGGTCCAGATTTGGATGAATTTGAATCACATCCAACTAAATATTGTGCTTTTTAATACTCACTTTAAAAACAAAATATTTAACTAGGCAAATGTTCATATCCATTTTAAAAAACTATCCTCTTAAAACTACATTGATAGTAGACATTAATAGGCTTGATGTTGTTTATAATATTTTGTTGTATTTTAAGAACCTGCTTTTGTACATTTTCTGTTTCAGTGAAGCATTTTAAAAACGCCCCCCTCCCACAGCTGCAGGAATAAACCTAACAGGTTTTGACCAAAATTACTCTAATTTTGAATTTCTTGAAACTGGGTATGGAAATTAGACATTAAAAAACATTTTTATTTTTAAGCATGGTTTCTTGGTCAGCAGCATCTGTATTATGGGAGAACACAAGAAGGGGCCTTTTTGACACTCAAGAAATGCTCTTTTTCCATCTACAAATAGGAAGACACTCTTCCTGGTATTTTTGTTTTGTGGGCCCTGAATGAAAACATATTATTGCCAAACCAATATCAGTTTTAAACATTGCCGCCCCTTTACTGTCTGAATATATTCTTGGCTAGTGAAGCACATGCATCTGTCAGATCATGGGTGAGAATTCACTTTTCTTTTTGTGATTTCTCCAGCCCTAAGGACAAATTTAGTTTTGCAGAGCAGTTTGACACCTCTAGAAGCCTGAGGTGGGCCTTGGGGCACCTCTGGCAGCTGCATAGGCTTAAGAGGACATCTGTTCTTCCCTTTTTGGTTTGGTTACCCCTCCTTAGGGAAAGGCCAAGAGACTCAGCACTTCCTCTCCAAGTGAGTTTCCTTAGTAACATCATCCTTCTCTAATGCTGGCCAAGGGTGTCTGTGCTGGGCTGTTTTCCCTCCAAAATAGACTGACTGGTGTATAGAATTTTTTTTTATATGCAGGGCATAGAATTATTTTCAGTATAGCCGCAGGGTAATTAGGCTCATTGTTGACATGTCATTGAAGTCTCCATGTGAAAAAATTGCTCCTCCCTCTTTGAACACTCTGAATACCCTTACCCTGTTATCTCGATGTGCTCTTTAGAAATACCAGCAGATAATCTGGGAGAAGGCCGCCATAGCCATGCACAGAGTGGGGAGAATGAGGAGATCTTTGCTGAATGTCTTTTAGTTGTTTGAGTTGGAGATAAATGCAAAATGACCTCCATTTTGCCCTAAGAACCTGACCTTCTTGTCACTTTGTGTAACATTAATTTTCTAATGTGTTCTGGTCAGTTTGTAAAAATATTTTTTTCTAGTGTCTCAGCTGTTGGTTTGACTTTTGTATTTTCATTGGTAAAATATGTATGTCTTTGCTGTGAGCAGAGAGAAACAGATTAATAAAAACCACTGAACCAGCATTGCATATGTAATTAATTAACACCACCAGAAAAGCTGGTTCATGGTTGTGTGTAAACTTATTTCTAAACATCTAAAAAATGTTTAGTTATCTTATTCAGTTGTCTGACTTCTAAGGGGTCGGTTAGGAAGCTGTAACATATATGTATGCACAGAAACTGTTGGACAATGATTCTCAAACTTTACTTTTCATTAAAATCATCTGGAGGGCTTATTAAAATGTAGATTGCTAGACCTCATCCTTAGTTTCTGATTCAGTATGCCTGGGCAGGGCCTTAAAATTTGCATTTCTTATGTGGCCCCAGGCATTGCTGATGCTGCTAGTCCAAGGAGCTTACTCTGATAATCAGTTTTAGGATGCAGATCTTATGTTCCTCTTTGCCAAGGGCAAATGAACTGAATTGTAGAGACTTCCTTTTCTTTTGTAAGAAGCATTGCCTCTTCTAAGTAGACATCCACCAATTATTTATGTACTGTATCCATTGTGCCATGCACTGAGCTAGGGGCACTGGGGATAAATGAAATGGTCTCTGCCTTGGGGAACTCACAGTTGAGAGAGGATTAAAATAAGAAACCCACCAATTGTGATCTGATATGAGAAGTGCTGTGGTGATGTCAAGGGTAAGCTTTCTAGATATGCTATGAGGTGTGCAGTCTGAGCTTTTTCTCAGACTGTCTTAGCTTTATACCTACAGAAATAAGTGAAAGAAAATAAATATTCTGCAGCTTAGGATTTTGTTAATGCTCAGATCAGTTTCCTCTCGTCCTTGACTTTGGGTATCCCAAGCTCTGTATTCAGACATTCCTGAACTGGCATTGCCAGCTCTCCATCCCAGCTTTTGTGGAAGAGTCCTTCCTCCATTTTTAAAATGCAATTTCAGATACTGTTCACTGTGGCAGCAGGATTTGTAAGAAGACCAAGTTAAGTGATCTTGGCTGAACTGATTTATGAGACAGCTTCAGAAATTCATGAGGTACCATGGGAACTTTCTGTAGTGGATCAGCATGCCGCTTTTCCTTCACTGCTTCAAGTATATCAGACATTTTGTGATAACACAACAGTTTTTAGTGGAGCCTTCTAGATTATGGCCCTGCTGATTAAGACACTAAGACAGACCTGAAGAGAAAGAGAAGGGAGAACAGGATGTTACTTTTAGAAGCGCCTGTTATCCTAAGCTTGAGCAGGGACTTTGGGTGAAATACACTTACGTATAACTCTATTTATACATAGAATTCTGAAGGGCAAGTTTTTCTCTGGGGGTGATCTGATATGGAGTGTCTTGGGCCGTTAATAATGGTCCCATGATTTTAAGCACAATAAAATATTAGGTGTGTATATGTGAAAAATTGAGTGACATAGTAGTTGTCTCTCCTCTCTTTATGAAAACCTGTAGACAGAAACAAAGGATGTGGCCAAAACCAGTGACAGGTTACAGTGCTTTCCCTATTTTATTGATTGCTCATTTCTAGTCTCTGACCTTATTTGCTACTTATTGATCTAGTAGAAAAGCAAATAATTTTCCCTAGATAGCACTTTGTTGTGTTGGGCTTTGATGACTTGTCTAGCAAAGGGTTTTTAAAAAGTACTTACCTGCTGAGTGGCAGCCTGTCTACCATTTAATGTTATTATCTGTGAGCCTGGGGGCTCCTTTTTGGTAGGATCGCTGATGTCATAGGCTGCCTCTTCATTCTGCTTGCTTTCCTGCAAGATACCACACATGCCCGTGGTCTGTTTTAATGGCCTCACAGTGCACACAGCCTTAGAGTTAACACAAGAAACGTATGAGTGATCCCATTGGAGACAATATGTTGCCGAGTCAATTCGGGTCAGCATCTGCCAACATGTCAGATTTTCACACTAGGTTGTATTTTGAGATTTTTATTCATGCTTTTGGGCTCAGATTTACTCACAAATAAGTTCTGAACTTCTAAGTGCTAAAACTGCTGAGTTCTTGACTGTCTGTGCTTGGGGAGGGGAAGGTTAAGGATATGGGGTAGGTATGTATGGGAAGGAAACAGTAGCACAGATCATCTAACATAGGAGGTAAGGTAGATTTCCCAATGTCATGTATAACTTTGACTATATATCTTTTCTTATGTTTACATTTTCCTGTTTATGATTATACTCTTTTGGTTCATATTAAACTGGTGTTTATCTCCTAGGATGATATATGGCAAGGTGTGTCATAGGAAGCAATAGAAAAAGAATTTGGAGACTGGTCACTTATAATTCTTGAATAATATAACTATGTAGAGGTAAAAGCAAAGACTGATCCTGTCATTTGTGGGATTGATGGGTATTTTTGCTACTATCTTACTATTGTTCATTTCTGAGTAGATAATATATTCATATGATCCCAAAAGCAAAATTGTATTAAGAAGTATATAGAGGAATGTCTCACTCTCATCCCTGGACCTGTGTACCCCATTCTTCAGCCTTTTATAACTACTTTATTAGTCTCTATTACATCTTTTGTAATTTCTCAAATAAATTATGTGTATACTCTCCTATTTGTGTATGCTCTCGCTTTTTCTGCCCTTTGTTATACAATATTTAGCATACTGTAAGCACTGTTCTGCATCTTGCTGTTTTGTAGTTACCAATATATCTTGGAGATCATTCCATCTCACTAGAGAGAGCTTCCTTGTTCCTTTTTACAACTGCTTAATATTTCATTGTATAGCTGTACCATAATTTACTTAACCAGTGTGACACTGGGGCTATTTACAGTCTTTTGCTCTTACAAGTGATGCTGCAGTGATAATTTTTTGTTTGTTTGTTTGTTTGTTTTTGTTTTTGTTTGAGACGGAATCTCGCTCTGTTGCCCAGGCTGGAATTCAGTCCATGATCTCGGCTCACTGCAACCTCTGCCTCTCAGGTTCAAGCGATTCTCCTGCTTCAGCCTCCTGAGTAGCTGGGATTACAGGTGCCCGCTGCCACACCTAGCTAATTTTTGTATTTTTAGTAGAGACAGGGTTTCGCCATGTTGGCCAGGCTGGACTCAGACTCCTAACCTCAAGTGATCTGCCCGCTTCAGCCTCCCAAAGTGCTGGGATTACAGGCATACAGTGAATAATCTTGATCATATGGCATTTCATCCTGGGTGTGTGTTCAGTTCAGTTGTAGGATAAATTCCCAGAAGTGAAATTGTTACAGTGAATGTGCATTTGTAATTTTGATAGTCACTGCTAAGTCCCTCTATAGAGGTTGTACCAATTTATATTCCCATCTGCTTAAGACTAGAGATTTCCCCACAGTCTTGTCAACAGGGTGGTGGTGTTAAACTTTTGAATTTTTGCCAATCTGATAGGAGAAAGTTGGTATCTCAAAGTGGTTTCAATTTGCATTTCTTGTTATGAGTAATGTTGAGCATTATTTACTATGTCCAAGATCTGATAGTATTTCCTTTTGTGTCATCAACAGTCTGGTCATATTCCTTTCTTGTTTTTTCTATTTGATTATTGCTATTTTTTTTAATTTTAAAAATAAACTATTTTGGAATACTTATAGACTTACTGGTCATATTCCTTTCTTGTTTTTTCTATTTGATTATTGCTATTTTTTAATTTTAAAAATAAACTATTTTGGAATACTTATAGACTTACAGAAAAGTTGCAAAGATTATGGGGATTTTTTTTTCTTTTCTTATGCTCTCATTAGCTCTGTTAATTAGGTTAGATGGTTTGAGGAAGGAGAGTTCTCCTGGAATTCTGGGGCTTGTCATAGGTATGTCAGCCTAAAGAAGGATGCACATCCAATTCATGACTCCTGGCTGCCTCTGGGGATTTTCCATATGGAGTGACAGACTTGGGAAATTCTGCTGAGCTTCTGACTAGCCTCCATTGTGAGGCATATAATTCAGAGCCCATCTTCCATTATTCTTCTTTTACTAGTATCAATTATTAACTAGAAAGGTTATTGAAGTGAAAACCTTGCCTCGAGTTTGTATTTCTTGAGATTTACTTCTAATAATAAATGTGGTTTTCAAGTGACTGAATCTTTCATAGACCAAGTTTCGAGCACATTAAATATTTGGTGGTTTTGCGTCCTCTCTGCATCACATGCTCATTGAGAGGATGCGTAGCTATAATTTTTCTGGAGCTTCAGGCTGTCATTCTGTCCTGTTAATTGGTTCTTGGAGTAAGGAGCTAAAATGTGGAGGCAGAAATGCTTTCCCAGATAGAGACATGCCTTGAAGCTTTGTGTCCTATAAGTGTCCACCTAGCCTGGAAGTTAAGAATGCTGGCTCTGAGATAAAACCTTGTGGATTCAGATTCCTACTTTGCCACTGCCAGATGTGTCACCTCGGGCAAGTTATCTAACCTCTGTGTGCCTCACTCTCCCTGTTTATAAAATAGGGATTATAACAGTACCTGCCTCATCTAGTCGTTGTGAAGATTAAATGTGATGAGACATGTAAAGCACTTGGTACAGCCCTAGAACATTGTAAGTGCTCAATAAATATTGGCCTAAAAGTAGTAAAGGGCAGTGGTTTCAGAGGCCATGCAATAAAATAGTGGGTTATGTTGCATTTGACTTTTGTTGATTAACCTTTCTTCTTCCTCTATTCTTTACCTTGTGAGGCACTTAACCTACTAACTGAAATGCCATTCATTCAGCCAGTATTTGAGTGCTCAGCAAGTGCCAGACTCTAAACAAGATGATGTGTAAGATGCTGCAAGGAGCCCTCATCCCTTGCAGCCTGAGCACAGGTGTCTATAAACGCAAGGCTGATTGTCATCATTGCCATCCCCAGTATATTTTGTGAATACAAAAGAATGTAAGGTCACTCTCCTTTGACTGGGGTGATGAGGACATGCATTGTGAAAGGGGGAACTGTTAGAACTGGGAGCCATTCGTAGGTGAAATAAGGATAAGAGGGATATTATAAGCATTGATGCTAATTAGCATTTCTGTAGCATTTTGCAGTTTGGGAAATATTTTATGTATTTTATTTTATCTCAGTCTCATAAAATAGCTTTGAGGTATTATTATATCCAGTTTACAACTGAAGAGATGGGGAGTCAAATAGGTTATCTGACTCTCCCAATGCCATACAGCTCCTTGGTGGTGGAGTTGGTGTTTGAGTCCAGGTCTCCTAACTCTGAATCTCCAGGTGCTTCCCTCTGGTCTTTTGAGTGAAACAACTGGTACTAGCAGGAAAGAGAAGAGTATGTCGGCAAAAGAGAAACCTG
Organism: Mandrillus leucophaeus; assembly: GCF_000951045.1. NCBI lineage: Eukaryota > Metazoa > Chordata > Mammalia > Primates > Cercopithecidae > Mandrillus > Mandrillus leucophaeus. The sequence goes on from NW_012104476.1 coordinate 294,909, forward strand.
GAATAGTTGCCAATTGTCCCTAGGTTTAGATCATATACTTCTAGGGCATCAGAGCTAGAAGGAAGATGAGATCAGTGCATCCTCTTTATTTGACTAATGAAAACATTGATGTGCTTGTGAGCGACTTCGAGGGGTCAGTGTCGTGCCGGAAACAGCTCTATGGAGATGGTAGACAGTTCCCCTTGGATGCTTATGGGTGGTCTTCTGGGGATTGATTAGTTGCTGGTAAGGAAGGAGCTCATTTTGGGGAAAGTAGATACATAGATTCATAGAGGGAAAACGTGTATTCAGAAGCAGGCAGTTTTTCTGCAATATTTTTCTGGGAAACACAAATAAAAGGGCTGTAGTTTAGTATTCAGATGTGGTTCTGGCTGTGCAAGGATAAGGAGAAAAGGCAGAGGCAGGGTGAGAAGGAAGGAAAATGAGTGATTTGAAAGAAAGTGAGTGAGAAGTCTGTGAAAGGTACATACTTAGTATCTGTAGGGCAGTCATTTGAAATCCAGCGTACTTAGTATGTATATATAGGAAGTCTTTGTCGTAGTTCTCTGACTGGAAGTGGACTGGACTGCCTTTGGTGTGTGTGAACTTCCATCATGGGGGCGGTGGTTACTACATGCTATTTCTAAGAGTTACACTTGTGGGGTGATTTCTCCTTTGGATAGGAGGTTATTCTAGGCAGAGCTAGTGTGGATCAGCAACATCAGCCTCACCTGGGATCTTGTTAGAAATGCAGATTTGGGGACTCCTACCCTAGACTTACTGAATCAGAATCTCCAGTGGGTGCAGTTCAAGAATGTATATTTTAACAAGATCTCCAGGTCATTGGTCTGCATTTCAACGTTTGGAAGCATTGCTCTAGTGCAGAGGCTCTCCAGGATCCTCCTTTGGGTTTTCTGCTTATGTGATTAATGTGCCATTCACCAAACATTTATTGAATTTCACTTATGTAGGCACAGCACAAAGCCAACCCTAGCATGTATCCTACCTCTCCAGGAACTTGCATTCCAGTTGAGGAGACAGGATTGTTTACAAGTAACTATCAGGTTGGTGCAAAAGTAATTGAAGTTTTTGCCATTACTTTCAATGGCAATTCCAATGGCAGAAACCATGATTACTTTTGCACCAACAGTATAAAGACAGTGTTAAATGCTAGTATAGGAGACACAGAGAATGCCTGTGAAAGTGGAGGGTGGACGTTTTCATAGGTGTGTGCAGGGGCAGGTGGTCTTCACAGTAGGGGGAATCATTACTTCTGTGCAGGACTCCTGAGTAATTTTAATCTGTGGTTTGCTGCTGCTGTGCAAGCCCAGAGGCCTGTCTACAACTTGTTTAGCCTCCCCCAGCCCTTGACAGGGTCTGCTTTATTGGCCTGATAAATGGTTTAAAAATTGGCAGAGTTATGAAGATGACTCGTGGAAGGATATCCTCAGCATCTTCTTTTGGATTTCCTCACACCTGCACTACTTCTTCTTAAATGCCTGTATATCCACCACTTTGTAAAAGAAAAAATTGATTTGTCACTGAATTTCCATGCCTCAGCCTGAGAGAAATGTAAATGTTGTACTGGCCTTTAGTACTCTGCCTTCAAGCCTAGATTTAGAGCTGATCATTATACTTTTAGAGTAGGCTAGGTATGAAAATAGCAGCAGGTTGAAGAGTCAGAGGAAGCTGTTTGCTCTCATCTGCTGGTTTGGTCAGGGTAGAAGTACGAATATTAATACAGTCCACTTAAACAATAAAATAGCTCCCAGGGAAGAGGAACTATAAACTTTAGTAAATATCAGAAATGTTAAGTGCTAAAAATAAAAGCTCTCTGCAGTTGTTTGGCTCTTTAAAGAGATTGTTTATTGGTCAAGAGTGCTAGTCTGTTTGGTCATGTTTTGCTAGCTTTTTAAAATGCATGTATGTAAATGAATGAGAATATAAGTTAATTAAGCAGGGCAATGTTTCTAGAATGTGAAAATAGTAACCTGGCTAGTTAATTTAATTAAGTCCTTGGTCATTTTCTTTTTGAAACAAGTTTCATCTTGGGAGGTCACAGCATCCTGGCTGTTGTGCTTCTGAGCTATACCTTGATTCCATCCTCTCCTCTCTGTCATCCTTTTCTCTGGCTCAGTCACTTGCATTTGCCCCCTGACTTGTCACCCTAACTTCATTTCCTCTCTCCCAGCTGTTTACTCTGCTATGACAGTGGTCTTTCAGAAGTCCCAAACTCTGCTGTTGAACTGCGTTCTAAAACACTTCAGAGGCTTCATGTTGTCCATAGGATATACTGTTTTCTAAACTCCTTAGTGTGCCATATTAGGCTCTCTGCAGTCTGGCTCTAAAATACTATTACAGCCTAATTTTCAGGCTTACTTTTTCTTGTGGTCCAGGCCACAGGACTATCTGCTATTCCCAGTACAAATAAAATATAACCAATAGCCACCCTGGAGTGGTAGGGACAATACAAATGCCTCAACAAGCATTGTCTGATTACACTATTCAATACAGGATCAAAGAGTTTTGTCATTTGCCCAAGGTCATGTACTTTGTGTTAGAGCTGAGATTCATATTCAGTATTTTGATATTCTGACTCGGTTTCCTGCTTTCATGTCTTTGTGCTTTCCTTGTATGTTTTCTTTCTTTTTTTCTTTTTGAGGCAGGGTCTTGCTCTGTCACCCAGGCTGGAGTGCAGTGTCTCAGTCACAACTCACTGCAACCTCAACCTCCCAGGCTCCAGTGATCCTCTCACCTCAGCCTCCCCAGTAGCTGGGACCACAGGTACATGCCACCATGCCCAGCTACTTTTTGTAGAGACAGGCTTTCACCATGTTGCCCATGCTAGTCTCAAACTCCTTAGCCCGAGCTCTCTGCCTGCCTCGGCCACCCACAGTGTTGGGATTACGGGCATGAGCCATTGTGCCTGGCCTCGTTATGGTTTCTATGCCTAGAATGTCTCCTACCCTTTTTCTTCACAGACTTAGAAATGTATAGGTGTTAGGTATTCCTAACAATGTGCATCCATAGGTCATCGGGCCTATCTCAATTTAGCCTGATAGTGTAAATACTAGTACTACTACTACCTAGTGCTAATACTAAGAGCTGATCCCAGATCTTAATTTTTCTTCATTTCCCCTCCAAATAATAGGCGATTTATAAGTATTATGGAATGAATGCATGGATGAATGAAAGGATGACTGGATAGATGGATGATCAGTCCCAGTGGTTGGGTCTGTTTGTGATTTTACTAAGTTCAAGTCTGCAGGATTGCTATGTGGAAAGAATGCATATTATTTCAGCTATATCAAATAGCACCTAGGGACGGGCTGACAGGGAACAAATTGTCAGCCCCTTATTTGGATCCAACTGGAAATTCATCTGAAGAATTTCGAATGGGCCTATTCATGGGAAATTGCTTATTTTATAAGAGTTCATTTTCTAATTTGTGGCTATATTGGTTGGCTAGGGCCACTGTAACCAAGACCAGGTGACTTAAACAATAGAAATTTATTTTCTTGCAGCTCTAGAGGCTAGAAGACTGAGATCAAGGTGTTGGGAGGTTTGGTTTCTTCTGAGGCTAGTCTCTTTGGCTTGCAGATGGCTACCTTGCTGTTGTCCTTACATGGTCTTCCCTCTGGTCTCATACAACTGTGTTCAGATTTCCTCTTCCTTTAAAGACAGCTGCCATACTGGATTAGAGCCCACCCTAAAGACTTCATTTTAACGTAATTACCTCTTTAAACACCTTCTCTCCAAATATGGTTTCATTCTGAGGTACTGGGGATTAGGACTTCAGCCTACAAATTTTGAGGATCCCCCATTCACTTCTACGCAACCCATCCCCTCTGCCTTTTCCTCTTGTTTTCTTTCTTCTGGCAATTTTGTTTCACCCAAGGGCAGTCAGGAAGAGAAGTAAAGATAGAGGAAAAGGAAATTCATTTTGGGTGCAGTTCAGGAGGTGTAGTTGGGGTTGGGGATGGGCAGTGGCTGAAGCTATCGGTGGAAATGAGATTTTGATAATGCATATAGATTAGTATTGCCCTGGCACATTCTGTGCTGGTTTCCTGGACAGTTGAAAGCTGGCTGTGTGTGTTGGAGGGCCCAGGAGGTATCTGTTCTGTCAGTAAGTGAGGGGGAAATTGATAATCCTGCAACTGGCCTGGAAAAGTAAGGAGTCTATCTTTGTCAGCTCTTCCTCCCAGAAGTAGCTCAGAGACTTGTTGAGCACACCTAGGGTAGAAGCCAGGATAGTTCAGTTTTGGATGCTCTGCCATGGCTAACACCCTGCCTGGCATCTAGCAGATGCTTATGAAATGTTTGTCAAATTGAATTACTTAATTTACTTGACTCAAATATTTTGTTCTTCCCCAAACCTTTTGTGAAGAGTTTTTTCTCCACCTTTGTTTGTTAATTCCCACCCTTCTCTCCAGTTCTCAGTTGTGGCTTATGTCTTTTCTTTCCATTCTCTTTGTAATTATCAGGTAATATATTAAATGGAGACAAGCTTAACTAGACATTAAATAATTGCAGGTGTGCAGCTAACTGAGCCGCTGTCCTTTAACTAGGAAATCACAGCTGCTTGTGTTGTATTGTGTGATGAGATTACACTTCACCTCATTTGGTTACACGATATCTTGCTTATTGTAAGGTAAAAGAATGTTGAAGCTTCTGCTCTAAGCAGCACACAAAGGCTGGTACGTTCCCAGGAAACCAACATAAAAAAAAGTACTTGAAGGTTAGATCTGGAGCCTTTGCAGCCTCTGATGCTTCTCTTTTCCTGGAACTTTTCATTTCCTTTGCCTTTTTCTGTATAGAGAACACCTGAATTGCTCCTTAACTTGATACCTGTTTCACATTTTAAAATTTTCTTTTGGTCACCTTAACTGTAAAAGCAAGATTTTTCTGTGTCCTTCTAAGAGATTAGCAGTGGGTCCATTGGTTAGCTCTTTCTTTGCTTTTATTATCAGACCTCATCTGCATACTTTTTATACAAATTTTCCCCACTGGTAAGAATTGTAGCTTTTATGAATATAAATTTTAGTCATAGGTTAAATTGCGATGTCATGGTTAAATTGTGATGTCACCAGTCTGTTTTCTTTGGCTAGTTTCATAATTAGTGACTATTGCTAGAGGTAGACGCTGGCTATATAGCAAGTACCTAGCTCATTGCAGAACTCAGAGTATGCTGCTAATAAAGGATTGCTTGATTGCTTGAAGGGTATGCGGGTATAAGAAACAGTCATCTTTCAATTGGTGTCAAAATTTTTATTTAAAAAAAAAATCATGCTGCCACTTGCCAGTTATGCAACCTTGGGCATGCCACTTAAATATCTTAATCATTAGATTCATCATCTAGGTAGTTGTGAGGGTTAAAGAAATTCAACAAATATTTGAATCAACAATCTTTTTTGCTTTTCTGGATGCTAGGGATATATTTGTGAACAAAACAGAGTAAATTCCTATTCTTGTGGGATTAACATATATGAATCTGGTTTTGACTGTCAACTGGACAGAGTCCAGTTGGTGGGCAACATGATAGCTACCATTTATGGAAAACTTTTTAACTGAAATACGTGCCTAATAACACTAACTTTCTTTATTAGGGACATTTTAACTCCTTTTGGGCTTTGCAGAGTAGGTCTTAGAGAAAGCCCTTCTCCATACTTGTTCATTCAGTCATGTATCACATACAGTCATCCATTTTATGGTTTTGGCTGTTGTAAAGAGATGGCTAGAGCCTGTGCATCTGGGGTTTTGGTGACTCTTAGTCTTGGGATGCTTGCCTCTTCCTCTGGGTCATTACTTTATAGTCTGTCCCTGAGATTCCAGAAGGGGCTCAGAGAATGAGCTCCAACTGACATGTTTGAGCCTTTGAATCTCTTCATGAAAGCTCAGTTTGTTCAAGTAAAATCTGAATGGCTCAGAGAGGACACTATGGTGTTTAGCTTACCAAGCCCAGTCTGATATCACTGATTTGTTGATATCTACAGAAACACACACAGGAAAAATATCCTAGAGCATCATATTGCTCAGCTTCCCTAAATTCTTTTTTCATGGATGCTTGAAAGAAAAACCTTTTTGAGTGTCTTCTTTTTGTGGATGACTAATAGAAAAAGACATTGGCAACTTTCAGAAGCATTGTGATAGCATTCTGATGGCATTCTGGTGTTCAGACATGGGAGGGTATTACCAACCAAACATCATTTCCTTTAGGGGACAGGAGGTAGTGGTCATCTGTGAGTCTGGAGCTGTCTTCGAGGGAAATGGCCGTGGCTCTTGCAAGGAGACAGAGATGTAATGCACCTCTCTCAGGCATGCAAGTGCTACATGTTATGTCCACAGTATTTGGAGTATTTAAACCAGGAATAACATGTAGTCTTCATTATTGGAAGAAAGAAATTAGGTCAGAGTTAGCATCCCATCATGTGATGCCAGTTTGTATTCTTTAGTTTCTGTACTTGCTTCTAGAGAGGGAGTAAATACTGTGTGATAATGAAGAAAGACATGTTTTTGTGACTTTTCTGATTTAGGACACTTTATGTTGTGGATGTTTTTTGAAGGATGTGGAATTTGGTTGCTTATTGAGAACCCCTTGAGAAAATCAGATTATCTCTGATACACAACCAGTCCTACATTGAATTTTTTCCATTTATTGCTGTAGAGACATGAACATTTATTTTTATTGAAGCTGAGAGAGGCGTGTTATGTGGTTGTTTATCAGCGCTGCCAAAAGTAGCTCAGACATCCCTGATGACTCAGCTGATGCCCTTGCTGCCTGATTGGGTGCTTGTGTACTAAGTACTTGTTTCCTTGTTGAGGGCTAGGAATATGTCACAAAGCCCCATTGCTGTGAGGATTGTTGCAATGAGCAGACTTAGCAGAACTGCACAAGGCTGGCTAGAGGCCAGGTTTAGACTACCTTGGAAGAGTTGGCTTAAGGGCAGAGGAGAGGTTTAGAAAACTCCTTTCTTCCTCTTTGGTGGCATTAATCTTTGTGAAACCAGACTCAGATTCTTTTTGCACCTTTCCCAGGAATGGGGTAACATAGCTCTTCTTCCTGTGTGAATCACAGGAAGGGACTTTGTGTGGTTGTTGTGTGTTAATTGTAAACCACTGATGCTGCTGTCTAGGTGGAGTTAAAGTTGATACCAGCAGAGTAAGTTAGCCTGAGCAGGAGGGTTGAGTTCTGCAGTACGACCAGAAATTTTCACTTCATAGTGTTCCTACTGTAACTTCTCAACTTCAGTGTCAAAAAAAGGCACACCTGGCCATTTGCATTGTTTGGATATGTTTTAACCCATAAGAGTACTGTCCTCAAAGATGATGAATAGAGACATTTATAGCTCCTTGGAAATAAGCACATTTCTGAAATCACCCATCTGAGTACATACTTGTGCAGATAAACAGGTACTTTTGTTTATGCTCTGACTCAAGTGGAAAGGGCAAAATAAGAGATTTTCCTTCTCCTGAATCTTTTCACTCTGAGGATTTTGTCCTTTGAATAAAATAAACCGGAACTGTAAACTTTATTATGGGAGGAGTGTGGGGGAGTTAGAAATAAGGCAAAATGCTCTCCCTGTTTCTCAGATAACTCTTGCTACCTTCTGAGCAGTGTCTCTTTAACAGATTTAATGCATTGCCTCAATAGCATCACACGAAATATATCACTCCCCTTTTTAGTTTCTTCCCTTTAAAAATTTTCTTAAAAATGCCAGCACCTTACCAAGTCGCTTAAATCAATCAATCCAAGTATGAAATGATCTCTGAAGTGACTTAACGCAAATGATTCTGACTTTACTACTTGGGAGACTTTTTTTTGAAGGCCAGCCCTCTAAATTGTGGAAGATCATTTTCTACCTCCCTATTGTCAAAAAACAAAGCAAAATCAAATTGAATAAATCCCTTAATTCCCATAAGTAATTTCTAAATGATCTCTTTATATACTTTACTTGTATGCAGCTTGCAACTGAGTATCACTGTGAGAGCTACAGTTTGTCAGAGTTTAGATCTTAATTAGCTCATGAGATTGCATCCTTTTGAAGCTGTATACCACAGGTTGTTGGCTAGTTTTCCAAAAGCAATTAAAATGTCCACTGTTATAATTAAGCTTGTTACTGGTTGTATGTTCTAGTTATAAAATGTATTTGGCAATTAAGGAAACTCAGATTGAGGCTTTTGGCTTGGCTCTTTGAGATGCAGTAGAGTGGCTCCCACCTTGATCTGTTAGGATGACTGGTGTGGGTGCCTGGATGGTGGGACATGTCTTAGTCCTTGAGTACCTATCTTTATGAGTAAGAGCAACCACAGGTTTTTACAAGAAAGCTAAAGTTAAAAGAATGTGACTTATGTCCTCACATATGCCGATTATGTCCTACTTCAGGAATCAAAACCTAAACTTCTAAGTTGCAGTCTCTTAGTTGAGAAGTCCTTTTTACATTCTCTTATCTTTAAGAAGATGGCTCGACTCTGACTGTGAACACTTAATCTGTTAAACTAACACCTCCATGGCGCGGTTTAAATTTCTGTCTGGTTGTTGAAAGGAAGGTGTGGGAGAAATGTTGCAGGTACAGGTGGTTAATGTCTGTTTCTGAACTGTACTGCATTTGGGAGTTATTAAGCTATGTGCCCACCATCTCAGAGACAGATTTGTCTGAACTGGCCTGTGGAGGAAGATCTCATTGTCAGGGCTGGTCTCAATGGCAGATACAGTTCTTAGTGGTGTGCTTTGTGTATTGTGTCTTTTATTCTCCCTTTCCTCCTGCTCACCCTTAGGAATGTTTCCTTTTTGTGCCTTAACACCAGAACGGCATGGTGGCTGAGACCATGGGACAAATGAGTCACCTAGTGGGCAGATAGAAATCAGTATTTAAAGTATGATTGAGGTTTTTGTATTTATTTTGAAGTTCATTTAGTACACATGGAAGAAGACAGCACTTGGCTTATGTGGTTCTATCCCATTGCTTTGCCTGTTTGTGCCCCCATGCAATTAACATGAAAATGATGGTTTAAGAATGAGCTCATTTACATTTAGAACTGGGTAGGAACAGGGCTTCACAGGATGTTAAAATCAGAGAAAAAGAGAAAAGAGCAGGTGTTTTGTAAATACTATGTGGTTTTGAGAAATAGTGAAAAGGTTGGGTCTTATTTTAAATTTCCTTTTTCCAGAGTCCCTTTAAAGTTGTGATGAATGATATACATTATTTTCTTTATTGGGCAAAATATTAGAATTATTAGAGGCACATTTTTCTTGGGAAAACCACTGTAGTTCTCTGGACATTTCTATGTTAACTGTATAATATATTAGTATAGAATAAATTCAGAGGCTTGTGGGTCTGAGGACATTTGCTTGTTTCCTTTAAATCCATTTATACAAACATTTCCTAATCTTCCTTCATAAGAAATTTTCAATAATTTATTTCTGGCCTTGTAAAAATAGGGGGAAAATAACCAATTAAATTACTAGCTTGATTCCTTACATGAGTTCTTCAATTTTTCCTAGGTACCAAACAAAATAAAACCAGTCTTTGTAACAGAGATTATCGGTTCTGAGGAGATGACTATCCACAAAGTATACATTTGTGTGTAATATGTGGTATGCATTCTGTGTGGTATTTTACAGTTAAAATACAACATAATTACCATAAAATAACGCATATGAAATGAGATGTAACAGTAAGATAAGATTGACTTTTAAAAATAAACAACCGAGAATAAACACAGCAGAATTCCTAATCAGCCTTACTCATAGGTCAAATTTGGCTTTGATATCCTTTCTCCATAAGCCATATTTAGGCATCAGTTCAGGATAATACCCCTTCTTTGTGCTCCCATAGCACACTTCATCCTTCCCTCATCATGGCACTTACTGTGCTGTATTGCTTATTTGGCTGATTCCTTCATTTGGCTATAAACTATTAGGATATGAGCAGATGTGATGTCTTTTTTCCCTTTGTCCTCTGAATTCTTTTTTTAAAAATTGAAGTAAAATTGACCTGCCATAAACCTATATTTAGTATACAATGTGTTAAGTTTTAACTTAGTGTTATCCATGAAACCATCTCACAGTGAGGATCATGAACACATTCCCCAAAGTTTCATCATGCTCCTTTGGAATACGTACTTCTACTTCTCTCTTTCCCTGTCTTGAGACAACCATTGATTTGGTTTCTATCATTATAGATTAATTGACACTTCCAACAATTACGTGTAAATGAATCTCATATAGTATGCACTGTTTTATTTTCCTTGGCTTCTTTCAGTGTAATTAAGATTCATCCATGTTGTAGTGTATATTGATAATTTCCTTTTTATTGCTGAGTAGTAGTATTCCATTGTATGGATACCCCAAAGTTTGTTTATCCATTTTTCTATTGCTGAGCATTTGAGTAATTCCAGTTTTTTGCTGTTATAAATAAAGCTGCTATGAATACTAGAATACTAGTCTTCATATGGATATCTACTTTTGTTTCTCTTGGGTGAATATGTAGGGTGGAATGGCTGGGTAAATGGGTATGTTTAACATTATATGAAACTGCCACAGTTTTCTCAAGTGTTAATACCATTTTACTTTCCCACTAGCAGTGTATGAGAGTTATAGTTCCTTCACATTCGTGCCAACACTTGATATGGTCGATATTGGTAAGATTTTAGCCATTCTAATAGGCATGTAGTAAAATCTCATTGCGGCTTAAATTTCCCTTTCCCTAATGACTAGATGTTGAGCATCTTTTCATGCTTGCTGTCCATGTATCTTCTTTTGAAAACCATCTGTTCAAATATTTTGCCCATTAAAAAAACCTTAGTTGTTTGTTTTCTTATTGAGTTTCAAGAGGTTTTATTTGTTTTTATTGACACATGATTATGTGCATTTACGGGGGACAGTGTGATGTTCCAATATATGTGTATATTGTGTAAAAATTAAATCAGGGTATTTAGCACCTCTGTCACCTCATACATTTATCATTTCTTTGTGACAACATTGAAAATTTCTGATTTTGAATACTACAATATACAACCCATCATTAGTATCAAATTTTGAAATATACAATCCAATATCATTAACTGTAGTTACCCTACAGTGCAAGAGAACACCAGAAATTATTCCTCCTATCTATCTGTAACCTTGTACCTGTTGACCAATCTCTCTGTGTTCCCCCGCTTTCCCTCCCCAGCGTCGGTAATGACTATTCTGTTTTTAAGATTTTTTTTTTTTTTTTAAGAGGCGGACTCTGGCTCTGTCGCCCAGACTGGAGTGCAGTGGCGCAATCTCGGCTCACTGCAAGCTCTGCCTTCCAGGTTCACGCCGTTCTCCCGCCTCAGCCTCCCAAGTAGCTGGGACTACAGGCGCCCGCCACAACACCCGGCTAATTTTTTGTATTTTTAGTAGAGACGGGGTTTCACCATGTTAGCCAGGATGGTCTCAATCTCCTGACCTCGTGATCTGCCTGCCTCGGCCTCCCAGAGTTTTTTCTTTTTTTCTTTCTTTCTCTCTCTCTTTTTTTTTTTTTTTTTTGAGATGGACTGTTGCTCTTGTTGCCCAGGCTGGAGTGCAGTGGTGCAATCTTGGTTCACTGAAACCTGCACCTCCCAGGTTCAAGTGATTCTCCTGTCTCAGCCTCCTGAGTAGCTGGGATTACAGCCGTGCACCACCATGCTTGGCTAATTTATGTATTATTAGTAGAGATGGGGTTTCACCATGTTGTCCAGGCTGATCTCGAACTCCTGACCTCAGGTGATCCACCCACCTTGCCCTCCCAAAGTGTTGGGATTACAGGCGTGAGCCACTGCGCCCGGCCTCAAGAGTTCTTTATGTGTTGTTCTTAACTAAAGTGTTTTATTAAATGTATGATTTGCAGATAATATTCTTCCAGCCTGTGGTTTGTATTTTCATTGACTTAACGGTGTCTTTTGAAGAATAGAAGTTTTAAATTTTGATGAAGTCCTAATATCAGTTTGTTCTTTTATGGACTATGCTTTTGGTCTCATAACTAAGAAATCTTTGCCAATTTAGGGTTACAAAGGTTCTTCTAGAAGTTTTGTCATGTTAGGTTTTACGTTTAGGTCTATGATTCATTTTGAATTAATTTTTGTATATAGATTGAAATTTTTTTTTAGATGGGGTTTTGGTCTGTTACCAAGTCTGGAGTGTGCAGTGATATGATCACCGCTCACTGCAGCCTTGACCTCCTGGGTTCAAGTGATCCTCCCACATCATCCCCTCAAGCTGTAGCTGGGACTATAGGCATGCACCAACACACCCAGCTAATTGTGTGTGTGTGTGTGTAGAGACCAACTCTCCCTATGTTGCCTGAGCTGGTCTCGAACTCACAAGCGATATTCCTGCCTCAGCCTCCCAAAGTATTGAGATTACAGATATAAGCCACCACACCCAGTCTAAATTTTTTTTTCATATAGATATTTAATTATGTCAGCATCATTTGTTGAAAAGACCATCCTTTTCCATTGAATTGCCTTTGTACCTTTGTCAAAAATTAGTTGTGTATGTATGTGTGATCTATGTAAAAATTCCTTATTCTGTTCCATTGGTCAGTGTGTCTGTCCCTTCCCAAATACCCCACAGTTTTGATTACTGAAGCTTTATATTAAATCCTAAAATTTAACAGTGTGAGACTTTCAACTTTGCTGTTTTTCATCCTTTTTTTTAACTCTTCTACTGGTTCCTTTACCTTTCCATAGAAATTTTAGAATCAGCGTTTCTATGTCTACAAAAATGTCCTTCTGGGATGCTGATTAAAATTAAATTAAATTTATATACCAGTTTGGGGAGAATTGTTTATTATGTTGAGTCTTCTAATCCACAGTCATTCTCTATTTATTTTGGTCTTTCTGTAAGTTTTTTTAGCAGTATTCTTGTAGTCAGTATTCAGCATACTTATATATATATATACACACACACATACACACACACACACATATATGTGTATATGTATATATATTTTACATTTGCTCTTTTTATGTAACTTTAATTCAAAAGGTACAGAGACTCTTCCTTAGTGCTGTTCTTAAGACATGTTTATATGACATCTTTCCATTGACATCTTTGGTCGTGTTCCTGCAGTATCCTCAGTTGTGCTCACCATTGCTGAACTCACCTTTGCAGCCAAGTTTCATTTTGAGTCAAATCTACCATAGGAGGTCATTTACTAGCTGAGAAATCCCCCACTTAGATTTAACAGAAATGAATCACTTTAAAACAATTGATACAGCTCCTCCTTTGGCTTGTATAATTTTCTTCAGGCATAAGCAAAAAAGAAAAAGAAAAAAGAAAAAGTGATTTCAAACATCTTTAGAGTAATTATAATCCAGCTATGATTGAAAGAAGAATTGTAAGTGGTTAAAGAGCTGACTGACCATATTGGTGGCTCTTGAAACACTGTCAGCTTTTCTTAACCAGAAGGCAATCAAGGACATATTTGAGGTTGGGAACAGATATTTCATAGGCCACTGGAGTGCGGCAGTGGAAGGATTCCCTCTGGATCCTTGGTTCACAGACAGGGAAGGTGAAGCCTGAAGAGACTTGGTTACTTGGTTTCCTTGGAAGATCATATGCTCAGTGAAGTCTTCCTGAAAACCAGCCTTTTCCCATCAGAAACTGCAGAGACATAGTACTTCTCATTCAGCAGGTTACATGGAGTCAGGGTAGGCAGTTAAAATGGAGAGATGAGGGATTGGTGTTCGGTAATGAGAGCAAGGGTGGTCATAGAACTCAGAGATGATGTGACCAGCAGGATCATTATGCAGATTTCCCAAGAGGGACAAATGTGGATGATGATTGCTTACATAAGCTAGTGGAGTTAATTTCTGTCAGACACTATTCTCAGTGATTTTGTATATGAACTCATTTAATTTTCTCAACAACCTTGTATGGTATAGGTACTGTAATTATTTCATTTTGTAAATGAGCAGAAATTAATCACAGAGGTGCCAGAGAACCTTTCTAGTAGGTAATGAAGGTATGAGAGGAACCCAGGCAGTCTGGCTCTAGAGCACAGGCTCTTAACCACTGCACTGTCTGACTGATGGCAAAGAGCATGTCTATTAAGAAAGCCTATGGGGAAATGGTCACCAAATCCCTCTCTAATTCTTGGGGACCCCAAGTTTCAGGGTTTTTTGGTTTTAGAAATAAGGGAAACTCCTGTCAATGATAAGATTGACATTTGTCATTTTTGGAGTTCTAAATATAAAGGTCTTTGGAATGTATAGGTTTTCAGATACTCTGTGTGTGTGTGTGTATAAGTTCAACTCCTTCAAAAGCCCCATCTGTCTCACAATTGCATTTTTTTTCACAGTGCATTTCACCCTACTAATACTCAGAGCTTAGGTTTTAGGGAGGTGACTAGGATACTATTAATTAAAACTATATGACCTGATTAGACACATTAAGAGAAATTTTAGATAGGGAAAAGAAGCAGGACAAGGACTGAACTACTAAGAGATAGTAAAAAAACCAAGGTGTTTTTCTTATTCTCAGTCACTTCACCTTTTACTTCTGACACTAGATGTGTGGTGGGTTTTCCCCACACACCAAGCAGTTCTCCAGAAGACATCAATTAATTAGTTGAGCTCATTCAATTTAATTTTGACACTATGTACCAGGCATTCTGACACTGTCTACCTGGAGATAGTGTCAGATCCCATAATCTCAGGGCTCCGTCCCACGCAACTGCCCCTGACTTCAGACACCAATTGCAAGTTCCAGGTTATGATGTGTACTTCTGACCAACCAGCTATAAATTGGGGTTCTCATGAACCCCTCCTCAGGTTTGATTAATTTGCTGGAGTGACTCAGAGAACCTGGCGGGGGAGGGGGGAACTTTGCTTATGTTTGCCCACTTATTATAAAGAATATTACAAAGGATACAGATATGAACAGCCAGATAGAAGAGATGCATAGGGCGAGATAGGAGAGAAGGGGAGTGAGTGGACTTCTATGCCTTCCGTTGACTTGTCACCCTTCTGGAAACTCCACGTGTTTAGCTCTTGTGAAGCTCATTTAAACCCTGTCCTTTGGGGTTTTTGTGGAGAATTTATTACATAGGCAGGATTGATTACATCGTTGGCCATTAGTGACTGATTCAGCCTTTAGTCTCCCCTCCTATTTGTTTTAAACGGTTGTTTCCAAAGTTTTTTTTCCTGCCATTTGAGGAGGACAGATTCAGGCTTATATCAAAATGGAATTAAATGTGCCATTGATTTGGAATGGGGCAACCAGAGCTGACTGCATGGCTGTGTATATTTATTTATATGGGGTCAGGTAAAAGCACTTTTAAAATAAGCAAGTATTAGAGATCAGAGGTTATGGAGCAGCTGCTGGCTCTGGATGACAAAGCATTCCTGGTGGCATTTGCCACCATCTCTCTGGGTGTGGGTGTTAGAGAGTGTGAGAGTTGGCCTGATGGCCTTTGTGTTTGTGGCCCTGTGTGGAAACTTTATAGCATTTCAGCTGTTCTAATCTGTGCAGGCACAGAGCCATGACTGACCATAACTCTTAGGGGAAATGAGGATAGAAAAGTCGAACTGCATTCTGTACTGTGTAGAGTATGGAGACCAGAATGAAGAGAACAGAATGAAAGGAAAAAAAATTTTTTTTGATGTATCTTGCTTCAGTGTTTCTATTGTTTGGGAAACAATTCCTATAGAAATGACATTTGTGCTTTGTGAAGGGGGTGGAGGTAGATTTTCTGGAGTGTAATTTTCTGGAGTGATTCCTTATTGAAGGGGGAAAACAAATGATTGGAAGGGCTCTCACTCTGTCTCTCTCATGCATCCCCACACCCCCAAAATATGCACTGTCCTTGTTTTTCTTAAATACAGAAACTATGCACAGGGCAGTTAGAGTTCATCCACTCTTTTACTCATTGGATGAGATTATTAAGTGATAAGGCCATTTACTGCTTAGCATGAGAATCATATTGTCCCGGCCAGCAAAGGAGGCCAAAGATTTCATCTGAACTTTACCTCTTCAGTTCAAGCCACCAAAGATCTATTGGAGCCTACTATGTACCAGCTATAACATATGGCATATAAAGGCTAATTTTAACAATTATGTTGCCGTTTATGTTGTTGGTCTGGATAGAAACCCGGTCTTCCACTAATCCTTACTTTTCCTATAACACAAAGATTATCATTCATGAAACTTATATTACAGATTATTATTTTAAGCTATTCAACAAATATTAGACATTTTCTTAGAGAATGGGCATATCAGAAATTTTGGTGGATATGTTGGTTTCCTATTTGCTGCAATAATAACTTACCACAAACCTAGTGACTTAAAAACAACACAAACTTTTACATTTTTGTAGGCTAGAAGTCCAACATCGATCTCACTGGGGTAAAATCGATGTCAGCGGGGCTGTGTTCCTTGTAGAGGCTCTAGGACAGATTCTATGACCTCCTCTTTTCCAGCATCTAGAGGCTTCCCTGCAGTCCTAGGTGTGTGTGGCTCTTCCCTTCATCTTCAAAGCCAGCGACAGCAGATTGAGTCCTTCTTAAAATGCCATCTCTTTGTTTCTCTTTTCCATAGTTACATCTTCCTCTTCTACTTTTAAGAACGCTTGATTACATTGGGCCCACCCTGACAATCCAGGGTAATCCCCTTATTTTAAGATCTGCTGGTTAGCATCCTTAATTCCATCTCCAACCTTGATTCCCCTTTGCTATGTATAGTAACATCTTCATAGGTTCCAGAAATTAAATGGACATGGACATCTTTGGAGAGCCATTATTTCTACCTATTACAGTAGGGTGGACTTTCCCCAAACTTTGCTCTTTCCCCACTCAAGTGAAATTGAATAGTGCCCTGTATTAATTCTTTGCAAAATAAATTGTTACCTATGAATGTGTCTTGTGTGAGTGGTGGGAGGTTTATCACTGCTGAAAGCCTCACTCTTCTTCACTGTGACAAAACGCCAGCCACTGAAGCACTTAATGATTAGTTTTGTACAATCCCAGTGTTCAAGGAAGCTAGAGATCCTCTTAGCCAGCCCGCCTTGCAGGAGTTTTGCAGACACATTGTTACATCTCTTCAAAATGGCTGTCCCACCTTTGCTTACATGAAATGGCCTGCCTTGGCAGATAAACCTTCTTTGAACAGTTCTGTTTTTGTAGGATAGTTCCTGCTTTATATTGGGGGAAAATATTTCTCTTTGTGGGTTTGTAGACCCTACTGGTTCTTGTTTAACTCTCTGGGGTCATATTGAAGAAATCTAATTTCCTCTTTCACACTTGAAGCCCTTGAGATTTTTTTTTTTAAAGATAGTTCTCATATCCCCCAAGTATCAGACTTAAAAAATCTCAATTTCTTCAACTGGGTCTCACATAAAACTGCCTTGAGACTTCTCTCCATCCTGTTCCTTCTCCTGAGTATGATACAACATGAAGAAGGGGAGACTGAAGGAAGATTTAATAGGAGGCTTTAAATGCTGGGGGAATTGTCATACAGAAAAAACTGGTAAGGTCTTTACCTTTACCATGGAAACAAGAAATCACAGGCTTATATCGTGGCTAAAGAGATTTAATTATCAGGAAACCTGTCTTAACCTTATGGATTTGGTGTCAGGAAACCTGTCTTACCTTGTGGATCATGCAGTGGACTGCCTGCTGTGGGAAGTTGAAGGATCTTTTGCCTCAGTGTAAGACAGGTCTTCAAGCTCAGAATTCGTATATTTTGTATAAGAGATGTTGCTTTTAGTTAAATGTTTTGCTTAAAGTATTCTTGTCATTGCTTGTCATCTATGCCTGATGCCTGAATTTCCCTCTTGTGTTGGTTCATTGGATGTAAGGCATCATCATGACTGCTGTTAATCATAGGGGGAAGGAATATGGTTCAGGGCTTTATGAAGGAAGGGAAACAGTGGCATAGCACAGGATAATTAATAGCAAGTGGAGTGACAGTTTGATTCCCTGGTAGGGACCCTGGCATTGTTGAAGGAAAAAAAATCACTTTATTCTTTCATAGAGAGAGGCAGCTGTAATTCTGGTTGGATGGAATCCAATTAAAAGGAACTGACATGCAAATTGATGATGAGACAGTGTGAGCATAGAAGTAGTCCAAGAAGAGTTCTGTAAGAAATGGCAGAGAAGAGTGTAAGTAATTTGGCATGGTAATGTGTGTAAGAAAATGGAAAGCTGGTGGGTTGGCTACCTGAACAATTATGTCTGGAATCTCAGCCAGCAGAGAACAGGAGACTGGTTGGTTTGGTAGAGTTGCTAACAAAACTTTCTGGTGTTTTGAGTTGAGGTCTACAATTTTAGGAATTATAGCCTTTCATAATAGAATGAAATACAAATCAACCCTTGAAGGTTACAGGCTTTCAAATTGGTGGTGGTTAAATATAATATTCTCAAGACTCTATGATGGGAGTCCCAGACTGGCTCTTGAAAAGAGGATCTCATTGTACAGGTGTACTTCACCTGACCTAATGATGTATTCTCAAAGATTTGTGTGAGAATTGGCTCCTAAATTTAGGATGAAATAGGAGAGCTTGCCATTTATAGTAATGCTATTATGAATCATTTTCTAAAGTAAAAAATCCTTTTATAACCAAAGTCATGCCCAATTTATCTTTTAAGTAAATTCATAAGTCCACATATTAGATTTGCTTAAACCAAAGGTATTTTTCTTTGAAATGAAATAATTGTAGGGGCATGTAACAGTTAAGCTTTAGAGTAACAGAGGAAAAACTGGGTAAGATTTTATAAGTCAGTATATTGCTTTTTAGGTAGGAAATTCTGCTTAAGAAGTCAGACAGCTTCTGCTGTTACTATGGGAAAAGGAGAAGGCTGCCCAGCGTATTTCAGGGAGATTTACTAGGATCTCTTGGGAACTGCAGCAGAAATCACTACGAAATATTTTGAGGATAGAGGAAATAGGACAACAGCGTTTACTAGGTTTTACTCTGAAGAAAGCTAAAGAAGGTGAAATGGAGTTCATCTTGAGAAAGCGGTAAAAGATTGAGAAGCTAAGAAAAGACTTACACAGCAGCAACAAGAAGAGACTGGAGTAGTGGGCAGAGTTTCCGGTCAGCAAGAGAGCACCATCCAGTTGTCATGCTGGTCAGCAGCAAGGAACATTAACGAAGGAGATTAGGAATGACCAGGGTCAGTTTTTGTTCATCCAGGTTTGAGCAGGGTATTGCTTATGATTCTCCATGCAGTTTTGCCTCCCACAATCTCTCTCTGATCTTTTCCTCCTGATCTGCTTGAGTACTGTAGCAGCCATGCACTCTCTGCTGAAGGCTATCACGTTTACCTTTCACTGTGCCTAGAATGCTCTTCGCCTCAAGCCTCCCTTCTTCACTTGATTCAAGTTTCTGCTAGAAGCTGCCTTATCAGAGAGACCTTTAGTGACCACTCTGTCTGAAGGAGGCAGACACTCTTCCCTTATTCCGCTTTACTTCATAGCACTCATTACCACCTAATACATGGTGGTTTAATGTTTCCCCAGTTTTCTCTGCTAGAAGTAAATTCTTTGAGAGTTCAGCTTCCGTTTCTTTTGCCCATCACTGTATTCCCAGTACCTAATTCATATAAAAATTTGTGGAATGGATTTTTAGGGTATCTCCTGCTATCACTGTGAGAAGAGCTGAGAATGAGCAGTACAGGACTCAGCCCTTGTTCTATGTTATATATTACATGGTTATACAATATATTACATGGTTATACTAAGTCTAACAGCCTGAGGACAGAGTGCTGTGAGCTTTGAGAAATAAGCTAGAGATGGTCATCACAGAACTGAATCTTGAATGATAAAGAGGAGTTTTGTTCTGTGGTGGAGACAAGGAATGATCTTCTAGGCTATCAAAGCAGGGTGAGTGAAGTTGGAGAGTTGTAGAAATGAGTTTTGTGTTTGGATGTCATTGAGTGATTTTGATGTGGCTGCTAGAGCACAGGTGCATGGGAAAGCATCACAAAGGGGCCTGAGAGGTAGGGTTGGGGAGGACATGTAAAACATGTGGACATCTGATTGGTAAAGTTATTGATAGGAGTTTGGACCTTATCTTTTGGGAAGCAAGGAAGTAGCAATATCCAAAAGAGGGTGCTTACGGATGGATTGAAAGAGGGAAGGTTATAGAGGGCATAGAGAACAAAGCGGGATATGACTTTCCCAACCCAGAAATGCATGAGAAGGTTGGGGATCTTCACAATGAAGGACCAAAAAAAAAAAAAAAAAGCAATTCTGTTTATGGATATATAGCAATATACTGTCTATAGGTGGTGGCTATTAGAAGACTAGTAGTTCTTGGAACTGTTCCTTTTTTTTCCTCAATAGTAGTAAAGCTGTGTCATTGGGATACAAAGGGGGAGGAGAAGGCTATTTCCATTCTTAGAATAGAAAAATTGGAAAATGCCTTGGCAAATGGAGGTATTCTTATTCTCCTTTTTTTTTTTTTTTTTTTTTTTTTTTTGAGATGGAGTCTCGCTTTGTCACCCAGGTTGGAGTGTAGTGGAGCAATGTCAGCTCACTGCATCACTGCAGCCTCTGCCTTCTGGGCTCAAGCGCTACCATACCTGGCTAATTTTTTTATTTTTATTTTTTAAGAGATGGAAATTTGCCATGTTGCCCAGGCTGGTCTTGAACTCCTGGGATCAAGTGATCTGCCCGCCTTGGCCCCCCAAAGTGCTGGGATTACAGGTGTGCATCACTGTGCCTGGCCGTACCTTATATGTTAAGCAGCTATGTGACCTTGTGCATTTCATTTACCTGTGTTTCATTTGTCCTTTCATGGAGGTAGACTTTGCTGATATCCTTTCATTGCTGATGTGCAGAACAGAGTATGCTGCTTGGGAAATTATAAACGTACTTTTGTTTGAAATATTGGGTAATATCAGAAGTCCTTTGCTTTAATAGAAGTAGATCTGGAATTGCTTTTTTTTTTTTCTTCATGGAATGTGGTAACACCAAACCATCTGAGCTACTCACACCGATTTCCAGAGGAAAACATGATCATTTCCAGGAGGTGGCCTGCACGGTTTTTAAAGCAGACAGTGGCTTTTTGCTGCTTGTTTTCTACAGGTCAAAACACATCCCATTTCAGCAATTGGTGAGCGCTACCATAGAGCTGTTCAGAAGCAAGAGGGAGGATTGAATCATGTTGTACGTGCGGCTGCATATTAACCTGCAGGTCATAGCAGTCCCTGTTCCAAAGGGCTGTCTGACACTTTATCCTCATTCTTACTGCCTGCATCATTCACAGCAGCCAGTGTAGGACTCTCCCACTTTAGCCTTGATCATTTGGAGTAGCAGAATTGTGGTCTTGTGTATATATAGAATGTTATATAGGCTACATGATTCTCGGACACCTTTTTAGGAAGTTTGGGCAACCTTACATATTGGAATTCTTTCCTCTTTTTCAGAAGGAGGAAAGAAATGTGTAAGGATAGCTTTGAAATAGATCCATTTTGCAGGGTTTAAGTCAGGCAAACCACAGACCAGCTTAATAGTTAATATTAAGTTACTGGAGTTTGAATGCCTAGGTCCCAATCTGAGCTTCACCATTATTAGCTATATGACCATTAGCCAGTTTCCTCAGTTTCCTCATTTGTTAAATGGTGATAATTATAGTATCTTCCCACAGAGTGGTCCTGAGGAATCAATGAGTAAATACATGTAAATCACTTAGACCAAGTACTGGCATTATGGATTCTCTGACTGTTAGCTGTTTTATTCCTGATTTTCTCATAGCCACTGGCATTTCTAAGACCTTGCAAGAACCCCTGGTCACTTTTCTGCCTGCTATCTTTAACTAATAGAATTCAGAAAGTGACTTGGTGGCAGAGTGCTAGAAATGATTCAGTGGGTAAGTAATGGACTAATGAGCTTCACACCCCAGTCCACTGGCATCATATAAGAAGCGACTCATTGTACTCTAATGGTAGTTTAGTAAAATGGATGAGTAGTTTCAGTCTGCCTCCTCAGGCTGCAACAGAAAGTCAAGCCAAGCAGCCAGGAATGTCTGGGAATCACCTGGAGAGAGGACAGACATCTGAAGCACAGTGGAAGGTGATAGATGAGTGGGACCCAGGAATAAAGTACAGAAGCAGTGTGGATTGTGTTGATTCTAGCAAGCAGGAGGGGTCCTTGTGGTATTTCTGAGCATAAGCCAAGGGATTATGTTAATGTGGGGGGAAAAAATCACAGAACTGGGAGAGAGTCAGACTTCCTTGGGTGTGACCTTTGCCCTGTCACCAACATCGTATGTCACATCCCCATGGACGAGTCACATTTTCTTTCTAACTTTGTTTCTTTGTCTGTAAAATGATTAAATGATTTCTTGACTCTTTCTTTTCTATATTCTTTTTAACGATTTCATTAGCTTTTAATAACTATGTGGGGAAAGGAGAGCAACCTGCTATAGACCTTGGCCTGTGTGAGTCTTTAATTTTGTTTTTTGTTATTTCAAAGAAGTTCTTGTTCAAAAGACCATGAGACATTTCATCATTGGACTTGTGAGGGAGTTGTCTCTTTAATCTCTCATGTTTTCTTTTTTCCCTACAAATGATACCCACAATACTGCTGTTGTCTTGTGCTCTCTGGATCAGCACTTTTCTGGAGAAATGAAAACATTGTACTTTTAAAGGCACAGAAAGCAAAATTACTGTAGCATCAGGATTCAAGGTTACAGAATTGGTTAACTTTGTGGTTTGGTTTGCTGAACTGAATGAAAAAGATTTGATCAAATGTTACTGCTTAGGGATAAATATTAATCACAAACTCTCTCAGTGGTCATTGTCCCCCCTTTTGCAAAAACTTTCAAATTATGGTCTGGGACTCAGATTATGATTGTCAGCTGAATATGGGCATGAAATATGTGGAATAACCAGATAAAAGACCCTTAATTGGTTGTAGAGGAACAACTCTTTGGGGGTCCATGTCCAGAGAGAGAATTGGTTCTGGATTATTGATTTGTATCATTATTTTGATTAAGTGTCTAGCAGTTGCTGTAGACTTTTATAACATTATATAATAGAATTAGTATTAGAAAAAAGTAATCAAAGGTAGGTTTTTTTAAAGATACAAGAACTGAAGTTTTTAATCTTCAGTCCTTCATAGAGAAGGATTTATTAGGTTTGAGAGTTCTCAGTACCAAGTAAATTTTAACCGCCGACTTAAAACATGAGTACACTCACATATAGTAACCCCCTCCTCTGGCCTGGTTTTGTTCTCTATTCCAGTTGACTTTGCTTTAGGGGAAAGGAGGGAGAGTATTGGTATTAATTTATTTGAAAAATCAGTAGAAATGTGTCAGACACTTACTATATGCCAGGACTTACATTGATACATAAGAGGTGGACCCCTGTCCTTATGGAGCCCGCTTGAATCAAAAAGTAAACATATGATTAGCATGCAAATAGATGGCTATAAGAATGTGATGAGCATGCTGTTGTTTCTAGCAGGTTGCCTACCACATGGTCTATATGTGTTAGAGATATGCATTAGGTACACAGAAGAGGGTGCATTTGTGGCATAGAGAGAGATTATAGGAATCTTCATGAAGGAAGTGACATGATGATGATATTTTAAATGACAGGAAGGAGTATGCAAAAAAAAAAAAAAAAAAAGGCAGGGTTGACATTCCAGGCAGAAAGACTAGTATGGACCGAGACATGTGGACATGGAAATGGTTGGCTCCTTTTGGGGTACTGAAAGTAGTAAGTGCAATGAAGCTGGAGAACTGGGTTTGTCTTAAGGGGCTGTGAGAAATGAGGGTCAGAGTGTAGGCTCCTATGAAGGCTGTCTGGTCAGACAGGTATGCTGGTAAGTTGTACTGAGAATAGTTGCCAGCTGTCTCATATTTCAGCATCTCTTGAAATAGATGTATACTGTGATGTGCAAGTTCCAGGATCCAGTCAGTTCATGAGCATCCAGTTAATGTGCCTGCAGGATTTGGGCAACAATATATATAGGGTGTTGTGTGAAAATATTGGATATGCGTAATTACAATCTCGGCTTGCACAAGAAATCATTGTGATGCAGGAGGGAAGGGTAGAAAAGTTACATTAACTTGTTTTTTTCCCTCCAATGCAGTGCTTCTCAACTTTGCTGCAAATTAGAATTACCTGGGGAATCTTATTTTATTTAGGATATTGTTTACATGCAGTGAAATGCACAGATCTTAAGTGTACACATCAATGAATTTTGGCAAATATACCCATGTAGCACACATACCCATCAAGTTATAGACCATAGTCAGAACCTGAAAAAGTTTTTTAGTTTCCAATTTGAATCAATTCCTACCTACCCCTCCCAAATGTAACCACTGTTCTGATACGTATTAACATAGTTTAGTTTTGCCTGTTCTTGAATTTCATGTGAATGGAATTATACAAGTATGTGCTCTATTGTGTTTGCCTTCTTCTGTTAACATAATGTTTTTGAGATTGTTCTATATTGTTGCATGTCAGTGTTTTTTTTTTTTAACTGCTGAATAAGTACTCTGTTATATAGTATATCACAATTTGTTTAATCATTTTCCTGTTGGTGAACATTTAAACTGTTTCAGATTTTTGGCTATTATGAATAAAGCTGTAATGATCAGTCTTGTACAAGTTTTTTTTTCTTTTTTTTTGTAGACATAGGTCATGATTTTTTTTTAATGTAAGTGCCTAATTGTGGAATTGTGTTATAGGTATGTCAGTATATATTTAACTTTATAAGAAACTGCCAAACAGTTTTCTAGAGTGGTTGTACCATTTTACATTCCCTCCTGCGTTGTATGAGAGTTCTTGTTCCATACTGTCAACCATTTAGTGTGATAAGGCTTTTTAATTCTAGCCATTCTAATGGGCATAATATAGTATTTCAGTATGGTTTTAATTTACATTTCTCTGATGACTAATGATGTTGAACACTGCTTTTTTTTGTGAAGTGCGTGGTCAAATTTTTTTTGACCATTTTTAAGTTGTTTATCTTTATGTTATTCATTTATAGGGCTCTTTATATACTTTGGATACAAGTCCCTTGCCAGATATATGTAATATGAGTACTTCTTTCAGTCTGTTACTTGCCTTTTTAGTTCCTAATGGTGTCTTTGGATCATCATAAGTTTTTAATGTTGATGAAGTATAGTTTATCTTATTTTTCCCTTATGTATTTCGTGTCTTTTGTATCCTCGCTAAGAAATCTTTTCTTACCCTAGGTTATAGAAATATTCATCTTTGTTTTCTTCTAGAAGCTTTATTTACCTTTTTGTTTATGTTCCATCACAGATTTTTGTGTGTGATGTAAGGTAAGGGTAGGGGTTCATTTTCTCCATACGTTTATCTAGTTGTTCCAGCACTATTTGTTGAAAGACCTTCCTTTCTCCATTGAATATCCCCGGCACCTCTCTTGAAAATCAGTTGCTTGAGGGCTGGGTGCAGTGACTCATGCCTGTAATCCCAGCACTTTGGGAGGCCGAGGTGTGTGGATCACAAGGTCAGGAGTTCAAGACCAGCCTGGCCAATACAGTGAAACCCCGTCTCTACTAAAAATACAAAAATTAGCTGGGTGTGGTGACGGGCACCTGTAATCCCAGCTGCACGGGATGCTGAGGCAGGAGAATAGCTTGAACCTGGAAGGCAGAGGTTGCAGTGAGCTGAGATTGCACCACTGCACTCCAGTCTGGGCGACAGAGTGAGACTCCATCTCAAAAATAAAAATAAAAAATCAGTTACTTGTTTATGTCTATTTCTGTTTAGGTCTATTTCTGGACTCTCTGTTCTGCTTCACTGATTTATTTGTCTGTCATGCCAATATCACACTGTCTTGTTTATCTAGCTTTATAGTATAAGTCTTGAAATGTAGTAGTGTGAATCCTCCCACTTTGTTTTCTTTTCAAGGTTGTTTTTACTATTCTAGGCCATTTTCTTTTTTATATAATTTTTAGAATCAAATTGTCCAATTCTTAAAAAGAAAGGTAGCTAGGGTACTTTACATTACAAAATCTCTTGATACCCAGACCATACTTTATCCTAATTAAATCAGAATCATTTAGAAGTGAACATAATCTGGTTCGTTCCCTAGATTCTTCTGAGCGTAGCCAAAATTGAGAACCTATGTACTAATGGGATTTTAGTGTGTACACTAAAAAAGATACTGTCATGGATTGCTGGGATGGAAGCCATTCCAGTGGAATACATGCGTAGGAGCTGACGTGGGCCCCTATGTGAAAGAAATTGTTGATCCTTATGGAACCAGGAGAGCTGATTGAGGAAGAGAAGGAGCAGGAGTGAGAAGCCTTGTGGTCCAGGTAGTAGAGTTCCCTTTCCTGGGGCACATGGAGCCCCATTGCTGAGGCGCTGCCTTGAGTGGCTCCTATTCCTGATTATTCAGGGTATTCCCGCCCTAAACCTGCTGCAGCGCAGCCAACAAACCACCAACTTGAAATCTAGGGAATACTCTTAGTAGAGGGTGTGCATGTACTATTTTAAAGAATTGCTTTCCCCTGGATTAGGGAAATGCTTGTGAAATCTGCATAGTAATGAACAGGGTAGGCACATTCTAGAAGTGCCTGTGTGGGTTTTTTGCTTTTTGAATTTTTTCTGTCTTTTTAATTTAATGTCTTTAGACAAACATTGATTCATCCGTTCTTCCCAAGGGTAGGTAGTTCAGTCAGAAGTGATGTTTTCCTAAAAGGCTTTAAAGAAAAAAGGGACAAAAAGTTACACTCAAGTAATATGTTCTTTGGGAGCACACAAAGTATGTAGGCTGGTAGGTGCTTGCTTGTGGCTTTTCTTCTTTTTTTTTAAATACACATTTTTCTCTTTGAAAAGAGAGGTAGCAACTAGTCAGCTGAGCCCTCTTTCTGAAATACAAGTTCCCTAAACAGCTGTAGAGAATTAATTTCAGTCAAAGATAGCAGAGCTTTAGTCTCAACTTTCTGCTCAGTGTTATGGAAAATCCTTTCTAGAAAATAGCTAGTGTCTACCTGCTATGGGATGTTAAAAAATTCAAATGAACATTGGATTTTTTAGTGTTTTCCTAGTAGAAACAGCATGGAAAATCCTTTAGTGAGCTAGATTTTACAGTGTATACAGAAAGCAAGTATCTATGATACATTTATTATTTTGTGTGTGTCACATGTTTGTTGTACTATTTTCTTATTCCTAATAGAATTGAAATATACCATGTCCAACTCCAAACTTTATTTTTTGTGTGTGTGAAGGGTGAAGCATTTTGGACAAGAAAGAGCTTTGATAGTAGCAACTTTAAACTCATTTATAGGATATATGTATACTTATATAATACATATATATGTATGCTCTTTCAAGGCAGAGGAAGAAGGTAGGCAGAGTATGAGAGGAGAGTTGCCTTCCTTTTTCTACTTATGATTGTATTTAACACATACTCGCATGCACACACATGTTCTTTTAATAGCTTGCTTTTTTTTTTTTTTTTTGAGACGGAGTTTCACTCTGGGCTGGAGTATGCAATGGCACGATCTCGGCTCACCGCAACCTCTGCCTCCCAGGTTCAAGCGATTCTCCTGCCTCAACCTCCCTAGTAGCTGGGATTATAGGCATGTGTCACCACACCCGGCCAATTTTGTATTTTTAGTAAAGACGGGGTTTCTCCATGTTGGTCAGGCAGGTCTTCAACTCCCTACCTCAGGTGATGCGCCCACCTCGGCTTCCCAAAGTGCTGGAATTACAGGTGTGAGCCACTGCGCCCGGCCTTAATAGCATTTTTTTGTAGTGAGAGAAAACTTACCTTTAAGAAGTCTCTAATCTGTTATGGAATTAAGAGTTTTAAACATGTCCCCCAACTACTCCTCCCATTTTTATACTTTTATTTTTAGGATTTACATGTCATGTGGACATCACTTTTTGGTGGTATGATTATATCGGAATACTTTTGTATTTTGCTTAACATTAAAAAAGCCATTTCTTACATTGCTATATATCATGGTAGTAATTTAATGGCAGCATAATACTACATCAAATTGTGCCATACTTCATATTCTTCTGTTGTAAGTTTTCTATTTTGTGCTGTTAAACCGCAGAGAACTTATTTGTGCATAGAATCCCTCTTAATTTCTTCAGTACATCCTCTGTGTAGAACAGTAACAAGGCGCATTTTGTTTTATCCTCGTCTGTGTACAGTTTACACTGTATACGCTCCTCAGCGATATAGGTTGTACTTACCTTAAGAATGATCATTATTTACATTTCTGAGGATAAAAAGCTACTGTATTTCTTTCATAATTGTATTATTTAAAAAGTCGTTCTTCCCCTTTATTTTTGTGCACAAATTTGAGCCCCATTTATGTTTGTCTTTTAATGGTTTATGGGTTCAAATTTTTTTTTCCTAACTGGTGTGTGTTTTTTTGTTTGTTTTAATTTTTTTTTAGAAACTAAGTCTTCCTAAGTTGTCTGGTTTGGCCTCGAACTCCTGGGCTCAAAGTGATACTCCCACCTCAGCCTCCTGTGTAGCTGGGAGTCCAGGTGTGTGCCACTGCACCTGGCAATATGTAACCCTTTGTAATATTTGTCATGAATAATTTTTCCAAGTTTGTTCTTGTTTTATTTTAGTGCCATTGTGCCTGGCAATATGTAACCCTTTGTAATATTTGTCATACCTTTTCCAAGTTTGTTCTTTTTTATTTTAGTTTTTCATTACAAAGGAGTTTATGAAGTTGAGTTTTTTATATTTTCTTCTGTTGCCTTAAGATGAACAAACTTGTCATCTCTTCTGAGATCTAACATCAGTTCTATCCCCGCCTGCCCCCCAATATTTCCTATGGTTTAATTAAAAGCGGTTTTTAAAATCCATCTTGAGTTTCTGTCGATATATATGCCCTCCCCTTACCTGCTGTGCTATGAGGAAAGGTGGGGTAAATCAGAAGCTTGTCTTGGGATAGGAATAGAAACAGCCAGAACTCCAATCTCAGCTTCCTGTAATGTCTACAAGTCAATGTTTACTCATCTATAAAGCTGGAATGAAAATAACAAATGTACAGAGAATTTTTTTTTAATGCACTTAAGCCTTCTCTTAAGCACTGTTAAGAACTTCAGTTGAAAGTGTTTAAAATATGAAATAGCTGTAACCTTTGATTGTTAATATGTGTGCACCATCATTTCTTGGATTTTTCTCAATAGCTAGAGACCACATGGGGTCTTTGGTGTTTTCCGAAACGAACCACCACGCTATTACCTGCAGACATTAAGTATCTGATTATACAAAGAAACTGCGAGTTGAGGATGTCTATCAGAAATATACTGTTTCAGAGCCAGATCTGAGTACTTGGTGAAGACTGGGGACTCCATAATAGTAATGATTACTAGAAAAATAAACACTGGCAATACAGATAGTGGTTTAAAAACATGGGCTTTGGACTGGGCATAGTTGCTAATGCCTGTAATCCTGGCACTTTGGGAGGCCAAGGTGGGATGATCGCTTGAACCCGTTTGAGGCCAGCCTGGGCAACATGCTGAAACCGTGTCTCTACAAAAAATACAAAAATTAGCCAGGTGTGGTGGTATGCACCTAAAGTTCCAGCTATTTGGGGAACTGAGGTGGAAGGATCACTTGAGCCTGGGAGGTCGAGGCTGCAGTGAGCCATGATCATGCCAGTGCACTCTAGCCTGGAAGACATAGACCAATCTTGTCTCAAAAACAAAACAAACAAGACAAATGAACAAAAAACGTGGGCTTTAACAGAGAGACCTAATTAACTTAGTTTTGCCATTTAAATGATTTGGGGTGAGTAATTTTAGCTCTCTAAACTCAGTTTCCTCCACTGTAAAATGGGGATAATATTGATGAGTGGTTTTATTAAGAAAGTGTATGTGAAATGTTGAGCATGGTGCCTGACCCATAGCAAATCCTAAGTAGTAGCTGTTATTATGATTATTAACAAGTAACATTTGTATAACATTTATGACCTACAGAGGTCTTTTACATGCTGTTTCTTATTTGTGAATCTGAGTGTTTTCTACAGAATGGGTTTTTAAATGTTCCATAGGCTTTTTATTCATGGCTTCAAGAGGCTGTTCCCTTTTAGGGGCCTGTACAGCTTGTGTGTACTCAGTTGGCATTTGTCATGTATCTTCATGCCAGTGTCTTTGTATCTAAATTCTAAAACTGTGTGAACACAAAGGTTATGTCTTATTCATCTGGGTTGTCACTGGAACAGAGTCAGGAGACATTCCTATTTATTACATGTGTAATCGTAGGCAAGTCAATCTCCGGCTTGCCAAAGCCGTCCTTTCCTCATCTGTAAAATGGGTAACAAGTTTCTTTTGAAGATTACATTAAATGGTGCATTAGGAAGTACTTTGTATAGAAAATTACAAATAGTTTTTTTTTTTTTTTTTTGCCATGCCTCACTAGTCTAGCATCACAGTAGATGCTGTAAGGTTGGAGGCTGTTAGGAAGGCTGTGGAGCCAAGTCTTAACTTTAGTGTCATAATACCTTTGTTAAACAATGAAATTAAGTCTTTGGGGGCTAGTTGTCATGCCGGGTGCTATGCCAGGCTAATTAATACTTTGGTACCTTGCCTTTAAAGTACTTGCTGCTGCTGTCTCCCCCTCTCCCCTTTGGTATTCATTATTTATAGTATAAAGCATTTACTGCTTGCTGTGGTAAAGGTGGGGGATGGGGTGTAGTTATACATAGGTGCTCAGAGCAGGTTCAGTGATTTAACCCTACATGAGGAAGTAAACTTAACCTACATAAAATATAGATTTGGGGGTGTGTGGTCTCTGTGGTCATTCTGGAGGAGTGTGCGTGAGGTGCATCAGCCATTAAGCAAACAGTGGAGTGCTGACTCTGTGGACTCTTGGCTGAGTCAGCATTGTTTCCCATGGAATTTCTTTTTCTCATAGCCCACAGGTGTATTTGTGTGTCCTGGTATTTCTTCGTTTTTATTTTCCCCCAATTCGATTTCATAAATGATAGTGCAAAGTGCTGGTTATGGTTAATTTCAGTAAATAAGGCCCAAATACGAGGTATCTGTTTCTCTCTTGAGTAAAAAATAAAGTCATGTTATGGGGAATAAAAGCAAAAGCATTTAATAAAAAATCCCTTTGTTCATTTTAGAAAATGGTACCTTTGTTAATTCCCTAAGAGACAATTTATTATATTCTGACAGTATCTTTGAATAGTCAAAGAAAGCATGATGTCTCAATTTAAATTTCTTCTTCCTGGCACGGCTTTTATTCTGCACGGTTCGTGCTTTTAGGAAGAGGGTATTGTTTCTCATAGGAGAGTAGAGTGCCTAGTGGACAGGGAAAGGTAAAGATTGGTATTTCCTTGAGCATAGATTGGTGTTTAATTTCTACTTAAGGGTGTCTTTTGAGAAGAACAGAGCCCACTCTGTTTAGCAGCTTGCTTTTTGCTAATCATGTGGTACATGGTGTGTTTTCATCTAGTCCATTCCATTAAGTCTTATATATGCTTTGGGGATATGGATAATGAGCTACGGCTCAGGTAAGGTGCATAGGTGATATGCCATTTCTCTCCTGAGGGGGCAGAGATGACAGAATTCTTCTAGATAATCACTGTCGGTGGCTGGGACCCAGGAACCTTTGGTATTCCCCTGTTTAGTCAGTGGGTGGCAAATTTGATGCAAGAGCAGAGAAGGAACTGTTTTTAAACTATGTATATAGTCACTATGTGATTAACTCTTTGGTGGCCCTTTAAATACAGGATAAATTTGCATTAGGAACCTAGTGTCTCAGAGTCTTCGATTATATGCAGTCTGAGAAAATGATGACCAGTTGTCAATATTTTGGTCATATTCCATGAGTGCCCCCTCAGACCATTGGTAGAGATAGGTTTGCAGGTGGTGACCCTGGTGAAATCCTCCTCTGAGAAGGGAGTGGTCAGGGGCACACGTTGGTATCATTTAAGTAGCAGAAGAGATCATCCCATTGAGGTGGTTTAAAAATGAGTTGTTAACTTTCAAAGTTTTTTAAGTTTTATTTTTTACAATGCCTGTGACGCTACTATATTGTATGAACAGTATGTAGTGTTAAGGATGTGCCTCACATATAAGCCACCACTAGCATCCTTAGTGTGGGTGTACTGTCCCTTTTCTACCCAAATCCCTGCAAGGTGTTCTGAGACTTCAGTACCAAGGAGTCTCCCAACATTCAACATTGTTAAAACACACTTCCTTATCTTCTTTGAGGTTTTTAAATAGCAAATCCCAAGCCACTCACCTTTTTCTCATAGTATTAATGTTCTAAGAGGGGCTATACATTTTGTTAAAGTCAGTGTAGTTCTCCACGGGAAGGCTGTTTTTTAAATGAGACTTATTCAACCTCTTTTTAGCTGGTGTTTCATTACCACCGAGGATTTATAATGCAATAGCTCTGAGGCAAAGCTGGTAAGAATGCCAGCTTCGCTAATATTTAGAGTCATAAAATTCTGGATATTGGACAAGCTCTTAATTACTCTGAATCCGTCTTTGTCTTAATAAAAGTTGGATTGTACCCACTAAAACAAGATGGCTGTGTTTGCATTAATCTCCAAATGTAGGTTAATACCTTTTTAAAAGCTGTCTCCTAGACAAGAGACTTGAAAATTAATTTCCCATTTTCAGCTTAAAATGAAGAGCTCTTCCACGTGTGGAGTTTGAAGGGCTGCCATTTTTCTGATGCTGTAGATTCAAGTGCCAATAATAACTCTCTGTTCCTCTTTAGTTTTTTTTTTTTTTTATGTCTTAGGTAAAGAAGTCTTTCTTTTCTGGTGTTTGGGGACTTGTATTTTTTAAAAATCTGCTTCAAAGTAAATAGATGAAATTTCATTTTCTCAGTGGAGTTTGGATCACTGGGATTGAGGGGCATGAGGAAGGGCTGGATAGATAGTATGAAACCTATTGGATTCATACTATGGCTGGAGAAATCTGGGCTTTACACATTAGGCTGCTACCAGCTAGGTATTTTGAAATCTATATATATATGTATATCCCTGTAATGTTTTAGCATTTGTGTGTTGGTTTTTTTTTTTTTTCTTCCCATAATGGTAGGTTCTTAACTTTTTCAAATGCACGGTAAAACTTTCTTTTCCTATTCTTGTCTCCAGAGTACTGCTATGTAACCACTTAGTACCACTAATGCCAGGATTCATTTCTGTGCTACAGATGGTCAGTGAGATTATAAGAGCTCTGGAAAGATTTTTATATAATTTGAGGTCCTCTCAGTTGAAAGTTTGTGTCTGACACACTAATTCCTTCCTGTCCGCCCCCTGCCCCATTCTCAATGTAAACCATATGGGACATGTGTTAAAAAACAAATTTCAAGCGTCTTCTGGAGATTTTAATTCAGTAGTTCTGGGATAGGTTGTAGGAATCTGACTCTTACGATCAAGCACATTTGACATTCAGACAACTCTATTGCATCCTCCAGAAGCTCCAGGATTCTGTATATAATTTGTAGGATATACTTGCTTCTTCTGTGTCAAGTCTCTTACCCAGTTTGATTATGTGAGTTGTCTTAAACAGAGTGTTTTTCATAAACCTTTATGTAGGATAACACTACTCCTAAAACACTTTATTACATAGTTTTTGGATTGGTAATGGCCAAAGAATGAGAAGACACCTGAGGAGGCACCATTGTGAGTGATGAAACTGAGGTGTCAGACCTGGTTATGAAAGGAGATGGTAACCCTTGTACTCTTTTCAGACACTTGCATAGTTATCCTATGGAGGAGGAATCATACTTTTGGTGGCCCTGCAGAGCAGACTGGGTACTGATGAATAGATGCTGTGGGGGCTGAACATAGAAGAATAGGTTTAACAGAAGGGACCAGCATCCTTTGAGAAATACTACTTTTTACCTTCTAATTATTTTAACCCATGGAACTATTATTTTCTTGCAAAGACACCTGTTTTTAGACTATCAGTTAATAAAAAGAATGGGGCTACTTAGGTGGAAGCTGGCTGAGGGGCACAAGCAGATTAAGCCCCTTTTCTCCCCAAAGCTAGCAGTACCCTTAGCCAGAAGCCTTGGGCTCCACAAAAGTGGCCACAAACACAACTAGAGTGTGGTGAGTTCTGTTCAGTGGAGGTGGCTGCACAGACCCCTGACAAGGAGTCTTGTGAGCTCCGTAAGGGCTGGCCCTTATCTGATTTGCTGCTGTAGACAGCCAGTGCAGGGGGCCAGAACAGAGGGCAGAGCTTAGTGAAATGTCTTTCAAATGAAAGCTATGGCAGACATTTGTATCTCACATTCAGTGCTGAGTGAGATTTAAAAGTCCTTTCTAACATAAAAAGTCTGTGATCTCTGCTTCCAAGATTAATTCTTAGGTCTCAGTATGGATGGCCCAAGGATATAAGCTGTGTGTCAGCAGGGACTTTGTTTCTTGTAGTGCTGGATTTCCAGTTTGTAGACTAGCACCTGACATTAATGGGCACTCAGTGAATATTTGTTGAATGCATACATTTGCTGAAAAAAGTGAAAATTGTTTAAAGTGGTGCTGAGACCACCTTGATTGGGGAGACCCTAACCCAGCGGTGCTAAAGGAATTAAAGACACACACACAGAAATATAGAGGTGTGAAGTGGGAAATCAGGGGTCTCACAGCCTTCAGAGCTGAGGGCCCCAAACAGAGATTTACCCACGTATTTATTAACAGCGAGTCAGTCATTAGCATTGTTTCTATAGATATTAAATTAACTAAAAGTATCCCTTATGGGAAACGAAGGGATGGGCTGAATTAAAGGAATAAGTTGGGCTAGATAACTGCAGCAGGAGCATGTCCTTAAGGCACAGATTGCTCATGCTATTGTTTGTGGCTTAAGAATGCCTTTAAGCAGTTTTCTGTCCTGTGCAGGCCAGGTGTTGCTTGCCCTCATTCCGGTAAACCCACAACCTTCCAGCTTACCACAACCTTCCACTGTGGGCATTATGGCCATCATGAACATATCACAGTGCTGCAGAGATTTTGTTTATGGCCAGATTTTGGGGGGCCTGCTCACAACAAAGTGGTGCTTTGTGAACCTTTTTTTCTCTTTTTCTGTCATCCTTTAGAATTCTCATTTAACCCCCGGTCTGTCTAGTGATCCATGCTCTATCCTTCCTTCATGGCTCACACCACCTCCTTCCCAATCCGTATTTGGCAAAGAGGAATAAAGACACTAAGGATGTTGTGGTAAACCAAAGTCATCTCAGAAACACAGTGAAATTCCCTAGGCACATGAATTAGGAAACCTATTGGCTGATTTGCTTTGACTTGGATATTTCCTGTGATTTTCAGTTGGGGTATGCTTCTGTGCTCAGAAGTGAGGATCTGTTGTAGGTTTATGGCCTAGATTAATTGGGATATTTTGTGAAGTCTCTGAAGTGTTATCACTTCATCTTTATCCTTGCCTGCTATTCCGCATGAAAAGCATTTGAATTATTTTAGAGAAGATATAAATTTGCTTGTGTTATCCAGTGTCAGCTTAAAGCTGATTAGCATTTTGCATCACCTTTGCAACTCATAAATCATCCACTTCCCCTCTCAGTGAGCAGGCTGTAAGTCAGCATGGAAGCACCTGCCGCAGCTTCTTGTCCTGTGATTTAGAGAACACTCTAGACTCTCTGCAGACCCTTCTGTGGTGTTATTCTCTGGTAAGCCTTCCCCTGTATGGGAAATGAGTAAAGACTTTTGGTGATTTTTTTCCCCTAGGGAGTTCTTAGGTGTTAACCAGGACAAGAGAGTTCTCAGAAATATAGTCTTTAATAAACCTGGTCAAGGCACAGGTTTGGTTCATTTGGCATATTTGTTGTTTTAAAAATTTTGGAGGCAGTTTCCAACATTTAAAGTCCAGGACATTTCACATTTTAAAAAAATCCAGATTTAGGGTTATTCAGGGAAAATCAGAACACCTGGCAGTGCCAGGCCATGCTCCATGCCTGGCTTCATTTGGTATTGAGAGCAGGAGTGCTCTAGGAAAGGGGTACAGATTTTCCATTTTGCTGTAGACTCTACCCCTCTCAGTTTTTCCATGGGGTGAGTCAGCTTTACTCAAAGTCCTACACTGTAGGTGCTTGAATTGGTGACATCCTGCTATGTTGTGCGAGTGTATAGATTTTGTTTTTGTTTTTAGTAATAACCATTTAACTCAAGTGAATAATAACAAGAGGCTAGCATTTATCAAATGCTATTAATGTACCAAGTACTGTGCTAAGTGCTTGTAATATGTTTGCTTATATATTCTTTACAATTATCCTAATTGTATAGATGAGGAAGAAATTGAGGCAAAGAGAGGTTAGGTAACTTGCTCAAGGCCACCTAGCTAGTAAAAGTCAGGCAGAGTCACTGTGGAACCAAGTCCTCAGAACCAAGTCCCTGCTTGGGCTAGCATTTTTGCCTAGTCCTGGTTATCTTCAGAACCTGGCCTGCTCCTCATACCCATATCCTGTTAGGAACAGTGGGCATCAGTTGTGAAAGTGGATGACAGTAACACACTCCCTAAGTCCCCAACCTGCTCCTGGGAGGAGCAGCCTGCCTTGTTCATGGCAGTCATAGCCAGAGGGATGTTTGAAAGACAGCCCCTTATACAGTGTCTATTGATTTTCTTCACCCTCTTGTTTTGCTCATCCATCCTGTTGTTCTAGGATGCTTATTTGTCATGCATAAAAGCCTTGTTACAGTGAACCCAAACAAGTCATTGACATTTAAAATTAAATTGCAACAGGTATTGTCAATAGCTAAACTGCTCATTGACAGTGCATTGCTAATTGCATTGAGAGAACATCCTAACTGGGTATATTCTGCCAAATCAAATTGGAAACATTGGCTGTCTACCAGCAAATTCATTTTGACTTGCACAGAGTTTGGGGATCCACAGATCCCTCACCAATCTCAAAATACTGTGTTTATGGGAAACTCTAGCGATTTTTTTTTTCTTTGCTGAGGTTCTTTGCAGAGAAGGGGAATTCTGATAATCTTCACGGACTGCTAAGCCAGGAGTTAGAAGCTGTGCCTTTGGAAGGCAGAGACCTACAGATTTGGGGTGGAGTAAAGTTCAATGCAAGGGGGTCGTGGGAGGAGGTGGGCCATTAGATTCTTTATCTGTAAATCTAAGCCATATCCTCGGATCCATTTTTCCCCCCTTCTCTCCTTTTTCATCCCCTTCTGTGTTCTTTATAGGTACATGGGAAGGGGACAAAGGTGGAGACATTTAATGTATTAGACACTGTTCCTGGTATTTTATGTGAATTAATTTCTTTACTTCCCACAATGACCCCAGGGAACAGATATGCTATCAGGTAAAGAAACTAAGGCACAGAGAGGGTAAAACTCTTTGAAAGAGTCTGTGGTTAGTCAATTTCTGTGAGAGTGAGAGTGGGCTGCCCTGAGGCCATCTGTTCCTTCTCCCCAGCTGATATTTTTGTGCTCTCAGGGTAAACATTTAAGCCTGTGAGTTAAACTCAGCCTTGGACTAGCTGAGTTCCTCTGGAGGCCTTGCAAGTAGCAGTTTGGTTGGCAGGGCAATTAAGTATGCTAGGTGCACTGTGCTGAGCCCCAGGAGGGAGGGAAGGAATGGAATCTAGTCTTTGCTTGCGTTATACATGCTTATTGGTTTGTGGCAGGCGTGATTGACGCCAGAATCAAAATGACTTAAAGCAGCTTCCCTTGAGAAGCACTACTCTAACGGTTTTTTTTCCTCTTTGTTGCCCTAGGTCCCTTGTGAATAGGATTTAGCTCTGATTCAGCTGCTGCTGTTCTTTTGGTAATCAGTGTGGAGGAAGGAGATGAGGGCTGCTATTAATGGCTTCTTATTTTGCATTCTCCTAATCAGATATCCTGCAGTTATTAATGTGCATGCAAGATGTTCGGTGGTGTCCCTGGGTGGTTTTCTTAGGTGTACTGGACTGTTAGCTTTCTAAGATGGAATGTTTTATTAGGTTCTGGCCTGGGGGGTTGGTGACATGGGTGGAGGTTGTTAAAAAGCACTAAAGGAAAGGAATAGGATTTAAAACCAATCTTCAGGGGGTGGGAATAACAACCCACCACCTTCACTTCCCTCCCCTCCTGCCCTGAAAACCTTATCTTGCTAATACCCTTCAGATATTAAAAGTGAAATAACAGCTATTTACTAGGCAGCTAAATGCAAATTCTCTCCCCCATTAGTTTTAATTAGGATGAAATCATACATTTAAATAACCACTTCTGTTACTAATAACTGAACTTCTGATTCACTCTGAACCCAGGCAAATGCTTCTTCTGGTATGAATGGCCCACCTCTGAGTCATTCCGCACCTGCATATTGACACAGCCAGGCTCCTGATGTGGGTACACACATCTGGGATTTAAGGGCATGACTGGCATGTTGAATCTTGGGTATAAAGCTTTCTGCACTATACCCCGGGGACAACAGGATAGCCCAATCGGAGATTAAAGAGCATGCAAGCTCAAAAGAAAACAACAACCAAAAATACTTGTACCAAATTCTGCTCTTGCTTCTATCCTACTGTTTCTTTAGGTGTTTAAAGGGCTGTCATTTTAAAAAACCTCTCACCCGTCTTATCTTTTTAAGTAAATGTCACAACAGTACAGTGTCAATACAGTTGAAAATAAGTATTTGAGTTGAAAGAATTGGCTCTTTGAGGCCTTAACTATCAGATTTGTGCTAATTATTTACTATTTCCTTGACATAGTATATGCAGTCTGTGTTGAGAGAGTATGGATGTTGGTGGTGGTGTGTAGAATGGTGACTATTATAAACTTCTGTATGTTGGGAAGGGATTGAACCTGCTGTCTGGAGAATCAGAAACCAGCAGCTTGACTTCAATCCCTCAGTGGCACGACCAGCTAATGAAGGAGAGGACTGCTAAACTCCTGGTTGTCTTTGTGGCTACAAGGACTTCCTAAAGTTTGAGACTATCTTTAGTGGGCCAGTGAGGTAGGAACACAATCAGCAGAGGACATGTAGTTTACAGCAGCCTGAAATATGCCAGAGACATGACTAGCTGCCTCTTTGGCCCTGGGGAAGTGTTGCTGACCCTTCTTGCATCCTCTGTGAATGGGAATTGTGCCAAACACCAGCTAGACATGACCAGCTGCTTCTTCGATGTTCTGTGGACATGATTGGCTGTAGCTTTTGATCAGAACAGTGTTCCTAATGAAGTCTGACCAGCGTCATTTTGACAGGAAAGAATGACAGCTGATGTGCAAGAATTTTTCTTGATTGGCAGCATTTGGAACTAGTTACCAGAGAAGGTAGGTAGGGGGAGGAGAAGCCAGCTCTGATTGACAAGAGCTTATCTTTATTTAATCTACTTCTGAGGCACTGCAGTTGAAATTTTAGGCAAGTGAAAGAAAGGAAGACACAATTGTGAAACATAATTAAAGATTCTTGACAAAAACATACTTAAATCAGAAATGTCTTTTTTTTTTTTTTTTTTTTACTCTTTTGAGTTGGAGTTTTGCTCTTGTTGCCCAGGCTGGATGGAGTGCAGTGGTGCGATCTCGGCTCACTGCAACCTCCACCTCCCGGGTTCAAGGGATTCTCCTGTCTCAGCCTCCCAAGTAGCTGGGATTACAGGCGCCTGCCACCATGCCTGGCTAATTTTTTTTGTATTTTTAATAGAGGCAGAGTTTCACCATGTTAGTCAGGCTGGTCTCGAACTCCCGACCTCAGGTGATCCGCCCGCCTTGGCCTCCCAAGGTACTGGGATTACAGGCATGAGCCATCACGCCTGGCCAGAAATGTCTTTCAATAGGAGAGCAATGCAGAGTTTAGGTGTGAGGTTATCACTGCTCCTTTGGCTATGAAAAAAAGCTTTTTGCCCAGAGATTGTTAATTTTTAGGCAAAATTTAAAGTGGTGATGGGCTTGGATGGTTCTAGCTATAAAAAAAGTTCTGCTTCGAGTTACCATCTTGCTGACTTTCCAACCTACTTGGAAAGATTTCCTTTGCAGAAGCCAAGAACAAGTGCTGTGTATGGAGTGTGGCCTGTGGTGGTAATTTCTCATTAACTCTTGATCCATTGAGGATTTAGATCTTAAGTCCTCATGTGCTTTGAGAAAAGATGGCAAGCGGAAATAGTATGTTTGTTTCCTAAGGACACACATGTGATTTCTGAGAGCTGATTGTATGCAGTGTGGTGGTATTGTTTTGCGAATAGGCTTGGGGACTTGGCATCCTGGATTCGAATCTGTGCACCACCATTTTCCAGTTCATTCCTTCTTATTCAACTCTACCCCACCCCCAACCCTGATTTGGTTTTAAAGATTCAAATGGTATTGTTTTAGTAATTACCCTTGAAATAAAGTCACATATACTTTTGAGTCTAAAGTTAATCCAGGCCAGGTGCGGTGTCTCACGCCCAGAATCCCAGTATGTTGGGAGGCCAAGTTGGGTGAATTGCTTGAGCCCAGGAGTTGGAGACCAGCATGGGCAATGTGGCGAAACCCTGACTCTACTAAAAATTTAAAAAGTTAGGTGGATGTGGTGGCATGCACCTGTGTAGTCCCAGCTACTTGGGAGGCTGAGGCAGAAGGATGGATTGAGCCTGGAAGGCAGAGGTTGCAGTGAGCCGTAATGGCACCACTGCATTCCAGCCTAAGCAGCAGAGCAAAACCCTGTCTTAAAAAAAAAAAAAAAATTCCATAGCCTAACTATCTTGAATAATATAAATGGCCACCCTATATCTGATCATACTCCCACCCCAACCTAAATCCAGTATTTGTTTTGCCTTTTTTCTTTCTTTTTTTCTTTTTTTCTTTTTTTTTGAGACAGGGCCTCCGTCACTCAGGTTGAAGTTTAGTGGTACAATCTTGGCTCGCTGCAGCCTCAGCCTCACGGGCTTAAGCGATCCTCCCCCTTTAGTACTCCGAAGTAGCTACGACTACAGGCATGAGCAACCACACTTGGCTAATTTAAAAATTTTCTATTTTGTAGAGACAGGATCTCCCTATGCTGCCCAGGCTGGTATTGAATTCCTGGGCTAAAGTGATCCCTTCCACCTAAAGTGCTGGGATTATAGGCATGAGCCACAGTGCCCAGCCTGTTTTACCTTTTTTTTGTGGGTGGGTGGGGGAGGAGGAGAGGCAGATGGTCTTTTAGATTTACCTATATATTTGACAGTTTATTTGTTCAGAATTCTTTCTTGCATCTCAGACCTTCCTTCAGGTTTGACTTTTCTTTAGAATTTCCTTTAGCGAGTGCCTATTGGTAGTAAATGCTCTTTTTTGTTTATCATAGATGTCTTTCTTTTGCCCTTCATCTCAAAAGGTAGTTGGCTGGATACACAGTTCTAGGGGGAAAGATTTTCTTCTCTTTGAATCTTGTAGGTTTGTTGTGAAGATTACCTGAGTTCATATCTAAAGCCCTTAGCACTATGCCTGGCATGTTTGCTCTGTAAATAACAGTGACTGTTACATTCTCAGAAAAATACTGAAACAGTTGGAGACAATGCAGGCTTGGTTGGGATGTCCATAGTTTTACTAACTTTTTACGTTATTTTCTTAAGACTTTGATTTTATTGAGATTGGGTTGGGAATACATTTAAGCATCAAAACTAACTTTGAAGATAGATTTGATTCAAGTGCGAGTTATATCACTAGCTGGTTGTATATACCTTTGGTAGATTATCTTACCTGTCCTAAGAATCAATTTCTTCATCTATACAGTGGTCATTATAATACTTCCTATTTCTCTAAGTTGCTGTGAAGGTTGCAAGAGAACACATTTAAAGCTCTTAGCCAAACCTCACATAGTAGGTGGCTAGTTATGGTAATTATTTGTTGCCTGTAAACCACTTTTATGACTTTTATGTAGAGATGTTACCAACTTTTTTTTTTTTTTGTTCTAGCTATTCTGTTTTTATTTGCTCTTTCGCAGATCCACAGAAGAGATGAGGTTAACTTTCTACTCTACTGAAGGGGAAGGCCTTCTGCAGAGTTGGTGGCTCTGGCTTGGAGGCATCACTTTTATGCTTGTCTTTAGGTGGGAAAGTAGCTTTCCAGGCCCAGTACTTTGCTAGTTGTAAGACTCTCACTTACCTGAAAATTGTTTGCTCTGGCTTTTCTTGTGACTTTGGGCAAGTTACCTAACCTCTCAGTGTCTCAGTTTCCTCATCTGTAATATGGGAATAATAATAGTTCCTTCCTCACAGGGTTGTTGTAAAGACTAGATGGGTTGACGCACATGAAGACCTTAGAGCATGTATGATACAGAGGATGTGCTTAGTACTTCAGCTTTCATCAGTGTTGTCAGTAGCCAGGACTTCCTTCTGTACCATGTTGTTGACTTTCAGAATAAAAAATACATTGTTTGCTATGACTTTGTCCCAGGGCACGTGCATTAAGCTTCCACATATAATTTATATGACTTATTCCTTAATAACATTGTCATGGGTTAGATGGGACATGTATTTTTTTCAACTTTATTTTTTACATACAATAAAGTGCATCGATTTTTAAGTGTACAGTTTTATGACTTCGAGCTACAGTCACCACTGCTATCAAGATATAAGGATATTTCTGTCACCCTAAAAATTCCCTTATCTCTTTCCCAGTCAGTCTGTCATTCTTACATTTAGCCCCAGGCAACCACTCATCTGCTTCCTGTCATTATAGAGTTTTCTTATTTAGAGTTTTATATAAATGGAATTACATTTTACACACTGTCTTATGTCTGGCTTGTTCACTCAGCATAATTATTTTAAATCTTGTCTACCTACCTGCATACCTACCTATCTACCTACCTATTTTTTGAGATAGGATCTTGCTTGTCACCGAAGCCGGAGTGTAGTGGCATGATCGTAGCTCACTGTAACTTAGAACTCCTGAGCTCAAGCAAATTCTCCCACCTCAGCCTCCTGAGTAGCTGGGACTGTAGGCATGTGCCACCTTGCTAGGCTCATTAAAAATTTTTTTTCCTTTTTTTGGTAGAGACTGGGTCTTGCTGTGTTTCTCAGGCTGGGTTTGAACTCTTGGTGTTAGTTGAGGCCTCAGCCTCTCAAAGTACTGGGATTATAGGCATGAGCCAGCACGCCTGGCCAGCGTAATCATTCTGAGGTACATTCATGTTGTTGGCATGTATCAGCAGGCTGGTCCTTTTTCTTGCTCTGTGGCGTTCCAGTGTTGCATGTACTACAGTGTGTTTAGCCATTCTGCCATTCTGCCGGTGATGGGCTTTTGGGTTATTTCCAATTTGGGGCTGCTGTAAGTAGAGCTGCGATGAACATTTATGTACAAATCTTTGTGCAACTATGTTTTCATCTCTTCTGAGTAAATATCTAGGAGTAGAGTTTTTGCACCTTAAGGAATATGTATTTTTAACCCCCTTTTATTGATCAGGTGTAGCTTAGAGTGTTGGAGTTGACCAAGGTCTCACAGCCAGAAAGATATCAAGCATGGATCAACATTTGATATTCCTTTTCTGTTTCCTCTTCAAGATTCATTCTGTTAGACCAGTGATTTCACACTTTTAGAGCACCAAGACTCTTTTTAAAATAAAATATTGTTAGTCCGAGTGTGATGGCTCATGCCTATAGTCTTAGCACTTTGGGAGACTGAGGTAGGAGTATTGCTTGAGCTCAGGACTTGGATACCAGTCTGGACTACAAATCAAGACCCCCCACACTACCAAAAAAAAAAAAAAAATTAGCCAATATCGTGGTATATGCCTGTAGTCCCAGTTACCCAGGGAGGCTGAGGATCACATGAGCCCAGGAGATGAAGACTGCAGTGAGCTGTAATCACACCGCTGCACTCCAGCCTAGGTGACAGGCTTATCTCTAAAAAATAAAAAAGAAAATATTGCTTAGAATTTCTGTAAACAAGCTACACAAATCACCGTAAACAGGCTCCTCAGAAAGTTCAATCACTTTTTTGCTGTTATCCTGTTGTGCACCCAAGTGCTTCTCAAGGAATGTCTTTTTTGCAAAGTGCTGCAATCCATTTGGCTGCTTCTGGAGAGGAGCGTCCTGGACCCCTTGAGGCCTAGTTCTTAAACATCTCTTCTTAGTCCACATTGCATTAGTGTTTCAGAACAGGTCATCGAGCATTTCGCCTTTGCATTTTGGTGGTTCAGAGAGTAAGAAACTCTTTTTCTGTCTGACCAAAAAACCACCTCTCCCTGCGCCTCGTGCATAGTTTGGGCTGTACAACTGGTGAGAACAGTAACATTACCATCCCTGTTGCTATAAATCACTGCTGGTAATGTAGCTCCTTGATCCAAAGGGTACTTCAGGGAATGTAGGCCAGATAGGTACATTCAAACTCAGACTATTTACTTTTGTCACCTGGTAATATTTACAGATGGAGCAGATGCCAGTATGTTCCATTGCCCTATTTTGGAGCCGTGATTCTCATTTTATGTTATCAGAGCCTAGCTATGAAATTTGAAATGCACTTTTGCCTCCTTTGCACTGTTACCACTGCATCAGAGCATTTTAATCAACTTGCTTTCATTGAAGTGTACACTTTTTCTTCTCATTACATCTGCAAGCTCTTGAGTTTACAGACATGATCTCCTTGGCTAGACTAATATTACTTGGCCATTCTTGCATGCAAATTTAAAATTTAATATCTTGCTGCAGGTCTGTTGAGTTTTATGCAAATTCCAGTATAGATTATATTTTGGAGCTGTAAATT
This sequence comes from Mandrillus leucophaeus, assembly GCF_000951045.1. Classification (NCBI taxonomy): domain Eukaryota; kingdom Metazoa; phylum Chordata; class Mammalia; order Primates; family Cercopithecidae; genus Mandrillus; species Mandrillus leucophaeus. Next base: position 339,434 of record NW_012104476.1, read on the forward strand.
AGAAATTACATTCAGGGGAAGTAATATTTGTGTGGGTTTAAAAAACATAATCTTGCCATTTGCATGGTACATGGCATTTCTTCTGAAGAAATGGGGTTTTGAGTATTCTGTGTGGGTTTAGTAGATGTCTTGCCAATTGTGTTACTGATAATGATAATACAAAAACAATGCCAGTCATTTAAAATTTTTTTTCCTTAGGAGACAAAGTCTCACTCTTTTGCCCAGGTTGAAATGCAGGAGCACGATCATAGCTCACTGCAGCCTTGAGCTCCTGGGCTCAAGTGATCCTCCTGCCTCAGCCTCTTGAGTGGCTGAAACTACAGGCGTGCCCCGCTAATGAACATTTTTTAAAATTTATTTTTATTTTTTATTTAGAGACAGGGTCTCCCTATGTTACCAAGACTGACCTTGAAATCCTGGCCTCAAGCAATCTTTCTGCCCTGGCCTCCCAAAGTACTGGGATTATAGGCATGAATCACTATGCCTGGCCTACATCAACATTTTTTATGACATTTGGCTGCTTTTTCTAAGTTGTTTGGGATTAACTGTGTTCTCTCATTTATTAATTCATCGAACATATGGTTATGGATGCTTGATAGGCTCTCCTCTTGGCTTTGATGGTACAGCAACAAACAAAACAGGCTCTGTTCTCATGAAACTTACCTTCTACTTGGGAGAAACAGACTTCAAGCAAATAAACATCAAGTAAATATTTGGCATCTCTGATGGTGATACATTCTATGGAGGGAAATAATTCAGGGTCTAGGAATAAGGGTGTGTTGAGATGGAGGTGCTAGACATCAGGAAAGACCTCTCTAAGGTTCCATTTATGCAAAGACTTGAAGAGGGAATGGAATGAGCTGCACAACTCTTCCTAGGAGAATATCAGTCTAGGTGGAGACACTGCAAGGTACAAGTGTCCTAAGTGGGTTCTCTTGCCAGGTTTGAGGAGTAGCAAGGATGTCAGCCTGACTCGAGCAGAGAGGGAGGTAGAAATAGGGCAGAGATTAGAGGGGTAGCAGATGATGGGGAGGTGTCACAGGTCATACAGGACCTCGTAGGTACTAGAAGGACTTTGGCCTTTACTCTGAATGAGGTGGGGCACTGTGGCGAGGGTTGTATTGGATAAGAGGACTCTGACCATTGTGTTGAGAATGGAGTTTGTTGGGGGAAACTCAGATCTTTGGATGATGGACATGGGACACCATCATCAGCCACTACAGATGTGGACCTTGGATGCTGCCTGCCTAGGGCTGGTGACCATAAACAAGGTAGAGTTGGACACAAGAGCCTGGCCTTGTTGGCATTTTTGTGTTTGAGTGTCCAAAAGATCGTGGCAGAAGCCTCAATATCTGTGTTGCTTGGACCTAGCATCTGTGTTTTAACAAATCCCCCAGGTGATTTGATGCACTCTTTAAAACATGGAACGTTGGGCCCTACCCAAAGGGTTTCTGATTCAGGAAGTTTAGGGCAGGGTCCAAGAATTTGCATTATTTACAAATGTCAGGGCATGCCAGTGCTGCTGGTCAGGGACCACCCTTTGAGAACCACTGCTCTGGTGAATGGGAATTGCTGTGTTGTTATCTGCAAAGTTACCTTTGTGTACTTCTGCTTTACAAAATAGGAAGTAGCCTGAACTCTGAACCAAACTGCCATTTACTGTGGTATGACCTTGGATATGGCATAAAAGAGTGATTCCTTGCACATGGTGTTAATAAGTTATTAGTAAATGCTAAGGCTATTTGAATATGGTATATAGGTATAAAATGATGTGGTGGAGGTAAAATATGAATAATTTGCTGAATATAAGCTCTGGACTGTGGGCATTATAAACAAGATCTTGTTTTGTTTTCAGCATGACTTGGAAGGTTCATTAGCTTTGTTTTACACATAGAGAAGTGGCTTATTCATGATCATGCAACTAGAAGTAGCAACGGTAGATTTCAAATTCAGTTATTTCTGGCTTCAAAGCCTGAGATTTGCCACCACATGAGCTGCTTGGAGTACTGGATTGGCTCTCCCACAGTTTTTGTCATTGTGTGTGTGTGTGTGTGTATGTATATGTATGTATGTGTGTGACAGAAGGAGAGAGGTGTGCGTGTGTGTGACAGAGAAAGTGTGCCAGAAATTATTTGCATAAGTTTTGAAATCTGTTAGGCCATTTTTAAATCTATAAAATGGGCATGAAGCATACAGAGTTCATAGAGTTTCTTTGCTGAGTAGAATATGAGATGGCTTAGCATTTTTTTTTCTTTTCTAATTAAAAAAATTTCAAAGCCAAATCAAATCTAGATAGAATATATTTATGGAATTTTTCTTTAGGGTTCCTTATGAGAATGGATTTTTCCTAATATGAAACTTGAGTTACTGAATTTTGTGTAGGGGTCTCAGTTTGGAAAGAAGAGATTATGTTCCCTTTAAAAACAGCTTACCGTGTTTGCGATTTTAGACCATATCTTTAATTTTTGAAAGGGCTAGGGTAGCCTGGTCGTTTGGAAAAATTAGAAGTATTGCATAAAAATCAAATGTGATAGTAATTATTGTTACTGTTGTAAACTCCCACTTATCCACAAATCAGATGGGTGGCAATCTCTTTATCTTAAATTCTGGTTAGAAAACTGAAAAAGCCATTGATTAACAAATAACTGTCACAAAACTGGAACTTTCGTAGTAACAGTTTCTGGTGAAGCTTCCCTTGACCCCTTAATCAGCTAGGTAGAGATGAAAGAGAACTTTTATATTCTGAAGATATACAGACAATTATAAAGAACCCTGATTGACTGCAGGGGGAAGAGACACAATAGCTATTAAAATAAAAGTATGACAGTTGGGCTAAACAGGCAGCCTCAAACATCCTAGGAGTCCCTGAGGGCAACACTGTGTGTAGTGACTCAGGTTCTTAGAGAAAAGTGGGTCATCAACAAGAAGCATACAGGTTTGTTTTTGGTATCTTTATAAGAATAGAGGGAAATAATGAATGTGTCAGAGAGCTCTTGTCAAGTTTAGTTTCAGTGAAACAATTTGCTTAGGGGCAAGTTTATTTGAGAAAATAAATCACTGATACAGTATAAATACTGTGTTCCTCAGTGATGAGATTAGATGAGTAGGGAGGTAGTGGGGTAAGGTGGAAGGAGCATGGACTTGGAGACGGATACTTGGTTAGAAGCAGAATCACCTTAGATATCTCTGAGCCCGAGCTTCTCTGTCTGTAAATTGGAAATAATGCCTGAAGAGTTCGTTGTCAGGATTGAATGAGATGACATAAGCAGTGCACCTAGCCCAGGGCTTAATAAATAGTGATGAGACTGCTAGATTTCTCTGTGATGGGGCTTCAGGATATACCTCCCATATACTGACTTCTATTCCTTTGAGTCTACCACCCCCCACAACATCTTTATGTACTGTAATATATCTCATACTATACAAGTCACCCATTTAAAGTATACACTTCCATGACTTTCAGTAGATTTACAGAGTTGTGCAACCACTACCACCGTCAGTTTTAGAAAATTTTCATCACCTTGCCAAGAAACCTGTGCCCTTTAGTTATCATTACTTTATTCCCTCATCCTCTTCCTCTTCAGATGTTGTGGGCACCACCTTCTTTCCCTTCCCTTATCCTCTTTTCAGCTATGGACTGTGCTGATTTGTCTGTTGCTGGACCATGTGATTGAAATTCTTTGAATTTTTCTGTCAATGGCCAATTTAGCTTTTTCCCTTCCCAAGTATTTGTTCCTTTGGGTGTGGAAGCAGCTGCTGCAGCCAGTGCAGGGGCTCACCATTTTGCACTTTGCGGCTGTTCATATGGCAACTTTATTCAAAACCACTCCTGCACTGCTTATTTGTTTTATACAAAAACAGTTCTCCCTGACTTGCGGCTTCTCTGCTGCCATGTTGACAAATGTTGCTTCTAGTGAAATACACAAAAATAAATAACAGCAAGGGAGAGGGGAGCACAGAGCTAAGTGAATTCATTTTGCCTCTTGAGTGCCATTCTCATTTGTTTTAAAAACCACCCTGGCATTACAGACAGGAAAGGGGGAGGGAGAGAACCGCAGGAAAAGAATGGGCCACATTTGATTCTTTGAATTGGGCTGTAGGGGCTGGCTGAACAGACAACTTGAGAAGTATCTGGAATGTAGGGCCTGGGGATGAGGAAGAGTTTACAAGGAATCTGAATACCCTGCAGACGTTCATATTGCAACAGCCCGCATTTACATAGTCTTCAGAGTTCATTTGGTATGTTCTTTTGTTTTCTCATTCTGTTGATGAGGAGACCCAGATTTAAGTACTGCTGATGTAGTAGTACATGACTGTGATTGGTTTCTGTCAGTGTGGTAGGGTGTGTATTAGAAACTGGAAAAAGGCAAAAGTGTAAAGGTGTTGGGGTTCTCAAGTTTCAGTCCGAAGGTCTGACCCACATGAGAAGGTGGAGGGAATGCTGACAAATATTGATTGCCTTTCTGAGCCAAGTATTTCCACAAATACTATGTTATTACTATTATATTAGGATATATTAGTATTACTATTAGTAGTATTATATTAGTATATTAGTATTGTTATTTGTATGTAACAAATACTGTGTTATTAGTATTAGTAGTATTAGTAGTAGAAGTATTTTTCAGAGGGAGGGTCTCCTAGGCTGGAGTGCAGTGGTGAGATCATAGCTCACTGTAGCCTCAAACTCTTGGGCTTAAGTGACCCTCCTCCCTCAGCCTCCCAAGTAGCTAGACCCACAGGCATGAGCCACCATACTCAGCTGATTTTTAGGTTTTTTCGGTAAAGATCTGGGCCTCACAAAGTACTGGGTTTATAGGCAGGAGCCACCAGGCCTGGCTTCAGAAACATTGTTTCATTGGTTAGCATGACAAAGGTTGGTGGTCTTAGCTTCATTTCACAGACTAGGGAGGACAGAGTTTTGAGGAATTACGGTACTTACTTGCAAAAGGTCTTACAGAAATTAGGGAGTGAAATGACATGGAAACCCAGAGCTTCCAGACCTAGAACTTGTTCCTTTTCTATGTTAATAGTAAGCCATCAGAGGTATGGAAGAAGAAAAGGAGAAGGGCATTGGAAAATAAGCAGGGATAACAGCAAGCAGTAGAGGCCAAAAACATTTTGTTTAGGGAAGTTGCACATCTTCTTTGAAAGCTTTTGTTCATTAAAAATCACCAGGAAAACTAAAGTGACTTGCAAGTGCACATGAAACTTTGTTTTGGGTGTGTGAGTTAAGAATGATCACCTGACCAATTATAATTGGCTAGAAAAACATTTCCCTGAGCCTTTCATAAATTATCTTAATGTGCATATTGTTAAGGCAGTGTCTGATAAATAACAGCCTAATTGGCCACCCAGGGTCTGAGAGGTTTGCTTAACCAGAACTAGCCTTTCATTCTGGGTCTGGCAGATTGATTTCTTTCCATTTGTTGAATGATTTTTCAATGCTATTTATCACCTAAGTATTCTGTTCAAAATAATTTTTTTTTTTTTGGTCTATTGCTAATAGTAGATGCCTCTAGGGAGAAGAGGAGAGAAGCAAGAGTGAGGTGCCAGGGACTTACTTTTCCTTATACTCCCCTTGTTACTTTTTGAATTTTGTTCCATATACTATTCTATATGATGGAAAGGAGGGAAGTATATTTAGGCAGGTGGAAGGTAGGAAGGGTAGATGAAAGGATGAATCATTGACCTGAACTTTAGGCCTTTATTCATCAGTGGTTTAGCCTGTGGGATTGTTTCTCAGTATGTAAACTTCTTCAGTTACGTAGACATATAATAGGTACTTGTTCAGTTTATTGCATCTGCAAAGGTATGGCCAGGTGTCGTCATGAGGAAGTATCGTACTACAGTGTTTAGGCTTAAAAGAGTCTGAAACCTAGACTTCCTGGGTTGTAATCCTTTCTCTACCACTTAGTGGCTGAATGTGACCTTGGATCTTACCTTATATAGCATTTTTGTGTCTCGGATAGCTTGTTGTTAAAATAGTGGTTATAACAAAGCCTGTGGAGTTGGAAGGATTAAATATATTACTTAATCCACTTGAAGTTCTTATAATAGTGCCCAATACACAGTACTTACTAAAAGTTAAATTTTTTTTATGATGACTATCATCACAGCTGGTGATTTGCCTCATCCATCTCTCTGTCCCTTTCTTAATGTGGTCCAAAATTCCGCCCCCCTCCGCCCCCACCTTAATGCCCAGATAGTGCCCCTGTGCTGACTAAGGAGCCTTTCTTTTGAGTTCACTGGTCTGGCACTGGCTCCTAGAAGTACTCTTTTCCAGTGACAGCAGGATATTCGGACCACTGGGAGAGTCAGTGGGCTGGGGTGGGCCCTCGCTCTCTGCAGAGGTGTTCTTTCTCCCAGTGGGAGGAAACACCACTTGTCAGAACACAGCTTTGGCTTGCCCAGGTTCCTGTTGTGCAGATGGGGCCTAGAGTCTCTCTGGGCCCCTTGTCATGGATCCAAGCCAAGGCTGTCGCTTGCTGAGCCAGGAATAATATAGGAATTAGTCTTTTTCTTCTTTATACTAAACACTAATCAATCTATAGTTAACTCTATCTAATTTCTGAACCAGATGCCATGAATAACTGCCCCTGAATGTGTTTGCCAATAAAAGGATAAGTTTAAGGCTTTTAATCAATGCCGCTTGCACTCAGTATTTAAGGTCAGAATCTTGTATGAGACTTATTTTGATCAGGATAATTGTTGGGTTAAAAAATGAATGGTTTTTGAAATTGTGACACTCGTGGTTGACTCTTGGGTGAATTAATCTTTGAGAGGATGGAAAATTGTCGATTTTATAAGAGTTCTCTTGCTCTCTAGTTGTCTTTCAGGTCAGTTATGGAAAAATATGACTTTTAGACGGAAGACATTCTTTTTCAATGGGAAAGGAGATAAGAGACTAATAGAAATTTCTAAGGAGTCAGTGATGGAGGCTCAGGGGAAATTGGAAACGAAGCTGAGTATTTTGGATCTGCGGTGAGCTGAGGGACTGGAACTGCAGCTGTGTATGTTCTAGGTAATATAAACTTGTAATTTTATGTCTCCAGCATACCTTTCTCAAAGGAACTCATATTTCCTGGCCAATGACTGTGTACTGTCTAGAATAAAACATACTGTTTAGAAACATCTGGAGTTTAGTTATTGGCTTCACTGAATGGCCTAGGGCAAGTCACTTAGCCTCAGTACCCTCAGTTTTTATAATTATAAAATGGGGATGGTAATAGCTACCTCATAATTGGAAAATTTAAATGTGATCATGTATGTGAGAATGTGAAGTGCAGTGCCTGGCACACAAGAGACGCTGAAAGGAGCATCTCCTTTTACTTCTTTGTGGAGTTTGCTTGGCTGGTCTGTCATACATTTGTCTGGTGTGCATCTGGATACATGTAGTGTGGAAATTTCCCTACCTTGTAACAGTGAGTTTGAAATTGTTCCTGTTGACCTATTTTTTTGTTTTTTAAATTATACTTTATGTTCTAGGGTACATGTGCACAACGTGCAGATTTATTACATAGGTATACATGTGCCATATTGGTTTGCTGCACCCATCAACTCGTCATTTACATTAGGTATATCTCCTAATGCTATCCCTGCCCCAGTCCCCCACCCCACGACAGGCCCTGGTGTGTGATGTTCCCCGCCCTGTGTCCAAGTATTCTCATTGTTCATTTCCCACCTATGAGTGAGAACATGCGGTGTTTGATTTTCTGTCCTTGTGATAGTTTGCTGAGAATGATGGCATGAGAAAAATGAGTCAGGACGCCCACCATTTCTGGAGAAGCTCGGTGGTAATTCTGTTCCTCAGTGGCTCACAAGCCTGTGCAGTTCAGAGAATCAGAACTGGTAGATCAAGGAGAACTAGGCTCTGCTCCTTTGGTTATGGGGAAGTTACTTAGTCTTCTTAAAGTTTCCTGTCCACAAAAGGGGGATGTGTGCGGGTGCAATATGGGTAATGTTTGTGAACAACCTTTGTTAGTGTCAGGAAGCTCCAGAACTATGTAGTGTGGTATTTTCATCATCTTGAGTTGACAACAGTGCTTATCCAATAGTCAGTTCTGGCATTTTGTCAAATGTTAAAGGCTCAGGAAATAACTTCCAACTCAAGGAAGATTTGTATCCACTCTGGAGCTGGAGGAGCTTATATTAAGAATGTAAGATAGCTGGGCTTCCAGGATTTCTGGGAGAGCTGACAATCTCACTGAGGTTCAGGTTCTCAGACCGGCAGGCCACTCATGGGGGCTTGTGGTTAAGCTGGTGCCGAACATTGCTGAATTATAGGTATTTGTGTGCCACAGGTTGGTTTTCGGTGTTCACATGTAGTCCAACAGTGACCTGTTTTCCTTTGCGTCAACTGTGATATCCCCTTGAAGGGAACTTTATGAAGAGCATGGATCTGCCTTGCTTCTTGCTGCCTACTGTGCGGTTTTGTGCAGAGTGCTATGCTTGCTCTCCTTTCCCTCCTCTGGTGTCCTCACAGGTGACTCAACTGGAAGAGGAAGTTGCAGAAGGTCAGGTTACCAAGCACCTCTCCTCATGACAGCCAATCGAGACCCCAACACTGTGTGGGAAGAGGTGCGCATCTGTTGAGAAGGGGTGGGGATGACATGTTACATACAGAGGCTCCAAGGTGGTTCTGATGAGCATAGAGTGTAGTGGGAGAAGGAGCAAAGGACGGTTTGGGAGGTAGGAAGTAAAGTTTCAGCTACAACTGACCGTCAAAAGCCTTTTCTGTCTTTAGACTTTTACTCTGTAGGATATAGGGATTTGTATATGAGGCTTTTGACTTTAACTCTGTTGGAATAGGGATTTGTTGGAGGATATTAAGTAGTGAGGATGATATGAGAGATGCATTTTCAGGGGTTTCATTTGCTCATGGCATGGTAGAAGATGAAGGGTGGATGGCGAGGAGAGTGGAAATAGGAACACAGAAGACTGCTGCAGTATTTCAAATGGGGATTGTGTGGGGCCTATTTAGGTCATCTCCAGTGCAGGTGCCCAGGAGAAGTTACAACAGATACTGTATTTGCAAAGGAAAATGACAGTTGAGTACCTGCTTTGTGCCAGGAACTTTAAGTAATTTACATATATTAGCTCATCTCATTCTCACAACAGCAACAAGGGGAAGGTGTTATTTCTCACCATTTTTCAAATAAAGAAACTTAGGTTTAGAGCATAACTAGTTTGTCTGAGATCCCTGGACAGCTCCTTAGTTGCAGGGTTGAGGTTTAAACCTGATTACATCCAACTCCAAGTCCTTTCTGTGCATTACACCACACTGTGGCCCTCAGGACAGAGCCTCATATAGTGATTTTGCATTAGCAAATAACTTTGCAAGGACTAGTCTATTAATAGTGATCTCTTTCAACATTCCCATGAGATGAGGGAGCACAATTAATTGTTCAGCTGAAGGATTAGAGATATAAGGAGGTTAAGTGACTTGACGAGGTCACCCATCAAGTGGTTTGGGGAGGACAGGCAGAAGTGAGTGAGGCTTGGAGCTGGCCATTTTGAAACAGTGACCTTATCGAGAACAAGAATTTTCCAGCCTCATTTTATAAATCCAGGCTTCTAGTTCTATAGATTAGGGAAACTGTCATGGAAATGGTATGCAAGGCAAGTGCCTGAGGCTGAGATGGCACAAAGCACCATGGTATCTTGGGGTTACTTTATAATCAAACTCTCTCTACTAGCATAGTCTTTAATTAAAACAACAATCATCTCCACCAAAAACTAATCATCTTTATTAAGCATACAGATTGGAGTAAGGGTGGGGAGACTATTGTCTGAGAAAGATCTCACCAATAAATTGTTTCCTTTGCCATAAGAATTGTGTTGCTGAGTTTAATAATTAGAAGAATTCTCACACTACCCTGCTTCCTTTTTCTGTTTGATTTTATGGGTCTGACATTGCTGTTGTTTTTCCTGGGAATACTTGAGGTGTCACAAAGAGCAACATTATGATGAGAGCCATGGGAAACACTTGATAATTACAGTATATTGTGCCCCTGTTCCTTATCTATCAGTCTCTATTGGTCATTATTACTCATTTAATTTTTATTTTTGAGAGGCGAATGCACAGGGCAGAATAGGTCCTGAGAATGAATCTAGAGCTTTGCCTTTGACTTGGATGGACACTTTGGGCATGTATGGGTCAAGAAATAGATGATTGGGTATCTTGTAGTAGGAGTTGGAAGAACTATTAATACATTTAGGAAGGGGCAGTGAAGGCCAGGGACTGAAAAGATGCCGAACTACAAACCTGAATGATTTTATAGTTTGCTAACGGTTATCCCTGGATGCCATGCACCTTCATGATTTAACTGAGCCTTGCAAACAGGGACGATACTTTTCCTAACCCCCTGCCATCTACTGCTTTCTCCCCAGAGGTCACAGGGCAAAGACGTGTAACACTGGCATTGTGCATGTATGACGGGTAACTGTAGGTAGTAAAGTGGCCATCTGTACCATTGCAACCCTGTGTAATACTCTAGTGAAGTGATCTGGTTTCTGCACTCAGGATGCCAAATACGGGGGAGAAGGAAGTGACAGTCATTTACAGTGTCATGTTTAGTCTTTTGCAGATGTGCTTACATTTTAACAAAGGCGGAGAATAAATTATAGGGTGGGAAAGAAATGCCTACAGACAGGCTGCTAAAGCCTAAGAAGGAGGAAACTAGTATTTGTGTGTTTTAGGAATGCTAAGCCCTTGCTTACATATTAGCAAGCAAAATATTGGCATTCACTTCTGACTTGAGGAAGGCATCTCTGAAGTCAATAGAAGGAAATGCCTAAACACAGGCCTCACTCAGAAAGAAAGGAGAGCTGTGGAAATGCTCAGGATTATCTCATAAAAGCCCTTTGTGTATTTGAAGCCTCTGATGAAATCAGCCTTGTTCTCCAGGCCAGACAACTCCAGTTGTTCTTACCTTTCTTTATTGTATCTTTTTTTTTTCATTTCTTTTACGCTTTTGTCATCTTTTGAAATTCTTTTCTTTGAATAATACCAATAAAAATTGAACTTTGTGCCCGGATGCGGGGATGACTTGCTAGTAACTACCAGTTTTTATCAGAAAGCAGAGTGGGATGCCCAGTGATGTTGTTGATGGTGAGGATGTCCAAATCTTCTTTTTATATGCTAGCTCCATTCTCTGCTGCATTTACCTGTGTGTAGTGTTGGTGCATGGAACAAGGTGGGCATATAAATGTTTATTGAATGATTGAATGTAGATATACTGAATTTTTTTCCTTAAAAAGTCAGTATTTGCTCTGGGTCAATAAAGAAAAAACCCTTTATTTTGCTTTGTCTTCATAAACACCAAAATCCTAGAAAATATTGGCTTTAATTTGCCACAGCATTCTGCAGCTTGTACAGGCTTTTCCAGAGACGAAAAATTCTTTCTCACTTCTATATTAGTCCTTCGCTTTATCCTCTGATTCCTCCCTCCTTCCTTCTCTTTTCTCCCTTCCTCTCACCCGTTCATGTATTCATTAATTCAGTAAATACTTCTTCAATCTCTGCTATAAGCACTGTTTTAAGTACTAGGGATATTGTTATAAGCAAAATAATGTCTCTGCTTTCATGAAGCTTATATTTGGGTGGTGGATCAAGGAACATGATTGACCAGAAGAAGTTAGATTTCCGTGTTGGGACAAGGCTTTCAGAGAAGTAAGGTTGGTGGTTGTATAGGTAGTAGAGAGAAAAGGATTGCTCCCTGTGAGGGACTTGCTGGCAGGATAGGCTGTGATTTCACTTTATTTGCTATTTACGTAACAGTCTGAATCCCGATATAGTGTTTTACCTGATATGTAAGATTCTGTTCGGGCAGGGTTTTGTCAGTTATCATTTATATCTTCTTTCTTGAAATTAGATCAGGTCCCTTTGATTTATTTGGAGAGAAAAATGGGCAATACACAATGTGTTTCTGCTGAATATTTTGCTGTGATGTTGACACAGTAATGTGTACTTTATTTTGATTTTAGTGTGTTTTATTTGAACATTCCATTATTCAGAAATTGGTGCCCCTCCTTGTTATTACTGTTTGCCACCAGTTATTTAGAAAGCAGTTTAATTAATGTTCTTTTACTGCCCTCTGCTTCATTATGAGTTTCAACAATTTTAATACAAAGTATACATATCAACTGTATGAATTTACTAAAACCCAGGACTGTGATATTCATTCATTCATTCATTCATTCATTCATTCATTCATTCATTGCTTTATCCAGCAAATGTGCAATACAAAAAAGATATATGCTTCCTCTGTACACATTTCAGTCTAATACGAATTGTTTGGTTGAAATACAGAAACATAACATGCAATTCTCTGGGGTAAACATTTCAGTAAATAAACAGCAGTGAGAATTCTGAAGATACACTTAACTAGGTCAGCCTGGGCTTATCAGAGAAGGCTTCACAGAATAGGTGATCTTTGACCTGGTTCTTGAATGGTAAAGATGTGTTTGCCTCCCAGAGACCAGTTGAGAAATAGCTAGAATTAATTAGTTCTGCTGTAATCATTGAGGTACTGATCCTAGAGTTGGCTTCCACTGCAGTACTGGATGTGGGGATGATCATCTCATTGCAAATACAGCCTGGGTGGGTGTTTTTGGTTTTGTTTTAAAGATTCTGAAGCAGCATATACACAAGGTTGACATTGGGACCTCTTGAGTTGGTTGCTGCTGCTGTTCACAATAGGTTTAGATTGATAGGGCTTCAGTTTTCTTACTTTTGCATTCCAGCATTTTGGATCAGTCACTTTATTCCATCATTTACTTTCTGGCTTAGGCTTAGTTGTTATTAAGTGAATCAGTGATAAACCTTAGGCTACTCTCTTGCTTCATTTTTCAAGTAATCTGGAGTAAACAAAACAACTAAATCTCTTTCGTCACCGTGTTTTGTTCCCATCTCAGAACTGGTAGAATGGCCAACATTTTCAGTGAAAATGTATTGAAATGCATTTCACTGAATGAAATGTTCACATTCAGTGAAATGTGTCTAAACTCTAAAAAGAGTTTAGGAAAGCTCATTGACACATTTGTTACTTGCTGAAAGCCCCAGTGAATTTTCCAACCTCTGTATTGTCCTTAAAAATTGCCTTTTAGTTCTTAAGGTGATGGAGGTGTGTTTTTTTCCTTCCCCCTTAAACCCTCTTCTGAGCAATCTTTGCAGAGACACCCAGTGAGAGAGTAGTCCCTTCTGCTTTGTGTGCCCACTAGTAAGAGATGACCAGCAGCAGCTTTATATCCTAATGTAGAAAATGTGTTGTGCAAGATGATTTCAACCCAGCAACTCACCTCTTCATGCCTAATGCCTGTAGCTAGGGCCTTCTTTCTCTCTACATTAGCCAAAAAATAAATAAATAAATGTGGGTGAGGATAATAATAATTATGATGGCAGGAACACTTATTGAGTGTGCAATAAGCAAGTGTTTGCTTATTTAATCTACCTGACAGCCCTACCAGATGTAGGTACTGTTGTTTTCTCCATTTGGTGGATAAGAAAACTAAGTCACTGAGTCAGTAATTTGCCAAGGTCAGGCAGCTGTCTGCCCAGGGAACCTATACACTTAATTGCTATGCTATACTGTGATTGAGTATATCTTATGTGAATTGCTTGGGACTAGAAGTGGTTCAGGTTTTTGATTTTTTTTTTTTTCAGAGTTTGAAACAGTTGCATATACATAATGGGATATGTGGGGGATGGGACTCAAGTCTAAACACAAAATTCATTTATGCCTCATACACGTAGCCGGAAGGTAATTTTATAAAATACTTTTAACGATTTTGTGCGTGAAACAAAGTTCTGACTGTGTTTTGACTGCAGCTGCTCATGTGAGTCCAGGTGTAGAATTTTTCACTTGTGGTATCATAAAAGTTTCAGATTTTGGAGGATTTCAGACTTCAGATTTTTGGATTAGGGTTGTATAGCCTGTACTTCATGAGCCAATTGAGAAAAATGCCTTCATAATTTCTTTCTAGGGCCTCAAACACCTGGACATCACCCCGACTCTTACATGTTGTGCATTGGAGAGTCAGATCTCCTCAGTGCCTGTGAACAAGTGTTCTTTTGAGTGATACTCTTCTTTATGTAACTCTATTACATAATATAGCTTTCATAGCCCCCACTTTATTTGCTCTTATTTTATTCCTCCCACCCCCCCAACCCACCCCCCATATAAAGGACTCATTTCAAAGATGGGTGAACCTGGAAGCTGAACCTGACTCTTTACTCTTCATGTCTTCAACTTACTGGCCATCAAGGGTGCAGTTTTGCCGTTCTGTCCTCCAGAAGATCCCGTACAAATAGAAGCTTTAATTTCTGCTTGCATTCTTGCATTCTGTGTGATTTATTGCCTAATAAATGAAAGAAAAAAGTTTATTTTAATAGTAAACTGAAAATGAAAAACCATTTTTTTTCCACGAACTTGCTAATTTTCTTCCATTGTATAGTATGAACTCAATCTACAAAGACCTGGCAAAAAAACAAGTATCATGTTCTGTAAGAAACTCAGTTACACTAACACCAGAACTTACCAAGTTTAATTGGAGATAATTGTTTTTTAAATGTGTTTTTTTTGTTTGTTTGTTTGGTTTTTTTTTTAATAGAGGTGGGGTTTTCCATGTTGACCTGGCTGGTCTCAAACTCCTGGCCTCAAGCGATCCTCGCATCTTGGCCTCCCAACATGCTAGGATTGCAGGTGTCAGTCACCGCACCTGGCCTCTTATTGTAGATGGTTTTTTAAAATGAAGATTTGTTTTATAATAAGAAAAGGGAAACCATAATTCTAGACCACTGAGAAGGGCTTCTTTAATATATTTAACCTCTTTATTTACGGATCACTTCTTTCTACAGAGACTGAAATTAGGGCAGAGAAACCTAAATCCTACATATAAAGAGCTGCTGCCCATTTAGAATAATTACAAGTGACAGTAAAGCATCTCCCCACATAATCCTGTATATCAGTCCGAAAGTATGTTTTGAGATGCACAAAACTCAATTTATGAATCTCTAGTTGTAGTTATTTGACTTAATATGTAAGGCACTTATCAGAGGAGATGGTTGCAAATAGATTGGGTGACAGGTAAATTTTTCTAATGGTCTGCTAACTTCTTATAAAGTCATGGCCAACCACTGATATAATGCTGAGAATTGCTTTCTCTTTTCCCCTCTACTAGCTTGGGGTCCACAGATCAAAAAATCTGTAACTTGCAGTGCTAATAAATGCATGCTTCAGTTGCCTGGAAATGCTGCTGGACTGGCGATTTGCTGCCCTGCTCTAATAGAGACTGCCTCAGATCTGGTCTTTAACCTGGATTAGCTGGACAAAGAGAATTCTCTGGGATCCTGTGTGCCATCATCTGGTGATGCGTTGCTATATAAATGTAACATCCACTAACTTTGTCAGATGATGTCTGGGCTGGCTACTGTGGCTGTGATAGGAATTGAAACATATGGCTTGTTATTAAGGTAGTGACTGACTGTGGGGGATACCAGTGTCTGTTGTTTTTCATTGTTTATTGATCTAGTGAGTTAGAGTGCCTTTCCTGGGGTGTTAGTGTTAAATAGTTCAGTACTGTTAGTCATTTTGTGGATTGTCTTTCTGTGTGATTTGTGTGTATTTCCTTGATCTAGTGGGGTGCAGGGTCAGGGACTGAGGGGAAGGTATAATTGTTTACAGGAAATGTGGCAGGACATGGATTTGAAATCAAATAGGAGGTTAAGGAATGCCGGGCTCCTCTGAATATTAAGGAAAATCTTTAAGCCCCTAATTAATTTCAGAAAATCCCCTTGCTCTCACAGTTGGGAATTTGGCTGGGTAAACTAATAACTGGAATAAGAGCTAGGAGTTGTGGGTTAAGTTTCTCCCTGGCAAATACCAGTATTTCAGGATTACTTCTACTCTTGTCCTGCTGCCTCCCACTGGATCTTTACAAATTCTGTGCAGTAGATATTATCTTGATAAAGATTTTGGATGCATGTTGCACCTTTATTGAATGATGAATGTTGCTTTTATTCATTTAGCACATTTATTGAGTACCTACTATATGCCAGCCCCTGTTCTTGGTCTTGTATGGTGGTATACAAGAGAAATAAAATTCTTAGCCTTAATGGAATTTATATTCTAGTAGACTATAAATTACGATGTTCACTATTTGAGAGGACCCAAGCTTCAGATGTTGTGGCTGTTTGGCACACTGGTCCGGGTTGAAAGAAGAGGCTGGGATTCAAGTTGTAGTTCCTGTCCTGATTTGCTGCATTTCTCTGGGCCTGAGTTTAACTACAGGTAACATAGTGACATTGGGTTGTATCTAATTATAGGGTTCTTTCCAGTTCTTTCACTTATGATCCTGATTTTGTCAAACATTTTAGCCCAGTTGTCTTTTTTTTTTTTTTTTTTTTTTTTAAAGACAGAGTATCACCTAGCCACCCAGGTTGGAGTGCAATGGGACTGTCTTGGTTCACTGCAACCTCTGCCTCCCTAGCTCAAGTGATCCTTCCACCTCAGCCTCCCAGGTAGCTGGTAATATTTCACCTGGGACCACAGGTGTGTGCCACCACGCCCAGCTAATTTTTTGTGTTTTTGATAGAGATAGGGTTTTGCCATGTTGCCCAAGCTGGTCTCAAACCTCTAAACTCAAGCCATCTGCCCTTCTCGGCTTCCCAAAGTGCTGGGATTTCAGGTGCAAGCCATTGTTTCTAGCCAGTCCAGTTGTCTTTAATCTAGTTGGGCTTCCGGCTAATTTGTGATGGTGACCAATGTTTGCATATTAAATCAAACAGTCAGTTATTGTACTGAAGAAAAAAATAACTGTTTCTAAAAAGTTCATATTTCGACTACATGGTCTTGCCATTTAAAAAAAATGTAGTAAAGCAACAATAAGGAAATACTCTTTTATTCTAGAATTACATACCTACGTGAAATTTTTAAGTTTCCCTGTGTCATGTGAGCTGGTTGATTGCAGGTGAGGAGAATTGCATGTTCTTACATGCTCCTCAGAAAACACTCATCACTGTGTAAAAAATGCTTTTTTGTTTGTGTGAAATCATAATATAGAGCCCATTCTACCATACACCTTCATCATCAAGCTCAGGGATGCAAGCCTGTTAATCAAACGGGAATACAGGAAGTGAGACATGAAACACTGGTTTTATTTTCACACCTCTAAATTTGAGTGACTGCAGAGGATGAACTTAAAAATAAAAATGCCACCTCATACTTGCATCACACCTTTTAATAAGGTGGTTTAAAAATATTTAGGGTGAACCTTCATCAGGATGCTTTAATTGCCTCAGCATAGTTGAATAGTACGTTAGGGTGATGCCTCTGCTGTGCTGCAAAGCCTAGAGGGAGCTACTGTCACTCAGTGATGCGTTGAGGATGATTAGGTAGAACCCCTTCAGATCCTGGGATCTCAGTTTCCTCTCAAATGCATGCTGTGGGTAGAGAAGCCTGGGCTGATGTGTGTATAGTTTACACCTGTTATAAGTGACTAAACTCGTAAGAACAGGTACACAAGGCATCCTTAGTAAGAAGTAATAATATCTACTTTAGTAATAATATCTTCTCATCCTTGTAGGTCCATTTGAAATGCCGCCATCTCTAGTACATCTTTCCTGACTACTCCCACCTGGTCGTCATATCATCTTTCTCCTTTAGATTTCAGACAGACTAGACTGAGAGACTGAGACTGTGGGGTTTTTTTTTGTTGTTGTTGTTGTTGTTGTTTTTTTTTTGACGGAGTCTCTCTCTGTCACCCAGGCTGGAGTGCAGTGGCCGGATCTCAGCTCACTGCAAGCTCCGCCTCCTGGGTCTACGCCATTCTCCTGCCTCAGCCTCCTGAGTAGCTGGGACTACAGGCGCCCGCCACCTCGCCCGGCTAGTTTTTTGTGTTTTTTAGTAGA
>NW_012104476.1:357391-357773 GCF_000951045.1 Mandrillus leucophaeus
TTGCACTGTGGTCTGAGAGACAGTTTGTTATAATTTCTGTTCTTTTACATTTGCTGAGGAGTGCTTTACTTCCAACTACGTGGTCAATTTTGGAAGAAGTGCGATGTGGTGCTGAGAAGAATGTATATTCTGTTGATTTGGGGTGGAGAGTTCTGTAGATGCCTATTAGGTCTGGTTGGTGCAGAGTTGTGTTCAATTCCTGGATATCCTTGTTAACTTTCTGTCTCGTTGATCTGTCTAATGTTGACAGTGGGGTATTAAAGTCTGCCGTTATTATTGTATGGGAGTTTAAGTCTCTAAGGACTTGCTTTATGAATCTGGGTGCTCCTGTATTGGGTGCATATATATTTAGGATAGTTAGCTCTTCCTGATGAATTGATCC
>NW_012104476.1:362221-365673 GCF_000951045.1 Mandrillus leucophaeus
CAGCCACTTAGAGGCCGTTTGATCTTGGGAAGATTACTTGCTTTTTTGTACAAAGTATCTTTATTTCTGCATCTGTAAAGTGAAGGTAAGAATCCCTACTTCATAGGGTCTTAGAGATATGAGTTAGTATACATGGTGCCCTTAGAGCAGTGCTTGGCATGTGCTGCTGTGGTTTTGTTATCATTATTACTCCACTTCTTCCTTGGTACATAGCTCACGGTCTCCTTAACTATATGGATGTATTTCGTAATCTGCCTTAAATTGTGATGTGTTCCTTCTGGTCTGAGAGCCCTTGTCACACTCAACATGATAACTTTAACTTGGTAGGTACCTAGTGAGCATCCTGGATTGAGTTCCTACAGGATTTAGTTAAGAATTCAAAGCAGGGTGTATTCTCATTCCTGACTTTTAAAACCTTTGAGGTCAGTTGGGGGCAGGTCTTACTTGTTTCATAACTGGTGAAACTGCCACACCAAGGACACTTGCCCATGGTCGTCCACTGGGTAGCCTGATAAGAAGGTCAGTTACTCAAGGCTGTGGACTTCATTCCATTCTTGCTGATATTACTAGCGTAAATGAGATGCCTTTGGATAATTCTCTGAGCAATTTAGGCCAGGTGAATACTGGACAGTAATTTCCTGAAGTGCCATGAAGTGGCAGGAACATGATTTATGTAGCATGGGCTCCTGCTAGCTGGGATGGATACTGGAGCCCCTGCCGTGCTCTGGATTCATGAGTGCCTGCCAAAGGAGCTGCTTTTGTTCTAGAGAGTTTTTTGTTTTTGTTTTTTCTTTTTCCTTTCTTTTAAGTTAAATTCTCAAGTGGCAGGCACGGGCAGGGGTCTCTATGGTGATGAATGGAGAGATGTAGGGCTGAACTGGCTGGTTGCAAACCTTATCCCAGCAGTTCTTAGAGACAACTGGGATAAGGACATTTTAGCTGGCTGACACTTGGGTTGAAAGTACTGATGTAAAAAAAAAAAAAAAGTGATGCGTGTATGGGGAGGGGCATGAAAAAAGAAGTGGCACCTTGGCATTCTAGTCAGATAAAGGAGATCTGTGTTTTTTAAGGTAGGAGCTTTGAGAAAAATGCAAAACTTGTATATTTCAGCATGCAGAAAATTGCACTTCATTTATCAGGCAAACCTCATTCATATTAGCAAGAGTATTGCTAGCATGAGAAGTATATGAGAAGTATGTGGTTGTGGGAGGCCATTATCAGGAAGTTGCTATGTTCTTGACTTAGGGCTTTGGAAGAACGATTAGCCCCTTGCATGTAAGCTTGCTCAGTAAAGAAAAAGTTTTGGCCCTAAGGCTTGTGGAACCAGGCTCAGGATGGATGGATTTATTGTCCTTCACAGCCAAAGCACAATAGTCTTTCTCTCTTTCTTTCCAGGCTACCCATGTGAGTACATTGATATCTCTGAGAGTTTTAGAGAATTTTCCAGCAGAATGAGAGAAGATAGAAGGACTGTCTTGATAATTTAAGGACATGCTCTTATCTCTTGATCTGCTGCCTTTTTTTTTTTTTTTTGCTTCTGCTTAGGCCAGTGTTGGTAGTTACATTGTCTTCTCTCTACTGGGCGGATTACATGTATGCAATCCAAAATTGTCAACATAATGATTCCACTCTTCTTTGGTACGTAGCTCATATTCTCCTTAACTATACTAAATTGTGATGGGTTCCTTCTGGTTGAGAGCCCTTGTCACACCTAATTTTTATTTAAAATTTAAAATTTGTGGTATAGTCCAGGCACAGTGGCTCATGCCTGTAATCCTAGCATTTTGGGAGTCCTAAGCAGGAGGATTGCTTTGAGCTCAGGAGTTTGAGACCAGCGTGGGCAACATGGCAAAATCCCATGTCTACAAAAAATACAACAACAACAACAACAACAACAAAAATTAGCTGGGCATGGTGGCATGTACCTGTAGTTCCAGCTACTTTCAGGGCTGAGGCAGGAGGATCTCTTGAGCCCAGGAGGACAAGGCTGCTGTGAGCTGAGATTGTGCCACTGCACTCCAGCCTGGCTGGCAAAGTGAGACCCTGTCTCAAAACATATGTCTCAAAAACATAATTATGTCTCAAAACATAATTAAAAATTGTGGTACAATATAAATAACATAAAATTTGCCAGTATTTTATGAAAAAGTTCAACAGTGTTAACTGTATTTGCATCATTGTGCAACCAATCTCCAGAACTCTCCATCTTACAGAACTGAAACTGTCTACCATTAAATAACAACCTCCCATTCTCTGTTCTTCTTAGCTTCGTGGAAACCACCATTCTGGTTTTTATCTCTGAATTTGATTACTCTAAGTATCTCATATAACTGAAATCATATAGTGTTTGTCTTTTTGTGACTAGTTTATTTTACTTAACTTACCCTCAAGGTTCATTCATCTTGTAGTATGTATGTATCAGGACATTGTTCTTTTTAAGGCTAATATTCCATTGTATGTGTATACTGTATTTTGCCTATTCATTCATTCCTCAGTCTACATTTGGGTTGCTTCCACTCTTGGCTGTTAAAAATAATGCTGCCATAAACATGAGTGTGCAAATATGTTCTTGAGAACCCCCTTTAAATTATTTTGAATATATACCCAAAGTGGAATTACTGGATCATATGGTAATTCTATTTTTATTTTTTTGAGGAACTACCGTACCATTTTCCATAAGCAGCTAGATTTTTGAGAAGTACGTTTAAATTCATCGTTTTGGGCCTTGGTCTCCACACTGCCTTGAATTGTCCCTGGATAAGTGAAGTTCTCTGTCATTCACCTGCTCTGGCATACCTCTGAGCTTTGACACACCAGCCACTTTCCATGGCTCACTTTGGCCCTTCGTAGGTTGGCGCCTCTCATTAGATTCAAAGAACAATTTCTCAGGATCTGGGCCTAACCAGTGGTGTAGAATTTTAGAAAGACTGAGCTGAAATGCTCATCACCTGGTGCCATGCTTCTCACATTAGGTTATACCTCCAGTTGTGTTTGGATAAGAGTTGGAATGGCATGATGGTCTCCCACAAAATCTGAAAATATAGTTCCAGATGTGCTTCTCCGAAACTTCTTCTCTGCCATTGGCGTTGCACCATTGGAAAAGTATGTGAAGCAATACTTCACTCTGACACCCTGCTACTATATACTTGAGGAAGAACTGAAGACTGTATCATGGAATGAGCAGCCCATAGGTCGTGCACGCATGCGTGTTTGTGTGTGTGTGTGTGTATGTATGTATGTGTGTTGAGATGGGAGAGGGAATCTGTGGATCTTTCTATACTCCATTGATTATGCTAACATGGATTTTTTTTAAATTTTTTTTTATTATACTTTAAGTTCTAGGGTACATGTGCACAACATGCAGATTTGTTACATATGTATACATGTGCCATGTTGGTGTGCTGCACCCATTAACTCATCATTTACATTAGGTATATCTCCTAATGCTATCC
>NW_012104476.1:366800-367142 GCF_000951045.1 Mandrillus leucophaeus
ATAAATGTCTTCTTTTGAGAAGTGTCTGTTCATATCCTTTGCCACTTTTTGATGGGATTGTTTTTTTCTTGTAGATTTCTTTGAGTTCTTTGTAGGTTCTGGATATTAGCCCTTTGTCAGATGAATAGATTGCAAAAATTTTCTCCCATTCTATAGGTTGCCTGTTCACTCTGATGGTAGTTTCTTTTGCTGTGCAGAAACTCTGTAGTTTAATTAGATCCCATTTGTCAATTTTGGCTTTTGTTGTCGTTGCTTTTGGTGTTTTAAACATGAAGTCCTTGCCCATGCCTATGTCCTGAATGGTATTACCTAGGTTTTCTTCTAGGGTTTTTATGGTTTTAG
>NW_012104476.1:371168-434302 GCF_000951045.1 Mandrillus leucophaeus
TTGTTCATTTCTTTTTACTCTTTTTTCTCTACATTTCTCTTCTCACTTCATTTCATTCATTTGATCTTCAATCACTGATAATCTTTCTTCTAGTTGATCAAGTCGGTTACTGAAGCTTGTACATTTGTCACGTAGTTCTTGTGTCCTGGTTTTCATCTCTATCAGTTCTTTTAAGGTCTTCTCTGCATTGATTATTCTAGTTATCCATTCATCATTCTTTTTCCAAGGTTTTTAGTTTCTTTGCACTGGTTACGTAGTTCCTCCTTTAGCTCTGAGAAGTTTGATTGACTGAAGCCTTCATCTCTCAACTTGTCAGTCATTCTCCATCCAGCTTTATTCCATTGCTGGCGATGAGCTGCGTTCCTTTGGAGGGGGAGATGCGCTCTGATTTTTTGAATTTCCAGCTTTTCTGCCCTGCTTTTTCCCCATCTTTGTGGTTTTATCTGCCTCTGGTCTTTGATGATGGTGACGTACTGATGGGGTTTTGGTGTGGGTGTCCTCTCTGTCAGTTTTCCTTCCAACAGTCAGGACCTTCAGCTGCAGGTCTGTTGGAGTTTGCTTGAGGTCCACTCTAGACCCTGTTTGCCTGAGTATCAGCAGTGGAGCCTGCAGAAGATAGAATATTGCTAAACAGCGAGTGTTGCTGTTTGATTCTTGCTCTGGAAGCATTGTCTCAGGGTGTACCCAGCCATGTGAGGTGTGATGTGTGGGTCTGTACCTAGTGGGGGATGTCTCCCAGTTAGGCTACATAGGAGTCAGGGACCCACTTGAGCAGGCAGTCTGTCCATTCTCATATGTCAGCGTCCATGCTGGGAGAACCATTGCTCTCTTCAAAGCTGTCAGTCAGGGACTTTTACATCTGCAGAGGTTTCTGCTGCTTTTTGTTTAGCTATGCCCTGTCCCCAGAGATGGGGTCTACAGAGGCAGGCAGGCCTGCTTGAGCTGCAGTGGGCTCCACCCAATTCGAGCTTCCTGGTGGCTTTGTTTATCTACTTAAGCCTCAGCAATAGCGGGCGCCCCTCACCCAGCCTCGCTGCCGCCTTGTAGTTAGATTTCTGACTGCTGTGCTAGTAATGAGGGAGGCTCCGTGGGCATGGGACCCTCCGGGCCAGGTGTGGGATATAATCTCCTGGTGTCCTGTTTGCTAAGACCCTTGGTAAAGTGCAGTATTAGGGTGGGAGTTACCGGATTTTCCAGGTGTATGTGTCTCAATTTCCCTTGGCTAGGAAAAGGAATTCCTTTCCCCCTTGTGCTTCCCAGGGGAGGCGATGCCTCGCCCTGCTTCAGCTTTCGCTGGTTGGGCTGCACCCGCGGACCAGCAGCAACTGTCCCACACGCCCCAGTGAGATGAAACTGGTACCTCAGTTGAAAATGCAGAAATCACCCATCTTCTGGTTGCTCTCGCTGGGAGCTGGAGGTTGGAGCTGTTCATATTTGGCCATCTTGGGTTCCACCTCCGCTAACATGGATCTTATTTAATATTACAAGGACTTTTTTTGTTGTCATCTTTTTGTTTTTTGTTTTTTGTTTTTTTTGAGACAGGGTCTTGCTCTGTCACCCAGGCTGTATTTGCAGGGTCTCACAGTGTTGCCTAGGTCGGTCTCAAACTCCTGGCCTCAAGTGGTCCTCCTGCTTTGACCTCCCAAAATGTTGGGATCACAGGTGTGAGCCACTGTGTCCAGTCTAATTTTTATTTAAAATTTAAAATTTGTGGTATAGTGATGCAATCATGGCTCACTGCAGCCTCAATAGCTGGGCTCAAGTAATCTCCCACCTCAGCCTCTCCAGTAGGGACTACAGGCATACACAACTGTGCCTGGCTAATTTTTTTATTTTTTGTAGAGACAAGGTTTCAACATGTTGCCCTGGCTGGTCTCAAACTCCTGAGCTCAAGTGATCCACCTGCCTTGGCCCCCTCAAAGTGCTGAGTTTATAGAGACGTGAGCCACCAGCCTAAAAAGACATTTCTAATTAGAAAGTGTAGTGTGAACTTTTGCCGTAGTTGGACTTCTCTCCATGTGGGCCTTTAAATGCTGATATCTCAGTCATGTGAAGCTACCAAGGACCAAAATAAGGGGCATTTGTCTTTTCTCTTCTGTCAGTGCAGAAACAATAAGGGCCGGGCCAGGTATGACCAACCAATTGTATGTGCAGTGGCTTGCTCCATCTTTCTGTCCCTGGTTTATGTATGTGATCATTTGCGGATTCCAGCAGGCACATCCTCTCCAAGACCTTACCTGGTAAGCTGTCAAGTAAGGTTTATATTTCAGACCATTAGGGGTTCCCCCTCTTTGTGGCACACACACTGTGCCTGTTACCTAATATTCCTTTATTGTCTACAGCCTCCAGAACCAATTTAAATGTCATTTTGTGAAACTTCCTCAGATCCTCCTCTAGGGCAAGTTAGTCACCACCTCTTCTGTGCCTTGCTTTGAGGTTATTGTCATCACTGAACCTGACCCAGTGTATTTTTGTTACTTAAGACAGTCTCTCCCAGCAGAGTTTATCCTCCTCTGTGCAAGTGCCATGTTTTAGTCCTATCTGTCTACCTTAGGACCTTCTGCAGTATTGGTATATTGTTCTGTCTGTGGCAATTATCTGGTAAATGTTTTATTAGACAAGTCTCTGATGCAATGGGATGGAGTGGAATTATAGTTTTAATCATGACCATGGCCCCAAATAGCTGTTTGACAACATCCAAGCCACTCACTCTCTCAGACTCTCATGCTGGGTTGTGTAAATTGAATTCTTTCAAATGAGTATAAGTTAAAAAATACTTAGCACTTACCATGTGCTAGGTACTTTGTATTTAAGCATTTTACTTACATAAATTCATTTAATTTTACAATAACCTAGTGAAGTACATTTCAGTTTCATAGACAGTGAAAAAGACACACAGAACAGAGGTTACCTGGTCAGTTCAAACTCTGGAGTGTAGCCTGTGAATGAATATTTCTTTTTGCATGTGGTTAATAGACTAATGTTGTATTTACAGCTTTGCAGAGCTAGGATGCCCTTAACACATGCAGCTCTGGACCTATATAAGCTGTCAGGTGTAGAAGAGTGAGCAGGAAAACCTGGGGGGAGTTGAATTTGATTCAGTTGTACAATGATTCCTTGTACAAAAGAACCAGATTTCAGTTAGTGATGAAAATGGAGGAAGTGATGAATCCAAGTCAAATGGTAGAGAAGGTTATGTGTTGTTGGGCAGGGGTTCAACAAGACCTAGTTGTCTTGATTAGAGAGGAGGGGGCTGAGGGAAAATGAGTCACACAGGAGGAAATAATGAAGATGAAGTGGCCAGAGAAGACAGGCTCCTGCAAGGAGGGGCCTGGGTTTTAGATAGCCTCCAAGAAGGACAGGAAGTGTGGCCTGATGGGATTAGCTAGTCTCAAGACACCAGGTAGAATGCAGGCCATCTTTGTAGACTGGGCTTTGGGATGTCCAAACCATGAGATGCATGGCAGAGTGTGGACACACTTGTTTGTTTATACTCTCTTCTCCCATCCTGTGTAATGAGGCAGAACATGAAGGAAAAATTAACAAACACCCCAAGTCTCTTGAGACAGGGATCAAAACATATTGATGATGTCTTGCAACTCTGATAATTTCATTGAACCATATGAAGCTTAAAATTGATACATAGGCATACCCTTGATTAACATTAAGTGCTGCTGTCAGTCTGACATAGCTGGATAAACCGATGTTGAATAATCTATTAAATATGTCACACTTGAACAAAGAACGTAAATCATATTATATTATTTCAGCTGTAATTAGGTGGGAGATAAAATCACAAAAAATGAGTTTAGTGAATATTTCTTAGTGTGTACTCAGTGTCACTGGAATTTCTTTCCTTGCTCTATGGGAAGAAAGAAATTGACTGCCTTCCAAGTACTGACTGCTGTCCAGGAAGTGGGAGGTTGAAGGGTGACTTATGTAATGTTCACAGAGTGGGTTTCATTTGTAAATTCAATGAGATTAGCTACAATCTTCCTGAAGTTAATGGTGATGGAAATGCACTATTCTGCATTTAGCTGGAAATAGCTAGCTATCCAACTTGGAGACTTAATTGTTCCTCAGATTATGATATGTTTGCATTTATATTTCCCTCCCCTCCTTTCCTGGGAGCTGGCCGCTGCCTTTATTGTCTAGAAATTAATAATGCAGACCAGAGCTTGTGGGTGAACAGGGCGATGTATTGTCAGCATTTTGATGTTCCTGTTTCCTAACCCACGGAGTAAACTTGATTATTGAGAATAAACAAGGGACATAAACTAAGGTGGAAAAGATAAAGAAATTGCATTAGGCGGGTCCAGTGAACTGAGCTGTAGCTAAGAAATGGAGATAATTCTAGTCATTACCTCACAGGGTTGTTATGAAGGGTGAAATATATGTTAAACCTTCAGAACAGTGCCTGCCATGTAGCAAGTATTTCAGTATATATCAAGTTGCTTTCATTGTGATAAGAAAACTAGTTGGCATTTGTGGTGGATGGTCAGGGTGGTGTGAATGTGAAATTCGAGAGCATAAACACGGTTGTCTCCTCCCAGATGGTTGCTATAGTGAGACAAACAGTTAAGGGTAAGAAAGTGTAGGCCCTCATGGGGGCTAACACATCAGAGCATGTTATTAATATAAGCAGTGTATACTGGTCATCTTTTATTGAGAGGCTCTGGTTTGGTTTTGTTTTGGTGCTGGTGGTTTTAAAAATATTGGTTTGATTCATTTCAGGTGATTTTGTTAATCTAGCAAAACATCTTTTTGCACTTTTTACATTATAAATGAGGACCATAGAACTTTGTGTGGACATTACAGTCATTCAGCAGACATTTAGCAAATGCCTAGAATGTGTGTGAATTTTTTTTTGTATGAAAGGTTTGCACCACCTGAGACCCACTACCCTCAGCCCTGAGTTCATATGGTGGGTCGGTGGATTTCCAGAGAGGCAGGTGGAGGCGCCACAGTGGGAGCATCCTGGCTGCCTGAGATGTGTTTTGAGGTGCCAGCCTCTTGGCTCCAGCTGGAGCCCACTGGCCTGTTGGGCACGAGCTACGTGGCGTGTAAACTGAGCTACGTGGAGTTAGAGGCGGTTATCCTACTTCTGCATCACACCTTTGCAGAGTGCTTCATACAAGACCTTTATAAATTTTGGAGATAGTGTGCTTTAGAAAGCAAGGATTTCCAGGGACCTACTAGAAAACAACAGAGGGCTGACGTTTCCCCCCTCCAGGCCAGTTGCTTGTCTTTCATTACCTTGCATAATAGCTACTTCCACTTGCTTTTTTTCCCCCTTACCTCAGCTGCACTTAGGAAGACTTAATGACATCATTTAAAGTTAAGGATAAATATAAAACCGATCTGTTCATGAACACCAGTAAGTTGCACTTAGAGAAAAATGGTTTCGCATAAGGCAGAACAGGTTGCTACTTGAAAGAGCTAATGGCCAGTGGGTTTTAGAGTAGATCACAAAAAGAAGTGTGGCTTCACCCACCAACTCCTTAAAGAACCTGTGTTTTTGCATAGGGGAGGATTCAGAACTTCAGGCAGGAAGAACTGTGAATGACTAGCCCTGTCATTGCCCTGGCCACTGTGCACTCATGGCTTCTGCACATTACTGTGTAAACTCCTTTCTCACCACCTAAAACCTACCAAAGCACCCAGCGATCTTCCTGTGTATGAACCCACAGGTTTTTTCTTGGATAATTAGCCTTTCCATTGACCTACTTTCAAGAGCAATTTTCGCTATAGCATTAACAGGTAACTAAAAAGGGGAGTGGTGAGAAAGTAAATTTGGAGTTCCAAAGGGAAATTACTTGGCTTTGAGCTACTTAGTCAAAAACACGTATTGTGTGCAGGTAGGCCCCAGGCACAGTGTTGAACATTGGGGTACAGAAGTGAATAAACACTGCTTCTGCTGCCAAGGAGTTCATAGTCTAGTGTGGAAGATATGTGTGCAAGTAGATGGTTTCAGTGCAGTGTGGAAACTGCAGCAGTAGAAGTGACAAAACGTATGTTGGTAGCACGGAAGATGCAATGCTAATTCCGTGTGGCAAAGGGTGAGGGTGTCCTGGAGGACTCCTTGGTCAAGAAGAGTTTGGAGGACGACAGGGAGTTTGCCTAGTAGACAACAAGGCAGATTACTGGGGCAGAGGAACAGTGGTCTCTTGGGGAGAGTAGAAGCTGGGAATCAAATTTCAAGATCAGGTTTTTTTATTTCGGTTCAGTCTCATACCTGCTGCCTGTCATGTGACCTTACCTTTTTTTTTTTTTTGAGTTGGAGTTTTTGCTCTTGTTGCACAGGCTGGAGTGCAGTGGCGCGATCTTGGCCCACTGCAACCTCCACCTCCTGGGTTCAAGCAATTCTTCTATCTCAGCCTCCCGAGTAGCTGGGATTACAGGCATGCACCACCACACCCAGTTAATTTTTGTATTTTTAGTAGAGACGGGGTTTCTCCATGTTGGTCAGGCGGGTCTGGAACTCCTGACCTCAGGTGATCTGCCCACCTCAGCCTCCCAAAGTGCTGGGATTACAGGCGTGAGCCACCGCAACCGGCCCGTGATGTCACTTTTTTTTTTTTTTAACTGAGAAGAGACAGATATGGGGATCCTTATGTCTTCAGTTCCTTTTATTTGGCATAGGAAGCTGGACTGCATCCATAATTGTTACCTTGTGCAATTTCTGGATAACTGAAGCTTACAGAGCCTGAATTGTATACAACTAGTTAATGGCAGATCCGGTTCAACTCAGAAATTCACATTTGTCCAGTATCATTCAGTTGCCCTACACTCTAAGTGTTTTTTCTGATGTTGGATTCATTCCCTCTCTTACTTCTTCAATAAATGTTTGCCAAGTTTGTTATAAACAACTGTGCAGTCTGATAAAGGTATAAGGTCCTTTCTGTCGGGGAATTTAAAATCTTTTTGTTTGTTTGTTTTGGAGATAGGGTCTTGCTCTGTTGCCCAGACTGGAGTGCAGTGGCACGAACATTGCAGCCTCTGTCTCTGAGGCTTAAGCCATCCTCCCACTTTAGCCTCCTGAGTGGCTTGGACTACAGGCACACACCACCACGCCCAGCTACTTTTTAAGTCTTTTTTGGAGATGGGGCCTCCCTGTGTTGCCCAGGCTGGTCTCAAACTCCTGGTTTCAAGCGATCCTCATGCCTTGGCCTCCCAGAGTGCTGAGATTATAGGCATGAGTCACTGTACTTGGCTGGAATTTAAAGTCTTAAAGTGGAAGTAACTTTGAAAATATAGACTTGTATCAGATTATGAGGAGCAAGACTAAGAAGTTAAGACTTAATGATTTATACCTCTCAGCCCAGAGAGGATGCCAATGAGTTTCTGAATTTACCACCTAAGGCAAATTTGTTTTGATTTCTGTGTTCCTTGACTTTATTTATTACTGTAGGATAATGCCTTAGTTTATTTGAATAAGTTTTAAAAATTCATGCATAAAGGTAGGTTTATGAGCTTTGCATTGTGTAAAAGACTACATAGTATGTGAGAATGAGGGCTCCAAGAGCTAAACAGCCGGGTTTTGAATCCTAGACCTACTATTTATTTATTTGAATTTTTTGGAAGGTTAGTGTGCAGCAGACCTAGTATTTATGAGCTATGTGACCTTGGGCAATTCACGTAAATGCGGTGTCTCTCACCTTATATGGAGAATGTCCATGAAAATCATACCCACATGAAAGTTATTGTAAGGATTAAGTGAGGCTGGCTGTGGTAGCTCACACCTGTAATCCCAGCACTTTGGGAGGCCAAAGCAGGCAGATCACTCAAGGCTGTTTGTTTG
Source organism: Mandrillus leucophaeus (assembly GCF_000951045.1). Lineage (NCBI taxonomy): Eukaryota > Metazoa > Chordata > Mammalia > Primates > Cercopithecidae > Mandrillus > Mandrillus leucophaeus. Next base: position 378,970 of record NW_012104476.1, read on the forward strand.
AGACCAGCCTGGCCAACGTGGCAAAACACAATGCATGTATCTGCAAAGCTCAATAAAGCAAAACATAGTAAAACACAGCTTGCATGTGTCTCATACAAGGTACTACAAAATCTTTAAACCAGAAATGCCAAGAGGCATAGACCAAAAAAAAAAAAAGGCTTTAAGAAAAATATTTTTCCCCAAACCAAAGGCCTGGGGAAAGGGTGGGCTACAACAGAAAGCCTTTTTGACAGTAATCCCTGCCATTGCAGCTGGGCTGTGCAGAGTTGATCTTCCACGCTGGTCCTTGGAAGCAGGCGGTGCTTCAGTTCCTCTGCCAGGTGGTGTCAGCAGAATGGAGCAGGGTGCTGATCTTTCATTCCCCTTGCTGGGCAGAACTAGATAGTACTCCATGGCAGAGCGAGGAGTATCAGCGGGGTCCAGCCTTATGCTGAGCTTCCGTCTCTACCCTGTAGCAAAAAAATAATGTGAGTCAGCTCTCCTCCCTGGTGGCACTGGAGCTAAGAGGAATCCTGTCAAACACCCTAACTTAGAGGAAATAAACCAGTGCCAGTCATTGCCTCATATTCAGTAGAAAGTTGTCTGCAGGGCCAAGTTGGGAGGAGAACTTCTACCCCATTGTCTGCAGCCGTCAATGTGACCCAGTGCCCTGCTTTTTCCACTCTAGTGATGGTAGGGCCCTGGAGGAAGCAGAGTCCACACCCACCACCCCATTTCAACAGGGGTACATTTCAACAGGGGTACTGCCTGCTAAGCAAAGATGTCCAGAGCTGGGAGCCGTGGCTCACCCCTATAATCCCAGCACTTTGGGAGGCCAGGCAGGAGGATTGCTTGAGGCCAGGAGTTTGAGACCAGCCAGGACAACACAGACCCCTGTCTCTTTAAAAAAAAAAAAAAAATAGCTGGTGGTGGTGTGTTCCTGTTGTCCCAGCTACTCAGGAGGCTGAGGTAGGAGGATCTCTTGAGCCCAGGAAATCGGGGCTGCTATGAACCATGATTGTGCCACTGTACTCCAGCCTGGGCAACAGAGCGAGACTGTCTCAAAAATAAAATAAGTAAATAAAGATGTCCAGGATACAGTCAAAAACCAGGAAGAGCACAGCATGAATGTGAATAGCCAATAATGGATACAAGCACTGAGATGAATCGGATGTTGGAATTCTGACAAGAATTTTAAAGCAGACATCATAAAAATGCTTCAATAAGCAAGTATTTATTTATTTTAAACAACAAAAATAGGAAATCTCAGCAAGAATTTATGGGCCTACCACAAGGGAAATTTTTGAGGCGATAGAAATATATATCTTGGCGTTGTGGCTTATACATTTGTCAGACTCAACAAATAGTGTACTTAGGATGGGTACTTTTAATTTTCTGAGTAAAGTATACCTCAGTAAAGTTGATTTACAAATCAGGGATTTTCATCCCTGAAGATTCTGGTTCAGTAGGTCTAGGATATAGTCCAATAATTTTTGGTTTTAAATTAATGCCCCAGGTGGTTCTTGGGAACTCCTCATCTCTCCAGAGGAACCTAGACTAGTTGCGAATTCTTCAGAATATTAATCTGTTAGCAGTTTGTGTAAATATAAACTAGTTCTGGTAAATTATGAATTAACCAGATAACTACTTTCAGAATAAGCAGAATACATAATTAGAAATCGTTAAGTGTGTTATCACCACATGGAAATAATGTTTTGTATTTTTTTTTTTTAATTGGGTAGTGTTGTGAAGAATATTATGTGGTATCCTTGGAAGCTGTAAATTGTGATGCTGGGTTATAGAAAAACTGCATTGTGGTATGTTTTTACCTTTCTCACTTAACCCCACCCTTCACTCCATTCCTTCTCAGGACGCTGTCTTCTTGGTGGCTAATGGCAGGGTGGACTCCCCATTTGGGAACTGCTGTTGCCTGGGCAGTCGTGGTTTTCATCAGTGCTTCCCAGGGGGTGGTGCTTTCTGTCGACATCCTGCTCTCCTTAGAGGCTGAGAATGATCCCTGATGCTGTCATCGCGGCTTTTAGGCCTCTCCCATTGGCCTCACTTTAACCTCATGGCTATCATATTTCCATCTAGGCTGCATTTTTCAATCTTGCCGAGGAAGCCCAGGGATTCTCCCTCACTGATAAGCCATTTCCAATCCAGGCCTGGGGTTGAGTCAGGTCACCTTATGTTCTTACTCCTTCCCTTGACTTAGACTGGTCTGGCTGGTCCACCCAGATAAAGTGTAGCAGGTGTCTGAGGCTGGATGTGAAGGGTTGGGGTGTTGTTGATGGGGATGCCTTCATTCCGCAGCACACATTTCAAGGCAAGCAGATCATTTTCCTGTAGCAGTAGTGATCAGAGCTGGATTCTGGGGAAGGCTGCCTGTGTGTTCCACCTGGGCCAGGGGAGCTGCTAGCATTTCTCTCAGTGCTAGAAGGAAAGTCATTCTTTGAATGTGGTCCCAGATTCAAAATGAGTTTTGAGTGGGTGTCGGAATGTCATTCCTGATAGCTTCCCTGTTTTGACAGTGCAAATACCCCTGGTCTCATTTCTCTGCCTTTAAATAATAGATCCCTGAGATTGGCCCTGGGTAGGAGACCTCCCCCACCCCACTTCTTTCTCTGAGTTCACCATGGGATTCTCCTGGTCTAGCAAGAGCTGAATTTGATCCTTGGGTGACTCCTGTGGTCTCTATCCCTCCTCAGTGCTTACTTGGCTGGTCTTTGTTTCTACTGGGTGTTTCTGTATGTGTCATGGTTACTGTCATCATATGACTAATGTCAGAGGGTCAGGCACAGTTATAGCTTCTAATTGTGTTGGCCTTTTGGCAAGGGAACTATGTGTAGGGGAAAAATACATATTAGGAATCATCAGCCTGCATGAAAGGGTCGTAATTCTTGAAAAATTTGCACATGGTATCTGTCTCTACATCCTGTGTGGATTGTGGTTTCTAGGAGGGATTAGTTAGGTTTTTCCTTTCCTAGTATGGAACCAGGACTAGTAGGGGAAGGCATAGAGGAAAATACTATGGCTCTGTTTTGGGGAGAGCATTCTTGCAGGGCTTTCCCAAATGTAAATTGTTTTTGTTTTTTAGAGATAGTGTCTCAGTCTGATACCCAGATTAGAGTGCAGTGGTTTGATTACAGCTCACTGCAACCTTGAAATCCTGGGCTCAGGTGAGCCCCTCGTCTCAGCTTCCCAAGTTAGTGAGACTACAAGTGCACGCCACCACACCCAGCTAATTAAATAAAAATATTTTGTAGAAATGGGGTCTTGCTATGTTTCCCAGGCTTGTCTTGAACTCCTGGCCTCAAGCAGTCCTTCTGCCTCAGCCTCCCAAAGTGCTGGGGTTACAGGCATGAGCCACCATGCCTAGTCAAAAATGTAAATATTAGGTTTTATGTTACTGAAGGTATTCCAGGAATGTCTGCATGTGGTACAGAAGCTGTGGGTATGGGGAAGCCTCTAAGAATATTTCCAGATTTTATCTTCTGTTGTTCTTTAAAAAAAATAAGCTGTGGATACAACTGTGGAAACACAAGTAATACAAGTGTAGCTGGTTTCTTGGTGCCTGCACTCCCGGCTAAAGATCCAGTCTGCTTGCTTATTCAGTAAGCCCTTGAGTTAGTGCTGGGAGTCACTCTGTTTTTTCAGGGAGCCCTGGAAACTGAAATGGCAAGGAATACTGTGGCTTATGGTCATATTTGTGTCTTTTTCTGCCTTTCCTTTTGACTTGCCTGACTTTGGAGGACGCTTCCCCACCGCCATGTGTTGTGAAGCACAGTTCTGATATGTAGTAAGCAAGGCCATTTCTAGTGTCTCTGTTTGACCTGTAAAAGAAAATAGCCAGGTCACTGATCATTAATCTTTTTCAAGACTGAGGCAAACAGCTTACTCAGGAGTGGGCTGCCATTCCTACTTATGATGAAGCATCTTTCTTTTTTTTTTTTGAGTTGGAGTCTTGCTCTGTTGCCCAGGTTGGAGTGCAGAGGCACGATCTCGGTTCACTGCAACCTCTGCCTCCCGGGTTCAAGTGATTTTCCTGCCTCATCCTCCCGAGTAGCTGGGACTACAGGTTTGCACTACTACACCCGACTAATTTTTGTATTTTTAGTAGAGACAGAGTTTCGCCTTGTTGACCAGGATGGTCTCGATCTCTTGATCTCAAGTGATCTGCCCGCCTTGGCCTCCCAAAGTTCTGGGATTACAGGCGTGAGCCATTGCTCCCGACCAATGAAGCATCTTTAATTGAGGCCACAGTAAACTCAGAAAGTGGCTATTTGAGTAACTGTCATTACCTCTTTCCCTAACTCACTGCCTTTAATTGTCCTTCTGTGGTTAGAAAAACTTAGTGTTTGAAAGGCATAGTATCTCAAGGGAAGTTTAGAAGTATATCTTATCTTTGCTCTTGGGCATTTCCAGATGACCCTGGCAGCATGGCCACAAGCAAACTGAGAAGGCTACCAGTATGTACACGTTTTAATAACTGGAGGATACCTAGCACCTCCCAACCCTTACTTTCTCCTCCGTCTCATCCCATTTTCTGATTGAACACTCACGTATTTCTAGTCTTAAATACTTAGCTTTTCTAGTTGTTTTAATGGAATTGTTGTATGTATTTCAATTGTATTACTTAAGTGTCTTCTAAAATACATTTGTATACTTTATAATTCAAAGAAAATTGTTTGGTTGATTGAAGATGTTGCTACCAGGTCCTGGTGGAAGCAGCTAGAATTTCGTGATCTGTTCCTGTGAATGCTTCCTTTTTATGTAGATCATTTCTTGGAAAGCTGTGTTTTAAAATAAAGCCCTACAGGCACTACTGTTTCACTCTAAAGCCTTTGAGTTCTGATATCTAAGACATATTTGTGTCTTCAGCTATGCCCAGGACAGTGCTTTGCATTCAATAGGTGATCAATAAGTGTTGAGTTTTTGAATATAAAATTATTTACAAATGATTTTTTGTTTTTTCCCTTTAAAAAGTAGGCTTCGGAGAAAACTTTGGGCTTAAGAGTCCCTGCTTCCAAGCCCCTCTTTGTAACACTCTATGAAATGAAAAGCATCTTTGGATGGTATGGGGAGAGCTGAACCATGTGAGGTGGGAGGGCATTGGCCTTTAATCAGGTTTCTGGGGACAGATCACTCATGCTGGTTCATGCTGGCCCAAGGCTGTCTTCTTTCTTGTTTGTGGATGTGGATTATGTTCCTATACTGAGATGTGCTGGATGAAAAACCAATAAATATTAATGAAGCAGTTACTTCTGTCAGGCACAGTATTGGCTAGAGAGATAGGTAGAAATAAATAGAAAATATAGTTCTTGACTTTGAGGACCTTGTTGTGTAACTGGAAAGGTAAAATGTAAATGCTTTAAAAGTTAACTAAAAGTAATTCTTAAGGATCCTTAGATTCTGTAATACAGTGGTTCTCAAACATTAGTGTGCCTCAGAATGTCTTGGAGAATTATTAAAATACAAATCGCTGGGCCTCATCCCCATACTTTGTTTTTTTTTACTCATTTGGTCTGTGTCTTAAGAATTTGCGTTTCTCAGTTCCCAGATATTGCTGATCTATAGATCAAACTTGGAGAACCACTGGTGTGGTGCAGTTATTCTCAACCTTGGCTGTATGTTAGAATCACCCGGGGGGGTTAAGAAAAAACCCATGCCAAGACCTCACTCTAGACCACTTAAATCAGAATCTCTGTGGGGTAGGACCTAAGCATTTTTTTAAAGCTCCCCAGTTAGTTGTAATGTGCAGTGAGGTTTGGGACTTACTGCTCTAACATGTGTCAGGGCCACAGAACTTTAGATTCAGAGACATGATGTTACCGTGGTCTGCAACAGTGTGGACAGACCAGAGGAGTTAGCCTGATCTTAAAGAATGATAAATAAAGAAAAAGGAATGATTAGTGTTCTTGTAAAGTTAATGCTGTGAACAAGCCTGTCGATTTTCTAGCTGTTTCTTGGGACAGACTGATGAGTTTGTGAGCTCTTGGGAGTCAGCATGATTTCCCATTCAGCGTGGAAACCAATGAGTGGGACTGAGGTGGGGTTGCCACCATCAGTAATAAGCATTCACTGACCACATTCTCTTTTTCCTGATATAGATGGGCTTGCGTTTATCCTAATAAGCTTAGATATGTGTGTGTTTGGGGTGGGGTGTGGTTGTGGACTGTGCAATAGTGAAAGGCCGAACTTTGAAAAATGACGTTGCCATTTTTGCATTTTATCTCTTTAAGCCTCTGTTAAAAGAAAGTACTACACATAGTTTTGAGCCTTTAAAAAAAAAAAAATGGAGTCTGGGTCTGCCTGTGTTGCCCAGGCTGGTCTTGAACTTCTTGGGCTCAAGTGATCCATCTCTGCCTCCCAAAGTGCTGGGATTACAGGGGTAATTACAGGTGTGAGCCACCATATCTATTTGTTAGTATGTGTGTGAATAATAGTACAATTTTAGAAACACTGTTCTATTTAGGGATCACCAGAATCTCTATCAATGGGCCTGACACATAGTGTCTGCGCAGTAAATCCAAATTTGTTGAATGAATTGGAAAGGTTGTCTTTTCACATTGACTGCCCAGGCATTAGAAAGGATGGGAAGAGCTTGTTTCCTGAGCTTTACAAAAAATGCTGCCACCTTGGGTTTTCCAAGTTAGCCAAGAAATCTGTTATATTCAAAATAAAGGAGTATAACTTAAAAAATATATAGATGGAGGCTGGGTGCAGTGGCTCACGCCTGTAATCCCAGCTCTTTGGAATGCCGAGAAAGGCGGATCACGAGGTCAGGAGTTTGAGACCAGCCTGACCAACATGGTGAAATTGTGTCTCTACTAAAAATGCAAAAATTTAGCCGGGCTTGGTGGCACATGCCTGTAATCCCAGCTACTCAGGAGGCTGAGCCAGGAGACTCTCTTGAACTCGGGAGGCAGAGGTTACAGTGAGCCCGAGATTGCTCCACTGCACTCCAGCCTGGGCTAGAGAGTGAGACTCTTTCTCAAAAAAATATGTGTGTGTGTGTGTGTGTTTATACACACACACACACACTCTGTCACCCAGGCTGGGGTACAGTGGTGTGATCATAGCTCACTGCAGCCCGGACCTCCTGGGTTCAAGCAGTCCTTTCACTTTAGCCACTCTAGCAGCTGAGACTGCAGGTGTGTGCCACCATGCCCAACTTAATTTTTTTTTATCTTCTCTAGAGATGGGGGTCTTACTATGTTGACCAGTGGTCCTGAACTCCTGGCCTTAAGTGATCTCCCGCCTTGGCCTCCCAAAGTGCTGGGATTACAGGTGTGAGCCACCACAGCTGGCCTTACCTGTGATCTAAAGAGGTATTTTCAATTGATATTTAGCCATATCAGATTTTAGTTGCTATTAAATTTTATTCTGAATTTATCAAGTTTAATTGATTATTAAAACATTGCACTCTAAGAATAAGCTTGTGTTTTATTTCTTGGAACTTCTAGAGCCTTTGTTACAATGAATTTCATAGGGCTCCGAAGTTATAAAATAAATATTGGAGATTTGGTGCTTGTTAAAATTTTGACATTTTCTGTTAAAGCCCATTGGAGTGATGTACAGAGAAAAGGCTGTCTTGTGTTGTGATAGGGCCATACTCCATCCACAGGTCCTGGGAAGGATTATGTAACTGTGGTCTAACAGCATTGTCTGAATTTTTGGCCTAGGGGAAAGAGGAGGAGGGCGGGTAAAGAAACCTGATCAGACCATTTGATGCTAATTTCACAGGTGACCGTCACTGTGTGCCTGGCTGTTGTTATTTATAGAGCTGTAAGTGGCTGGAGCTACACACAGGAACCTGAAAGGATGGTCTGCATTAGGGTGTGGTGGTAGATAGAAGCACAGCATTAGAATCTAGGGACAAATGGTCACTGGTGAGTGTCATTGCTGGAGTTAAATGAGACTCATTAGTGGCTGTTATGATTTCCACTCTCACTTCATTGCTGTTCCTGAGTTCTTTTGAAAGCAAACAACAAAATAGACCGAAACAACCTCTGATAGACTCTCCCTTATTTTTAATTGAGGTTGATAGGATTTTAAGCAGGTCATCTTGCATACTGATTTCAACCACAATTTAAAGAGCTATCCACAAAGCTATAAATTAGTTAGAATTACATTTCAAAAGGTCTTGATTGTTTTAACCTACTCCTCCTATTCCCCAAATTATTGATGGGGAAACTGAGATCTAGCAGGGTTAAAAAACCAGCCCACTTTCACAGTTAGCAGTGATGCTGGAGCTGTGACTTGGATCTTAAATCTCCCAGTTTAGCCTTTTCTGTTTTCTACCGCATTAGTCCTATAATGAAAGTGCACTTCTCTGTCTTTAAATCTCAGACGTTGTCTCCATGGCCTAGATGAAGGTTATCCTTTGTTATGATATTTTCTCAGAATTACTTTGAAAAATGGTTCCATTGTTATTTCTTAAAATGAAAATAATATGAAAGCAAATTCCTTCTATTGATAATACATTTGCCCACTACTGACAGTTTTAGGAATAATGAGAAAGGAGGGGGCCTATTTATGGTACTGGCCAAGAAGGAGCACTCAACACTGGACTGCTGTGTGTGGGCTGGAGGTACCAGCAGATAACAGTGGGAGGCAGTGGGTCCTGTGAATCACAGCTTGGCCTCTGCGTAAGCTCTGGAGACCAGCTCTCCTAAGGAGAATTGTCTTCTTTGGCCCTGCCCTCAGCAGCCTGTTGGCAGAGGACTAGAATAATTGTTTGTTTAAAGTTTTACGAGCTAATTATACTGCACCGAATTGACAGGCATCTCTATTAGAGTCTTTCCAGTCTCTTGAAGGCTCTTCACCACATTACTTGTAATCTTGCCTCAGTGTAGACTGCAGTGGCTGGTTTTTGTTTGTTTGTTCTTCTCTCCTTCCCTTCCCACTTGTTGCAAAGGCCACACACCAAGTCTGGAGAGGGAGCTGCCTGTGGGCTGGGAATTGGCTGCCTTACTCTGGTCAGCCATATGTGGCTGCTGGAACAAGTGCCTTTGGGTCATTCATTCTCAGGTCACCAGGCCCTTGAGTAAAGCCCTAAACATGGGCTCTCTAGCAGAAAGACTTATTAATTCCCCATCTCTTAAGTGGAGGCAAGGAGGTGTTTCTGAACCTTCAGAATAACCGGAGGGAACTTAAAATTACAGATTCCTGGATGCTATCTCCTGGATGTGGGTTCAGGTTCAGTAGGTCTGAAATGGGACCAGATTTTAGAACCTTCGTTGTGGCCTGGCTCACACCAGTAATTCCAGCACTTTGGGAGGCTGAGGTGGGCAGATAGCTTGAGTTCAGAAGTTTGAGACCAGCCTGGGCAACATAATGAGACCCTGTCACTACTAAAAAGAGAGATCAGCTGGGTGTGGTGGCATGTGCCTGTAGTCCCAGCTACTTGTGATGCTGAGGTGGGAGGATCACTTGAGCCTGTGAGATTGAGGCTGGGGTGAGCTGTGATGATACGTATTACTGCAGGCTAGGTGACAGAGTGAGACCCCATCTCTCTCTCTCTCTCTCTCTCTTTTTTTTTTTCTTTCTTTTTAAAAGAACCTTCATTGCATTAATTGACTTCCAAGGTCTCATCCAGTCATGATGGTTTTTGCATGGTCCCTACCAGTAGAAGATGGATTTCAGACCACAGGGAATTTATTTGTAGCTACAGTCAATTTTCAATTATTTGCCTTACAAATGTTTTCAATCCCAGAGACCTTTTTCCCAGCTGGTTCCTGGGTTATATTGCCAAAGTCCCTGGTTGGTATGCACCCAAGGACTGAAAGATAATTTTCTTCTTGATTTTAAGAAAAGATAATTAAAGAGGGAAATCTACCATTAAAAAAAAATCAGACATTACAACCAAGTATGACTTTTAGAGTGGATCCTCTATTGGGAAGGAGCAATATGTTATGTTACCTTGTATTTGGGTAGTTAATTAGGGTCAGATATAGTTTAGTTCTCAGGCTTGCGCCTTGCAAAAGTAATTCCCTTTTTGGAAAGGCTTTGTTGAGTCCCTTGGAATTATTTTAATGGACTCTAAGTATGTTTAACTCAGTAATAAGATTCTAGTTGTTTGGATTTGTTGTGTATTGACATGACTTAGATATTCTTCCCTGCTCTGGGCTTTACCTCTTACTCATACCCAAATCCAGGGTTCACATGCTGTGGTGCCCCCTGGGCATGCCCAGCATTGCCATGTGTGCAGGGTAATCTCTTTGACCCTCTCAAGAGGGTGCTGCTCATCTTTTTTTTTTTTTTTTTTGCTTCACTTATCCCACTTGACATTGCCAAACGTGCTGTGACTTGAAGCATCACTGCTCCTGTGGCTCTCTCCTTTGTTTTTCTTCTTCGCCTCATTGAGAATCTGTTTGAGATACTTGTCATCCTTTGGAGATTAGAACATTCACTTTAGAGGGAGGAATGATTTTACACTGGGGCTGTTAGGGTCAGTTTAGGAGGAAACAGGCCCATGGTGATTTTAGGAGGGGTTTCTACTGTGGTCCTTGTAACCACATGGTTTGTATTGAGCTGGACACTGGCCATTTAAGTAGATGCTTGTTCTCCAGTTATAGAGTGGTTCCCAGCTGGCAGATTTCCCACTGGGATTCAGTTTCCTTGGCCGCTGTTGTTTGTTGTGCTCACACTGATTTTTGCGGCATCTTTCCAGGCTCTTGAGTCTTTTCCAAGCAGAAGAGATAGCAGAATGCCTTGCCCTCCCCTTCGCTTCTCCTTTTGGGTATTCCATGGCTATTAGGGAAGGACTTCCTGTGAAATAAAATGAGGGCAAAGGAAAGTAGCATGCCTGTGGCATAAAAATGCTGTTAGCAAGCTTGAGGCATATCAGAGAGATTGGTCCTAAGAGTAACATTTACTGCCTTTCTGCTTTTGAACTTTTTTTCCCCCTTCCTTTGCCTGTTTCTGAGGTCTGGGATTTATCCAGAATTTAAGAACGGACTGTTTTTGATCATTTGAATAGGTATCATCATTCAGCAGGGAATACATGTGCAGACTGAGATGTCTCTTAAAGCCAATTTGTAGTATAAGTCATTTGAAATGATTTCTTGAGTCAGTAATGCATTTCTACTTCACATTCTCTGCCTGGATTTGTGCATTCATCTCCCATTTTACCAGGTGATTTGCTTTATTGTGCTGCTCTGACAGCCCCCCTCCCCAACCTTCAAGTGCTATCCCCAGATACGTAGGCATGCTTTCCAGGGTGAGTGGCCATTAAACTACCCAAAATGACACCAAACGTTAGCTACACAGGCTTGGAAACATGGAGGGCCTGGATTCCAGTAAAATTCTCCAGGCTGCTTGGTGAGGCTATTGCAGAAAAGATTACAGCGTCCTTTAAGTTTAGTTTTGGAGAGATCTAGGCAGATGAATGCATGAAGTCTCAATGGGAAAGCAGTACCCAGCTGCCACTTGGAATAATCTGAAATCCTGGCATGATCTTTCCTCTCATAACTTGAAGTATTCAGCTAGAGGAGAGCCTCTCCTTCCCAAGACCCAGCTATCTCTTTGAGAAGAAAAGGGGGTAGATGAAGTTGTCTTTAGTTTGGATGGAGTCCAACCTTCTGGTTTGTTTTGCCTGTCTGCCGTTTGCCTTTTCCTTGTTGGTGTTTGCTGCTGTTTTTCCTTTGGAGTCTGAGGGGCTTCTGACCTTGGCTAAGGGCTTCCAACCCTGGACGGGTCCTGAAGGAGTGACATCAGATAGTTGTGTTTTGATTTCACATATCTGTTATTTCTTTAAGAGGAAATGGGCCGGGTGAGGTGGCTCACGCCTGTAATCCCAGCACTTTGGGAGGCCGAGGCAGGTGGATCACGACGTCAGGAGATCGAGACCATCCTGGTTAACATGGTGAAACCCTGTCTCTACTAAAAATACAAAGAATTAGATGGGCACAGTGGCGGGTGCCTGCAGTCCCAGCTACTTAGGAGGCTGAGGCAGGAGAATGGCATGAATCCGGGCGGTGGAGCTTATAGTGAGTGGAGATCACGCCGCTGCACTCCAGCCCGGGCGACAGAGCAAAACTCTGTCTTGAAAAAAAAAAAAAAGGAAATGAGCAACTGGTAGACCCAGAACAGTGCCAAGGGGTTCTGGGGAGTTGTTATTTGTTTAAGTGTAGAGAAAGAAAGGAACAGTTACAGGGAGGTTCGGTGCATGATACACAGCTGATGCCTTCAGAGAGTAGGAGGTTTTCTTTCTGTGATTTTTCTTATAACATTGGAGGAAGAAGAAAGAGGAGGCATGTGGTTTGTTGGTGGTTGAACTCCAGTGCAGAAGTTAACATCATTTAGTTCACTAATTTATTAATTAGTTTCACAAATACCTATTGTGCTCCTACTATGTGCCAGGCACCCTTCTATTCTAGGTACTGGGTTTACAGTGGTAAACAATAAAAGATCCTTGCTCTCATGAACCTTATACTCTAGCAATGGGGTGGTGGTGATGAGGACAGATTTATAATGGTGGTGTTGTTAGTGATAAATAGTATGAAAGGAAAAGAAAGAAAAGGGAAGAGAATGGGATAGGGAGCTATTTTAGTAAGTGTGTTCATGGAAGGCCTTATAAATGACTATACAATAAATACATAATCATTAAAGTGATATTTTATTACCTAAAATGTTTTGAACACTTCAGTTAAAGTTATTATGGAAGGAAAGCATGCATAGGGACTGAAAATATTTTTTTCTCTGAAGTTTTGAGGGTTTTCCAAGGATTTAACTTCCTTTTGTATCTCTGGATATTCAGACTCACATAGCTTGATTAGAGTTCACCATCACAGTTGCTTTCAGCATTGATTGAGTTAAGACAGTCTTATATTGTAAGGGTCTGCCTTTTACAAAATTGCTATAAAATTGTTCTGTGTGATTGAGAGTCTCCCCCTCACTCAAAGTAGATGTTTGACTGTTTTTTTTTGTTCTCTTTTAAACAGTAATAAGTACCTTTTGGTAATTTAAGTCCCCTTCCCAAAACTGTAGTGAGTGATAAGACGTAAACAAAGAATCCCTTCTGCAGAGCAGAGTGCCAATGGCCATAGACATAACTCAGGGGCTGTTTGACCGCATAACCTAGTGCAGTGGCTTTTCACCATTGAAAGGGCAGAATGGTCTGGTATGGTTTTCTGGATTGCCCTGATAAATAGGAGTTATATTTGCTGTCAGTTTCTATGAAAGGACAACATTATATGAGCCATGGTTTGTCAAGGGCTTACTGTGTGCTGGCCTCTTTGCTACTGGATCAAATGCTAACTACTATTCCACAAGGCACCCTATCACAATGATTGTTTGTTTGTTTGTTTGTTTTTGAGACGGAGTTTTGCTCTTGTTGCCCAGGCTGGAGTGCAATGGCGCGATCTTGACTTACTACAACTCCTGTCTCCCAGGTTCAAATGATTCTCCTGCCTCTCAAGTAGCTGGGATTCCAGGTGCCTGCTACCACACCGAGCTAATTTTTTGTATTTTTAGTAGAAATGGGGTTTCATCATGTTGACCAGGCTGGTCTCAAACTCCTGACTTCAGGTTGAGAGATGAAGCCAACTGGACTTCCTGGGTAGAGTGGGGACTTGGAGAACTTTTCTGTCTAGCTAGAGGATTGTAAACACACCAATCAGCGCTCTGTGTCTAGCTAAAGGATTGTAAATGCACCAATCAGCACTCTGTAAAAACGCACCAATCAGCGCTCTGTGTCTAGCTAAAGGATTGTAAATGGACCAATCAGCATTCTGTAAAATGGGCCAATCAGCGCTCTGTAAAATGGACCAATCACTAGGATGTTGGTGGAGAAAAATAAGGGAATAAAAGCTGGCCACCTCAGCCAGCAGCAGCAACCCGCTCGGGTCCTCTTCCACGCTGTGGAAACTTTGTTCTTTCACTGTAAATCTTACTGCTGCTCACTCTTTGGGTCCATGCCACCTTTAAGAGCTGTAACACTCACTGCGAAGGTCCACGGCTTCATTCTTGAAGTCAGCGAGATCAAGAACCCACCAGAAGGAACCAACTCTGGACACAAGGTGATCCACCTGCCTTGGCCTCCCAAAGTGCTGGGATTACAGGCGTGAGCCACCGTGCCTGACCTATCACGATGATTTTTTAAACTGCATATCTCAATCCATTAGTGGGTGACAGTCAGAATTTTATTTTATTCAGTTTAACAAATAGAATCAAATAGATGACATCAGAGTATACTACACTTAGAGTGTGTATTGTTTCAAAAAAACTTGTTTTAAGTGTATGTGCATGCAGGTAGACGTCATAAATTTTTATGTGTCATGCTCTAAAAAGTGTGAAAACAAGCCTATCAGATGAGGTTTGGTACCATTTATAGGCAAGGAAACAAACTCTAAGGTTAAGGACATTGCCTACTATCAGAGCTAAAATTTGAACTCAGTTCTTTCTGGCTTGCAGCATTTGATCCAGTTATGTTTCTCACAGAGCTTTCCCTCTCTAATGGTTTTCCAAGACTTTTGAGATCACAGAGACACTAATTTGCTCCTAAACATTGTTCTAAAATCAGAGGAGAAACATGCACTCTGATGACCAGGCCCACGTTTGACTGGTTTCTCAAAATATCTTTACATAACGTAGGCTATTTCAGGAGAAGGGAAAAGAAAGATGACTCTAGAACTTGTCTTTATGAAGAAACAAGGAAAATCTAGACATTTAGTTTCTATCACAGAAAGATAGCCTTGTTTACCAAAGAGGAGAAATTCTAACTAGAAGTAGTATCAGGATCTTTCTCTCTAAAGCACTTAAAGTCTTTTGTTGGCAAGACTATTAGAGCAAGAGGAATCTGCCACCTTGTGTAAAACATTTTGATTTTACTAGTCAGGCAATTTTTGAATAACTTTCAGTAACATGTATTATAGTAATTACTGTTATTTTATTTTATTTCATTTTGACACAGAGTCTCACTCTGTTGCCCAGGCTGGAGTGCAGTGGCATGATCTCTGCTCACTGTAACCTCCACCTCCTGGGTTCAAGTGATCCTCTTGCCTCAGCCTCCCAAGAAGCTGGAATTATAGGCACACCACCATACCCAGCTAATTTTTGAAGCCTCTATTTTACTTTCCCCCAACTTTACTAGAGATGTGGTTTCACCGTGTTGGCCAGGGCTGGTCTCGAACTCCTGACTTCAGGTGACCCGCCCACCTTGACCTCCCAAAGTGCTGGGCTTACAGGTGTGAGCCAGTGCGCCCGGCTGTTATAACATTTTGGCACCAGTTTTACCTACTTCCCCAGCCTCCTAGGAATGAAGTGGAACTTTTAGTAAGGACAGATTTTTCAAAGGGGCATTATTGTCTCTGGCATTCCTTCCTTCTTGCCTGGAATCACCCTTGAATGAATTCCGGATTGGTTCAGCTAGACTTTTTGTTTTACAGGAGAAATTGCTCTTGGTGAAGATGCCAGAAAAATATCATAAAAACCTGCTCCCTGCTCCCTTATCCTCTTCTCTGTACTACTTTGTTACCCCACCCCACCCCACCTCAAGCCCCCAGTGAAAAACGACCTTTTGGCCCAGGACCCTATCTGAGTATATTGTGTGGCAGAGTTGTCTCTGGCTGACTCCCAGGATTGTTAATGACTTCCTTCTCTGTCCCTAAATAATTGCTTGAAAAGACAGCTGTGGAGAGACATTGCCCCCAGCTTGCAGGCTCATTAATTCAGCCCTATGAAAGAGGGTGCAAAGGAAGAAGGTGGAAGTTACTTTGCCAAGAGTAGCAGGCTTGAGGGAAACTAAAATAGAGGCTTCAGGGGAAGGGCAGCAGCATGGTGTCAGAGATTAGACTTGGAGTTTGTGAGGTCTGGGCAGGCTTCAATCTCAAGAAACTTTATGCACAAAAGCCCAAATCCAGGGAAATAAATGAAAGTGATTATTCACTTTTCTAAAGTCCTTACAGTAGGGTTCCTCTGGTATTGTTTGAATACAATTTAACCTGAAGGGCACTTGGTTTTTGTGCAGCTCTTCAAGAACAGAAGCATCTAAGTAAGTGGAAAGTCTGAGGCAGAGAAGATTCCCTAAAAGTCAGCCTTCATTACTTGACCATTATTCATAATTCTGCATTTGTCTATTCCTACAGTGGCCATGAAGCAAAATTAAATAAAAAGATACTTCTATGCCCCTTACAAAATGAATAATCAAAACTTGCATAGACAGAGTAAGAATCAAATACACTGGGGAACAAATACTCTGATTAGCTGTCCAGTTCAGCTCGGACGTGTCAGCACTCTGAGTTATAAGGGAAACAAGATAGGACACTTGGTTTTTATTTTCCAACAACAGGAAACATATCAGGTTTCTAAGAAGATGAAAAGTTTTTCTTAAAACCCAATTATAGAAGGAATTTATGCAAGTCTTTAGGCAAGGAGTATTAAACAAATTAATGTTTAATGCCACCAACAAGTTTTCAAGCAGATGCAGAACTCTTAGTGTGGGTAACTCTTTGGTGTTTCTCTTACATCAAGAATGCAGCATTTAAGGCCACTTTAACAGAGTGCAGCTAAGCCTTTTGAGTTTGCTTGTGTGGGCAATTTCCATTCAGCAATGGCTCTCAAACTTCAATGCACATCAGAATTACTTGGGGGCACTTAAAAAAAAATGCATGCCCAGGCTGCACCCAGACCAATTCAGTCAGAATCTCTGATGGTGAGCCCCAAGTATCAATATTTTGTAAACCTGATTCCAAAGGTTAGCTAAGTGTGAATCAGTGCATTAGATGATCTTTAGTGTTAATTATCTCAGCTGGATTTCTCAAAGGGGTAGTCCTAGAATGCTGATATTCCCTGTTATTAATTTAAGGAAGTCCCTGTAGTTTCCATTAACATTCTCTTAGAACATTGAGACTTATATTTCTGCTGGGACCCAGGGCTACTGCACTTTTCTCGGCCTATAGGAATGTTGTCAGAACCAAAGTACTTGTTAAGCAGCAGTTTAGGATCAACTTTAGCAGACCTCATTGTGGCTCTTGGAGAATATAGAACATCAGATGAAGTAGGGGCTGGACGTTTCCACAGCCCAAAATCACATATTTCAGGGTACATTAAGGTTCCTTTTGGAACTCAGATCTTTTTCTGGCCATGGATAGACTGTTGTCTTGGGGGAATGCCAGTTGTCTCTCCAGTGAGAAAAGGAGATGTTTATGTATTGTCTAATTCCTTTCTGGAAGTTAAAAATACCTGTCATTGTTAGATGTGGTTTCTGAACTCTCTGCCCCTAACAAAGCTGAAATGATGACAGTGAGTGAGTATTTGCTTAAATAAATATTTTTTTTTCAACATCGAAGAACTAAATATATCTCAAGGTGTTGAAACATCAGAGGATTGGCTGGGCGCGGTGGATCACGCCTGTAATTCCAGCACTTTGGGAGTCTGAGGTGAGAAGACTGCTTGAGCTCAGGAGTTCAAGACTAGCCTGGGCAAAATAGTGAGACCTTGTCTCTACCAAAAATAAAAAAAAAATTGGCTGAATGTGGTGATATGTGCCTGTAGTCTCAGCTATTTGGGATGCTGAGGTGGGGGGATCACTTGAGCCCTGGAGGTCAAGGCTGCAATGAGCCTTGATTGTACCACTGCACTCCAGCCTAGGTGACAGAGTCAGACTCTGTCTCAAAAAAGAAACATGAGAGAATCATTAATTTTATGTAATCTAGATTTTATCCCATTCCAAATTGTGCTTCTGTGAATACACATTGTGGAGGATAATGGAAAGGGTGTTTAGGGAAGGGGGCAATGGGAGGAGAGGGAGGAAAGGGTGGTGGCAGAGAGAATATAAATGAGAATTACCGTGACTTGAATTTTAGTAAAATCATGTAATAGGAACCATGTGGTAATGGTGTTCTGATTAAAAGCCACTCCTGGCTTTGTGACCTTGAGTAAGCTATAACCTCTATTTCTGCGTTTTCTCACCTGAAGAATTATAATGATATCTACCTCTTAGGATTGTTTTGAAGATTGAGATTGTTCATAAAATACTTAGAAAAGTGCCTAGCACATAGCAAGTACTATTTAAGTGTTTATTAGAGCATAGTATCAACTTGTCCCATTAAGAATATTATAAAACTGTAAGGTCCAGATGATGCTTTATTCTATAAAGGCCATTAATGGAGATGCTTGAACATCTCTAAATTACCTTTCCTTTTGCTTGCTCAGGACATGTGCTAATCTAGATTCTTCATGCTGCACTGCTGAGTGTCACGTGTGATTGCTTGTGCCTGGGGACACAACTGGGTTCTCTCCTCACTTAACTGAAACTCAAGTTATTCCCTCTCTGGTCTTAATTCCTGTCTTCTAACTCTCCAGTCAACTTCTTGGCTCCACTAATTCAAACCTACCCCAGTTTTCTCATGCTATTGAGCAGGGATCTTCTTGAGACTGATTATGATGGGAGAATGACCTCATAGTTTCTGATGCCATCTTCCAATTTATATAACTCAGCCCTTAGCATGCTTTTTAAAAATAATGGCCCTAAATTGCTGACATCTTGTCATCTGCTCAGACTCCTAAATCTTTTTGTGTTCCCTCGACTGAATGGGATTCACTGGAGCAAGATGCCTTTGTGCAGTCTGCATTTAGTGCACTTGGCGAGTGACCTCCAATAGAGCTGTGTGTTCCCTTCGAGCAGCATGGGTAATGATTACAGCGACAATGCTGCTATTGTGTCCGGAGGTTTGGGGCTATAATTTCATAATGAAATTGAAAAACATGAGATTAAAAACCTGAATATAGCACAGTAATTATATTTAAGTATCACAAATCATCTCTCTGTATTTAGTTAGGTGTTTGAGATTTGGCCTCTTTGTGGAGTGCAGTCACGTCGTTTCATACATCTGCAAAATGGAAGGCTTCTAATTTATGGCTAAAATGTGGGAATTGCTTTCTCTTAATGGGAAGGTGATGAGAATGGTATTGAATTTGAAGGAGCTGGTTTGCTTCATTGACTAGAGTCAAGAAGGGAGGTTGTAGAATAGCTGCCAAGGTAAAGAAATGTTTGGGTCTTTTCATGGTTTAATTCCCAGATACTTAGACATGACTACAGTCTCCCCCTTTGAAATTAACTGACATAGGCTGGCCTGGGAGATTCTACAGGCCTGCAACAAATGGTGCAGTTGCAGAAGTGTGAATCTTTACCTAAGGCAGGGTTTCCAGGATAGATAAAAGACTTACCTGGGGTTTGTTTCCCACAGGTAAGTTATGGATGAGCTGTGCCTGACCCATTTCCATTTGCTGTCTGAGAATCTGCATGTGGCCTGCAGGCTCTGTAGTTGGGCTAAATCCTCATAGAGTAGGAGGCTGGGGAAGCTGTTGGTGGTGGCTGCCGATAGGTATTCCTGCAGGATGGTGGGGTGGAGGGTTAGTTAAGGTGAGGAATATTCTTTAATAAAGGAATAGAAGTTAGAGTGGAAAGTGGTTTAAAGCTAATGATACCTCCTTCTCCTTGATTTCTAGGAACCATCAAGTATAAAATGAACATAGAAGTTGTGAAAGGAGTCATTATTATTGTCAGTGATTGATTGATTACTATAGGCGAACACTTTAACTTCACAGTAGACATTGACATAGAGGTATACTATCTCTGCACATATACTGCCTCTCACCCCAAATAATTTTTGATACAGCAGTGCAGATTGTCCCTTCTTTTCCAAAGTTTTCCTCCCAGATTCTTAGTGAATCTATAGGACTTGAATATCTGAATTGCCTTAGGCCTTTGTGATAAAAGTCCTTTTACACTTGCTAGCAAGTGTACATACATTCCCAGGCTTCATCAACATGCCCTACCCAGAGATATTCCGGTTCAGTAGGTGGGGGTGGCAGAGGTTGTGGTCTAGGAGTCTGCATTTTCAACAAGCACCCAGGAATTTTTATATACAATAAATTCTGAGAATCATTGCCTTAGGGCCTTCTCTCCCAGGGGCAGGGCTATTCCAGTGGGTGCGTTATGTTGAGATTTGCTCTGTGGAGACATGAACTTGCTGTTCAGTCCCTTTTCCCAGCCCCTGACTTCAGTGTATCTTTCACAAAAATACCTACTTTTATTCTGTTTCCACTGGAAGACTGGGCTTTTTGCTGTTTTCCATTATTACAGATAGCAGGTTGGGAGATGATTTAAGTCCTGTGTTTGCACTCCAGGCCTACTAGGGAAGAGGTGGCCTGTCTCCAGCAGTAAACTTGTAACCGTCCAAGACCTTATGGTACTGTCTGTTTCTACTGGAAACTCATTGAAAATGCTACCACTATACATGTTTCTGGCCTCTCAGAGCAAAGTATATAAAAGCAGCAGTTCAATTAAGTTCATCAAACATTTATTGAGGGGTGGCTGAGGCTAAAGTATTATTCTAAGGGGCCCGGCACAGATAAGTAAAACATAGTTTCCAGTCTCCATCTATCCTGTCTTTCTTTCTAATGATGTAGACAGTCCTGACACAGAACTATGACAGACTTAGCTGTAACCTGTGACATGATCGTGTCTTTGAACAAGTGAAGTTAAAGTGCTATAGGAATGTCTGGGTGGGAACAGTTAGTTTAGGTTAGGCAAAAGGCTTCTTAGGGGAAGTGGCTTTAGGCAGGGTCTAGGGCAGAGACTCACCTTGGCTGTGCTTTAGAATCACCTGGGAGAAATTTGAAAAACCCCAATATCTAGACCAAACCCTGTAACAATCAGATCAGAACTTCTGGAATTTGGACAGAGAAAACAACATTTTTTAAAGCTTCCTACATGATTTTAAAGTACAGCCAAGACTGAGAGCCACTGACAAAGAAGGATAAATAGGCTGTCATTCCGTTGGGGGATAGTCAGAGAAGGAAAGATATTCCAAGCTTGAGAGAACAACATAAACAAAGCTCCAGAGGCAGGAGAGTGATGGCTCAAGTTGGAGAATGCCACTCAAAGGGGGGTGATTGGAGCATGGGGCTTCTGGCATGAGCATGGAGGGAAAATTATCCTGATTAGGTAGGATTGGATTAAAATATTGCATCAAGGAATTGGGAGACATGATTTTGCACTGTCTTTGGAACTCGTTTTCACCTCATATTAGGTTGGAGAATTGAGGTGTGGAGAACTTCTTATTTGCCGAAAGTACTAGTAAGTCAGGACAGATAGATACCAGGAGGCATGCTTGGTTCCCTTTGCAAGGCTGTTTGCCATAGACCTGCTGTCTCAAGCTGTGCAATGCGTAAGAGTTCTCTTTTGGTATCTGTTCTATGGCACGTTTCTTTCGTCAGAGCACCCTAAAGGTAATTTAGGGTCACAGTGGTAGGAAGCTATTGGTGTTAGGCAAGAGTAAGGCAGGATTTCTTATCTTTTTGCTGGGCTCCTGTGGGAATGATATGGGAGAATTGCTGGGCATAGTGGGGGCAGATGTTTGCAAGTAGAAGTGTATATGTTTCTGTGTTCTTATTAGTTTTGTGCCTCATTCCACTAAGGATTGTACTTTATCTGCTTATTGCTGTTTCTAAGAAGTTAATTTGCAGGTGCTATAAATATGCACGGTTCATATACTTCATTTATTCTTTCTTCCTTGAAGTCTGTCCTCTTTATTAGGCACTTTTCATTTGTCTACTTGGTACTTGTATTTTTTTAATGTCACTATTTTGACAGTACCAATAAAGGTAAAGCCACTCAATTATGCAAGGCTCTCTCTTTATGCTTTGGGCAGGTGCAGTTGTGCAACTGAGGGGAAGGCCAGTGTTATCAAGGTTACCTGTTATTACAGGCAGAAGAACCTACAGAGATCAGGAGAGAGCTCATTTTCCTCC
Source organism: Mandrillus leucophaeus (assembly GCF_000951045.1). Taxonomy (NCBI): domain Eukaryota; kingdom Metazoa; phylum Chordata; class Mammalia; order Primates; family Cercopithecidae; genus Mandrillus; species Mandrillus leucophaeus. Next base: position 400,711 of record NW_012104476.1, read on the forward strand.
ATTACTAGGAGGAAGGACTATACATTCACAAACACGAACCTTAAAATAGCTCACAAAATAGTGCCATACATGTACCCACCCATCTTTTCATTCATTCCTTCTTGAAAGGAATGTAGTCCCATATAGTAGTTAAGAATATAGACTCTGGAGCCAGTCTTCTTGAGTTCCAATAGTGGCTTTTCCACTTTTTAAATCTCATTTTCCTTCATCTTTAAATTGAAGATAGTAATAGTCTCACAGGGTTGTGATAACTAACGGAGTAATGCATCTAAAGTGCTTAGAAAATGCCTGGACATAGGAAGCTCTAAGTTTGCTGCGACTACTGTTATTATGGTTACTATTATTAATCATTGCAAGGAAAATGTATCAACAGATGAATTTAGTTCCATTGGCTTCTAGTTTTGTGACCTTAGAATTTATAGGAATGAAAAAGGTTTGAAAGAGAGATTGAACTGGATCAGAGAGAGCCTTGATTCCATGTTTTAGGATGTATACACAGTGAGAAGTCTTTCAGGTTTTGGTCTTGGTAAGAGTTGTGAATCAGAAAGTTAACTCTTGTAGCCAGGAGCAGTGACTCATACCTGTAATCCAAACACCTTGGGACATCGAGGCAGGAGGATCACTTGAGGCCAGGAGTTTGAGACCAACCTGGGCGATGTAGCGAGACAGCTGTCTCTGCCAAAAAAATTTCTCTTGCAACTTCATGCAAAATAAATAGTTAGCAGAATTAGAGCAGTTAGGAGGCCATCTTAATAGTCCAAGGCACAATAGGGCAAGGAAATGAATGAGAGCAGTGGCAGCAGAAATGAAGATGAGCAGTTGGATGCAAAAGGTTTGTTCTATAGGTAGATTCCTCTTGGTTTAAGAAGGGGAAATAGGAAATTAATTAGTAATCAAAAATATTTGCATATTAGTCTTCTCCATCTTCATCCTTGATGAGAGGAGAGCTTGTTATGTACGTACCATTGCTGGGTACAGGAGGCAGAGGAGCTAGCACCAGAACAAGGAGCTCAGCTTTTTCTGGCCTCTGCTTTTACGTGGCTTATTATAAACAGGACCCAATTAATTCTTTAAGCATGCCTGCCTGTTCTCTCTCCACCTAATTACTTTGTGGAGCTTGGGTTCATGCACATAGTTACCTTGATTAAAAAATAAATTTTTGGAGCTATAAATTTTCGAACACTGCTTTGAGAGGGTCTGTCAGGCATTAACATTCGAGGCTTCTGTGGTGGGCTGACGATAGCCTCTAGCCTCTGGATGTTTCTCACATTCCAGGAAATGACACCTGAAGTTTTCAATTCCTTTCCACATCTTCAGCAATCCATAGACAGTGGGGTGAAAAGATGTAACCTAATTGAATACAGATGGAGTGGAATGGAAGTTGAAAATAGGGAAGAGGCAGGGTGTGGTAACTCACTCCCATAATCCCAACACTTTGGGAGGCTGAGGTGGGAGAATCACTTGAGGCCCGAAGTTTGAGACCAGCCTGAGCAATACAGTGAGATCTCGTTCTCTACCAAACAAACAAACAAACACACACACACAAACTAGCTATGCATGGTGGTACCCACCTGTAGTCCCAGCTACTTGGAAGGCTGAGGTGGGAGGATCATTTGAGCTCAGGAGTTCGAGTCTGCAGTGAGCCATGATTGTGCCACTGTGCTCCAGCCTAGGCAACAGAGTGAGACTGTTTCCAAGAAAAAAAAAAAAGAAAAACAGAAGGAAGAGAAAATAGGGAAGAGACTGCATGAGTCCTGCCATGCAGTCTTTCCCAGAATTGGACATTTTTGTGGTGTGGTCTGGAAGAAGGAAAACATTTATGGTCATACCTCTCCAAATTGAACAATTGTGGGAATGTGTACAGACAGATTTGCAGGGTAGCTGAAAAGAAATGCAGTTCTGTTGTTTTTTTGTTATAGAGTGGTAACTTGAGTGAGGATTATGAAATATTGCCTAGCAGAACTGTTTTTTTATTGACCTTCATGTAGAATTAAGAATATCAATTATGATTATTAAATATATTGGAATTTTAAAAATTGTGATTATTTCTTTGTAATCTGATTTATGCTATTTGCCCTGATACCAGAGTGTTTTTTGTTTGAGATTAAAGTTGTCTAGCTTGGGTTCAGTTTGCACCAGAAGTTTTGAATTAACTAGGCTCCATCTGAATGTGGAAGATTTTCATTGTGAGGATGCAATGGAATCAGTAAGTGTAAAGTGCTTAGTATAGTGGATAGTAATCTATTTTACTCCGTTTTTTCCCACTTTGAATGAAGAGTGGCTAAACTTCAACTTTTGGGACACTGTTCTCTTACCTGCACCTCCAGAATGTAACCTCTTGGGGAAGATATTCGGGGACCTGGGGACTTTTGGGGGGTGGGTAATATTATGCAGAGCCCAGATACCCCTGCCTTCTGGTCTGGAAGTCAGTGATTCTCAAACTGCTTTGTGCTTGAGTATTACCTATGGGGACATGTTCCGTTTTCAGCTCCCCAAGCCATAGAGTTAGATTCAATAGACTTGAGGAGCTGCTCTCAGTGTGGTTTATGTGCAGATCCCGAAACTGACCTTGGGCTGCTGTGCTTTTCCAGTGCCCACTCAGCATTTCTGGGGCTGTGAGGAAGGCAGTGGTTCCCCCTCACAAATACGTGAAGCTCTTGCCTCCATTTTTGTCCTTTTAAATTCACATTAAAGAGAGTTTTAGATATACAGGAAAATGAGAAGGGAAATTGACCTTGCCTGTCTCTGGGTCTTGTGAATAGAAAGGAAGGGCCTGCGTTTGGAGGCCACTGGGAATTTGTGGTGTTCCAGAAGACTTCTGCTCTCATATGTGCTCTTGGCAGCCTCACTGAGAACCATAGTGGGCTTCCTTATTTAAGATGCTCTTAAATTTTCTTTTCTAACACTATAAGGTTATGTCTTCACCAGTTTCTCAGATTTTAAAAAAAGAAACAGGGAGGTAAAACAAATCCCAAAACATTTTTTTTTTCCTTCTTGTAAAGGTTACAAACATAAATCATATTTGAGAACAATGAATGGACCTTATTTTTTATCTTCAGAATGCTGGGCCTCTGGCATCTTGGAAAGTCTCTATTTTAGAAGGGAAGGAGACTGATACAGTGAGAACATCACACCCTGGGGATCAGGTAACTTGGCTGTGCTACTGGGCACTGGGACTTCTTGGTCAGAACAAGTCTCCACTGTGAGCTCTTTTTTTTAATCCATGAAATGTGGGGATCCTGGAGCTACTGAAGCTCTAATGTTTTATGATTCTAGTGATGGTCTTCTGTCTGTGTGACAGGCATTTTCCAGACTTTGTTGATCTATTTCGAGCTTGTGAGGAATAGTATATACCACCCTTCATTATGTCACTTCATCAGTGCTTTATAAACTGTAGTGTGTTTGTGCTGGGAGGAACTTAAGAGAACATGTGGATCACCCCTTTACTCATTTTACACATGAGAAAGATGATACCCCAGGTGATTTTTCTCTGAGGTTAGGACATGACTGGGGCTCTTTTCTCCTTGCAATTTGCCTTTCCCTTCAGCACGTTTGGTAAACATTGCATTACCCCCCTTGAGGGTGTTACTCTTTCAGTTCTGTATGCCTTTCCTTTCCCCTGGGATACTGGAGTGTTCATTTGTATTTCTGGGCAAAAGTACTCCTAACTGTGGCCCCTAATTATTTTATTATGTATCTTTTCTAGAAAGAGAATTTGATTATACAGTGTCAATATGTTTATATACTGTACTCATAAATGAAGTTATAAAATATATGTAAGTTAAAAATGTGAAGAAAAGGGAAGTTTTGTGCACCATTAATGGGGATATAAATTATTATTGGCATTATGGAAAATAGTATGGAAGCTGCTGAAACAATTAAAAATAGCTGCGTGTGGTAGCTCACTCCTGTAATCCTAGCACTTTGGAAGGCCAAGGTGGGAGGACTGCTTGTGGCCAAAAGTTCGAGATCAGCCTGGACAACATAGTGGGATCCCATCTCTACAAAAAATTAAAATTTTAGCTGGGTGTGATGGTGCACGCCTGTAGTTCCAGTTACTTGGGAGGCTGAGATGGGTGGACTGCTTGAGCTCAGGAGTTCGAGGCTGCAGTGAGCTGTAATGGCACCACTACATTCCAGCCTGGGCAACAGAGCGAAACCTAGTCCAAAAAAACAAAAAAAGTGTGTATATAAATACACACACACACACACACCCCCCCGCCAATAAAGCTAGAGAGAAAAATATTGTATGTAAGGATGGTATTTTTTTTTTCCTCAACCACAGTAGATCAGTTTATACCTTCCCTGGATCCAGTGTGAACTTGTTTTGAGGACCACTGATCCAGAAAGTGGTGGAGTTAAGTCTATACCACCAGCTTTAGAATCTCCTGTGGCACTTATTAAAATTATGAATTTTGGAATCTCAACCCAGATTCACTGAATGAGAATGTCTCCTGGTGGAACCTGGGAGTCTACGTTGTCTTCATTTTTATTTTTTTACAAATAGACGTGGCGTCTGTTGCCCAGGCTGGTTTTGAACTTCTCAGCTCGCAGCCCTCCCACCTCTACCTTCTGAGTATCTGGGACCACAGTCAAAATGTCCAATGAAGTCTCCATTTTAAACCAGAGGCAAGTCTCCAGGTGCCTCTGAGGTCCAGCCAGTTTGGGGAACCAGCATTTTAGAGAGGCAGGGAAGTGTCATTCATGGGTTCATGAGCATGGGACTTCTTACACTGTCAGTGTTGTCAGAAATTGCTCACTGCTAAATGGACAGGGATTCAGTTAGCACTTTGGAAAATCAGATGGGCAGTTTTCACGTGAGTTACATATGAGGGACTATAACCTGCATAATCATACATGGAATTTCTCAGAACTCCTTGGCATTCTCTATGTGGTTTTTTGATTTGTAAATCCAAGTATTTGCTATTGTGCCTCAGTCTTTTTTTCCTCATTAGAAATCTAAGCTCTCCCCGCCCCCTCCTGGCGCTGTTCCTTGAAGGGCTGTGTTTTTATTTCTGAGCTTTTCCCATTTGTGTGTGTTCTTTAGTCTGGAGTATGCTCAACTCCCTCACCTTTTTACCTGGGCAGTTCCTACTATCCAAGAAATGTCCTATAAATGACACTTCTTGCATTCTTCTTAAAATTTAAAGATAACGAAGAACTAGCTGATAATCAGCATTTACCAAAATAGATTTAAGGGTTTTTATTTGTAGTAATTCATGTATCAGTAACCTTATGTATGTAAGGATAGATCAGTATCCTGGTTATTAAGCATATACTCTCTGAAACATTCGAATAAAACCTGTGTAAGTCAGATAAATATGTAACAGGAAATTTGTTTCTGACTATTCACTCCAGGTCAATGTATTCCCAGCTGCCTTGTGGGTATCAGGGTTATCTGTTCCAGGATCAGCTTTAGGAAAGCCCCTACTCAAATCTCCATGTAGCAAGAGTGCAGGCTATTTGAGAACATGTGATAATTAAGGTTAAACAAGAAAACCAGGGCTGAATGACTAGAAGTCAGGACAGCAGGGAAAGCGAGGGAAGTGGTTGAGCTGGTAGAAGTGGGTAATACCAATGATTATTTCTGGGATCAGCAGATACATCCCTGGTGTACAAATCCTAAGCAGTCCTTCTTTTTGGTGTCTATTCCTGCCCTTGGTATGATAAGCCCCTCCTAACATCTGGCACACTGCTGGGGTGACATTGTGACGTTACCTCTGCCCACAGTACTTATTCTGGTTTGATGTTTTTAAGAAATGTTCACTTTCCACAAGCCATAGTTTATTGGCTTTCAGAAGTGTCTCTGGCAGTGAGTGTGCCAAAGGTCAAGAATTCTGGCAGAGTTTGATTTATCTCTGCTCCCTCAATAGCAGCTAGCCTTGGGGGCATAGAAGCTCTTGGCAAGTACTATGAGTCAGAAGGCCACATGTGACTAGGTCCCTGCCCACCTCTCCAGGGTCAAATAGATCTTGCCTTTTCCCCCAGCTGTCCCTGCACTGTTCCTGAAGAGGGCTGAGTTTTTCTTTCTGAGCCCTCCCATTTATTTACATTCCTTCTATCTGGAGTACTTTGCCCCCTAACCTTTTTACCTGGCTAATTCTTACATATCTTTTAGATAATTCTACATAAATAACCCTTCTTTCACTCTTCCTAAGCTAGGATAGGTATTCCTGCTGTATGCTTCTATGGTCCCCTCATTTCCCCTAGAATAACTTATTACAGTTTTTCATTCATACTTACTGTTATCCCCCTACTGTTATCCCCCTGGACTGTCTGTTCTGCTAGGATAAGGATTCTTGCTCACCATTTCCTCATTGCTAGGCATAAGGCATGGGACATAGCAGGTTATCAATAAACATTTTTTGACTGAATAAAGTAAGTGCATAATAAAACAATATGTTAATTAATGGGGTGATTGGCAGGGATCTAGTTGCCAATTTCAGCATTGGTAATTAACATGGCTAGATTTATCTGCTAGCTTCTATGAGAAAGAGTGATGAAACATAAACAGAAAGGAGATGGAAGCTGATACGATTAAAAACCTTTTATGTGCCTGCTGATGGACCTAAAATGGGGCAAACCTTTCTGCAAATAAAGCTCTACCTTGATGGTCTTATTTATATACCATATATACCTATATATACCTATATATAAAATATGTATACCTATATATGGTATATAAATGAATATAAATATAAGGTATATATAGGTATATATATGTGGTGTATATACATATATTTACTTATGTATGTATAATAAAAGACATTACTTTCCATTGAAGTGTTTACCACATTATGTACTATCTTAAAACAAAACTTCCCACAGGTGTCAGTACAAACATGCATTTGTTCATTTATTCATTCATTCATTCATTCAACAGTTTTGTTGATTGTTTCATATATGTCAGGCACTGTTCTAGGTGCTCAAGATACAACAGTGAACAAAACAGACAACAATCTCTCTGACTCGAACATGCATTTTAGTGGAAGAGAATGTCAATAAAGAAACATCTAATATCTAGAGTATTAGAAACTGGTAAGTGCTATGAAGGAGAAAAGGGGGCCAGGAAATGATGTGATGTGATGTGTGCTGTTGTGGTGGTGGGGCATGCAATTTTAAATTCAGTGGCCAGGAAGGGAGTCACTGAGAAGGCAACTTTTTGAAGAATTACCTAAAAGGGGGTGAGGAAGTAAGCCAGGTGGGTATTTGGGAGAAGTGAGGTAGGACATTGTGCCTAGCTCTTTGGAATGTGCTCCTCGTCCCTCATGTTTCTTATGTTGGCCAGACCAGCAGGTTGGCCTTTCAGTGGCCTGTTTGATCAGAATCTGCAATGTTTCCTGTCTTTGGATAGTTTCCCTAACTAAATCTTAGCCCGAAGATATATGTTAAGGGCAGCTCTTATGTTTCTTCTTGCGAACTTAGTTTTATGGAAAAGGCCCTATGGAAAGAGCCTTTCTTTTCCTTTCCATGGTTCAGAATTTGTGTTTTGTCATTTTCTAAGCTCTAGTTTGTAGTGGAACCACCTCTCGCAGATCTTGTTATTCCTTCAGGGCACAGTGTATTTCCCATTTAAGTAGTTTATACAGTCTTATCACAGTGTCCCCTGCATGGGGACCTGATAACTTACTCTGATTGATAACAGAAGGGCTTTTCTGTCTACTTCTGTCTCCTTGATGGCTTCCTTATCTGTTGTCCTGTAACACTGACTGTGAACTCATTTCATTACGTAATGAAATGTTATCTTCTGTAATTGCTTATTTGTGCAACAGTCTTGTCTCTCCAACTAGAGAGGAACTTTAGGTTCTTTCTGAACCTTAGAGTACTGGCTCATAGTGCACATGCTATAACCATCATTGATTGCTGTTGGTTAAAGCACCTGACTTTTTGGGATAAGTAAACCAACATCTTGCTTTTCAGTGTTTTGTTTTTCTGGATTACCCATCTATGTTTTGGGTTTAATGCTCCTTAGGACTTGACCTTAGTATGCTGCTGGAGGGCCCAAGGTAACAGTATAGTTAGTAAGGGATGAATTCTTTGTGAATTCTTAAATCTTCCATTGCAAGGATCTTTGTAGAGAATATTCGTCTTGTTCATATTGATAGTTCTTCAGAGAATTGTGTGTTGACTGTTCATGGCAGAAACACCATAAGTTAATTGCTGTTTCAAATTTCATTGACATTTTCCCCCTCATTTGGAGGTCATTTCCTCAAAAATTTAGTTGTCCACATGACAGTTTGTGTATGCTTAATAACAGAGAATGACAAACCCAAGTTCAGCTGTTGTTGCTGGACTGGGTGGTTTTTAGCTCCTCCCACAATGGGCAAGAATCAGATCTGTGTCTCAGCAGAATTATAAATGCCTGCATTTCATGGTCTTCCTGAAGGAACTGCTTTACTTGGAATACTGTAGTTCAGACTGCTGATGTTCCATGCACTCCTTTCTCTTTGATGATCTGCTCTGAAGTGCACCAAGTGGAGATAACTCTTGAATAAATGCTGGCATTTGTCACATGTGGTCACTTTTTGGGGACTGTGCATGTGCCTGTGGGGGCCATCTAGAAGCCACCGATGCCCACTAATATAATAAAACTCACTGGGTTTGCTTCTCTATAATGATGTTGAATTGCTTTGCTGGAAATCCTTACCATCTTGGTTTCTCTCCTCTGTTTCCTCTATGTACCAAATAAAAGTCCTTGCATACAAATGTTATCATCTTTGGGGAAAAAAAGTCCTTGTAGTTGTTAATAGTGATAGAAAATACAACCTGACGACTTGGAGTCAAAAATACCTGCCTTCCTATGCAGTCAGTACCAGCTATAAGCTAATTAAACTCAACTGTTCCCACCTGTTCGTGGGGAGGCCTCTAACAGTGGCACATGCTTTTCTCTTTGGGACTTGTTAACATTTTTCAGAATTTCATTTTCTAGGCCAGGCATGGTGGCTTTTGCCTGTAATCCCAGCACTTTGGGAGGCCAAGGCAGGAGGATTGCTTGATTCTATGAGTTTCAGACCAGCCTGGGCAACATGACAAGACACTGTCTCTACAAAATAAACAAACAAATTAGCCAGGCATGGTTCCAGGCACCTGTGGTTCCAGCTACTCAGGAGACTGAGGTGGGAGAATCATTTGAGCCTGTGTGGTTGAGGCTGCAGTGATCATTGTTTGCATCACATCACTCCAGCCTGGGTGACAGAGTGAGACAATGTCTCAAAGAAACATTTTTTTTCATTTTCCATCGAGACCATACTAAGCAACCTGTATTTCCAGAACCAACCTTTATTTCCCTAAGAAAATGTAGACTGTGATGTCCCCGGTGAGCAATAAGTTAATATTGGCTGATAGTATTTGAGTAGCAGTGACAGACAGGAGGAAGACAGGAGGGAAGAGATGGGAGTGTTGCTGGGGGAGTGGGTGTGAAGCCATAACACACACATGTGGTCACACAATCTGTAGTTTACTCCAATGGCATTTTCACAAAGCACAGTAGTGTTGCAGGTATCCCCCGGTGGGCACATACAGCTTTCAGTCCTCACTGTGTGAAACTTCTCATACCTTTGATGTTGAATTTAAGTTCATTAGTGGCTCCTATAGCATGTCAGAGGTTTACCTCACTTGGTTTCTGACTCAACTCTGAAATGCTGAGTTTAGGGTGGATTTGAAGTGTCACCTTTGTCTCTACTTTCTAAGAGTCAGTAAAGAGCTGCCATGATAGTTAATCCTGTAGTGCCTCCGATGAAGACTTAAATATACTTACTAGCCCAGACTTTGCTTTATTGTTCTCCTGATCTATTAGTTTTATTCCTGTTGACAGCCAAAATGTGGGATCCTGAACCCCACAGTTACATGGATGGTGACCGACCTGAGTTGTTGAGAATTGTGCAGATTTTTGTTATCACATTTCTTGTCTTGATTTGTAGCATCTCTGGATTTTACTTCTTTACCAGAATAGGGGTTCTCAAAATGTGATATTCGAAGCAGCAATGTCATCATCATCTGGGAGCTTGTTCACAATGCAGATTTCCAAGGCTCTACCATGACTTCCTGAATCAGAAACCTTGGAGGAGGAAGCTAGCAATCTGTATCTTAACAAGCCCTCCTGTGATTATACCCAAGTTTAAGAATCACTACACAGACAGACGTTGCTTTCCTTTTAGTCTCTTGAGCTTGTAACAGTTGATATTTTAACTTTTATATGAGAGAGGACAGTTATATCTTCCTTTAAACTCTTATTCGGTGCAGTTGATTGTCAGATGCAGAGTGCTGATGTGAGGATGGACTGTGAATATGATCCACTGTGGCAGTATTTATAGTCTCAGCCCAATGCCTTGTTGACTTAAGTAGCAGCCTTGATAACAGCAGATAAATCTGCAAAGATACTGTGAGGTTACATGGCAAGGCTTTCAGAATACACCAACATTACATTTGTGGCAAGTGCTTTGCTCAGTGTTGGCATTTTTGAAGTCACCCTTTACCTCTGCCCCCTGCCCAGAAATTTCCTTGTGAGAAGTGTTTTCATGTTAGACAAACTGCCATGGGGGAGGATAGTCAGAAAGAGGAGACAAATAATATGCAGAGGCAGACTTTTTTTTTACATTTGTTGCTCAGAAGAAAAAAATTCCAATGAAGAATGAAAGAGGCTTCATACCCTGAATAAAGTAAATGTTCTGGGTAGGATGGTACAGGAATAGGATGTGACTGTAAAAAGGAACCAAATTGTGCAGACAAGAAAATATGAAGGAACAAAGAATAGGAAAAAGACACAGGGAAAATGCAAATTCTGGTGGAATATTTTTGCAAATCTGTGTACAGAAGGAACCAAGCAACCCAGATCAGTTCTCCTGAGGCTGAGAGTTCTAAAAATTATGCAGTATCAAGGAACGCTTTCCTCCTGAGTCAAGCGTAGGAAGCAGAACCAACCTTTATTTCTCTATGAAAATGTATATTGTGATGCCCCCAGTGAGCAATAAGTTAATATTGGATGATAGTATTTAGACAGCAGTGACAGAAAGTTTTCTTTCTCCTGACTGAATCTCACACCAAGGTCCTTTTTTATTTTTAATTGTTTAGTTTTAGTTTTTTTTTTTTTTGAGACAGGGTCTTACTCTGTTGCCCAGGCTGGAGTGCAGTGGTGCGTTCATAGTTCAACTACAGCCTCAAACTCCTAGGCTCACATGATTCCCCCACCTCAGCCTCCTGAGTATCTGGGACTGTAGGCATGTGAACCACACCTGGCTAATTTTGTAACTTTTGGTAGAGACAGGGTCTTGCTATGTTGCCCAGGCTGGTCTCAAGCAGTCTTCCTACCTCCACGTCCCAAAGTGCTAGGATTACAGATGTGAGCCACCATGCCCAGCCAAGGACTTTTTTTTTTTTTTTTAAACCAGCGTCACAACTACAGAAGACAGACGAGAGAAAGATATGAAGACAAAACTCCAATTTTTTTTTACTTAGTGTATCTAGGTAAAAGTTTAGTAGGAGAGAATGTAGAAATGACATATTATAATAGCTTATGTTTGTTGAGTGCTTCAATGTATTAGATATTATCCTAAGGGCGTTATACTTGTTGAACCATCTACTTCTTACAGAGTCTGATGAGCTGTACTCTTTTTGTTTGTGTATTTGTTTTTGGTGACTTTTTTGAGACAGAGTCTCACTCCGCTGCCCAGGCTGGAGTGCAGTGGTGCCATCATGGCTTACTGTAGCCTTGACTTCCCAGGTTCAGGTGATTTTCCTACATCTCAGCTTCCCAACTCGCTGGGACTGCAGGTGTGCACTACCATGCCTGGCTAATTTTTTTGATGAACTAGACTCTGTTACCCTCATTTGCTAATTGATGAAATTGAGGCAGAGAGAGAGAAAGTAAGCAATCTGGCCAAGGCTGCACAGCTAGCTAATGGGATTTAATCCCTAGCATTTTTGTTCCAGAGCCTTGCCTTTAGCCATCACACTCTACTGTTCTCCTCCACAGTCCCCTTCTTTCTTGTGATTCCAAATTAAAGAACTGTCATGGATTAGCTTTTTCCAGGAGTGAAGGTACTCGTCAGACTCTTCGTCAGATTTGGTCGTGGGAAAAAGAGGTTGTTGCTCTTCCTTAGAGACCCGTTCTTTCTGCATTTAAATGCTGAGTGTAAATTTTTTTTTAGCTGGAAATTTTAAACATGTGTAGCAAGTGTGGCCAGCTTGCTCTTTTAATGTTTAGTTTCCTGGACCTCATGTTGCCTCCCTAAAACTTAAATGGGCTTGTGGTCGCACAATAGTATCATGGAATTGAAATGAATCTTAAGCCTAATGAGTTTGAATAAGATGAGCACAATCTAATTTTGTTTCCAGTCGTTTTTCCTCCTTTAAACAAAGAATATCATGCCAAATTGGAAACATTGGATTGTGTCACTGTGGATATTTATTTTTTACTACATGTCACCAAGATCGAGATTTGTTGGGTGTATTAGTTACGTATGGGGTAAAATTCTGATTTGTTAGGTGTATTAGTTATGTATGGGGTACAAAATTACTGCAAAACTTACCATCATGAAAACAGGAAACTATCTTAGTTTCTGTGGGTCAGGAATTTGTGAGTGACTTATCTGAGTAGTTCTTGCTTGACTTCTCTTTTGAGATTCCAGGAGTAAAGGTACTTGTCAGACTCTTCATCAGATCTGGTCCCCGGAAAAGAGGTCTTCTTCCTTAGAGACTTGTTCTTTTTTGCATTTAAATTCTTAGTGTAAATTTTTTTTTAGCTGGAAATTTTAAACATGTGTACCAAGTGTGGCCAGCTTGCTCTTTTAATGTTTAGTTTCCTGCACCTGCAGTTGAAATGTTGTCTGGGGCCGCTGTCATCTGAATGTTTGACCGGAGCTGGAGAGTCTACTCCTAAGATGGCTCATTCACATGGCTTTTGGCAGGAGGCCTTGGTTTCTCACCACATGACCTCTTAACATGACAGCTGGTTTTACCAGAGTGACTGATTCAAGAGAGAGGAAAAATGACCTAATCTTGCAAGTCAGACACTGTCACTTCTGCCACATTCTGTTAGTCAGAAGCAGGTCGTTAAGGACAGCCTGCACTCAAGGGAAGAATTAGGCCCAAGCTTTTTTTTTTTTTGAAATGGAGCCTCTCTCTGTTTCCCAGGCTGGAGTGCAGTGGCGCCATCTCCCAGGTTCAAGCAATTCTCCTACCTCAGCCTCCGGATCCTGAGTAGCTGGGACTACAGGTGTGCACTACCATGCCCGGCTAATTTTTATATTTTTAGTAGAGAAGAGGTTTTACCGTGTTGTCCAGACTCATCTTGAACTCCTGACCTCAGGTAATCTGCCCTCATCTGCCTCCCAAAGTGGGGATTACAGGTGTGAGCCACCGCACCCGGCCAAGGCACCACTTTTGGTGGAGCGTTAAATTGTGGATGTATTTTAACTACCATAGTAGGCCTGACTCCACACCTACTAAATCAAAGTCTCTGGGTCTAGTAATTTTCGTTTTTAAGATTCTCCCAAATGATTTTTACACACTCTTAAAATAGAGGACAACTGGGTATCTGGAAGTAAATGAACGCTATCATGGCACTATACCAGTTTATTTAAAAAGCCAGATGTTTTTTACATGTTTAGTATTCTAAATATTTAAGGTTTTTGGATGAGGTCACTTGGAACTAAAAAAAAATTTTTTTAAAGGTTTGCACTTAGGCACTAAATCATGTGCTAACTAGGTAATATAGTAAACTCTGCTCAGACTACATTTTATCTGGATAGGCCCTTAGCTTTTTTTCTGTTGCTCATTCAGGCAGGTGAGCCCCACTCTAATGTAGCCTGTGTATCTGACCAGCTGCTCTCAGTGTATATAGGCCAAGCAGGAACTGTAGCTCCTGATTAGAAAGAATGAAGTATATGTCTGGGCAGGGCAAGGCAAAAGGGATTCTGAGGTTTTTCTCAAGATCCAGGGTGAGCCAAGCACCATCTGATGATGGTCTTTGGCTTGTTGGCTCCTACAGCTGCATACTTTGTTAGGAGACATGAGGGGTATAGAACCAGGAGTTTGCAAAGAGCAATCAGTTGCCTTCTGGAGCCCGTGTAACCTGGACATCACACCCTTTTTATGTTAAATGACAGATTTCTGGCTCTGTGTGACATCATACCTATCTTATCTTAGTGTACCTCAGCTAACCTCCTGAGGCTTTTGGTGGGGAATCAGGCCTCCTTCTCCATCATAGACATAATTTTTCTTACCTTCCCATTCACATTAACTCTTAGCCATCTGAATCCATGCCTACAAGGAATGCAGTTGGTTACTTAAGAATGGAGGAAACATGTCATGGAAATATATATTTCTCTTCAAATGTTTGTACCACTCACCTACCCAATTCCCTTCCCACCCCCGTCAAAAGAAGGCAAATACCCATGCTTAGAACCTGGGGGCTCACATTTTACCTGAAATTCCACAACTAATAGAAGCACACATTTAGGGGATAAAACTCCGGAGAGGGAGTAACACAATCCTGGCTGCCATCTCAGAACAAGAGAGCATTGTACCCAGAGTCCGTGATCACATACCGGAATGACTGTGTGATGGAGCTGACGTGCTCCAGTAGGTACAACAGATTGTTCTGCTTGTAACCAATCAATACTACAATTAACAAATATTTATTGAACACCCCGGAAGCACCCTGGTTTATACTGTCCTCATCAGCTATTTGTTAGAATAACATGAAACCTCCTGATCCCTCTGTCTGCCTTCAGGCTTGCCTCTGCCCCAATAAAACCAATTCTCTACATCGAAACCAGAGTGAATTTTCCTAAAATATACACATTTGACCAGGTCATTTGCCTTAAAATGTTCTGGTTGATGTTCAGCATCCAGAAAAAGCCCACACTCCCCAGCATGACCTAAGAATCTGACCATGTGACTCTCCTTCCCTCTTACAGCTTCTCCACACATGTTCCAGCGTCCAGGCACTCTCCACTCATGCCTCCCACCATGCCCGCCTCTCTTGTCCTTCCCACCTTTATGTGCCACATAACAGTGGCTAAGAGTGCTGGCCTCAGAGCTCGTAAGGCGTTGATTCAAAACCCAACTCTATGACTTAATAATTATAGAGTCTTGGGCAAATTACTGGATGTTTCTGAGCCTCAGATTCTTCGTATACAAAAATGAACCATGAGCCTCACAGGATTCTCATAAGGATTAACTGCAATCATATTTAAAATGTTTAGCACAGTGCCTGGCCCATAATTAAGACTGAATAAATATTGCTGTTGCTGTATTGATGTATGGAAAGCCCTTGGCACATAGTAGTTGTTTTAAAAAAAAAAAAAAAAAAAGGGATCCTTGTCTCCCGGAGCCTCAGTTTGTTTTGATCATTGGAACTTCTCAGTCTGACACTCAGAGTTTAATATAGGAGTGGGGATGGCATTGGTGTGGGTAGAGAACTAGGGTTTTGAGGGAAAGAGAGAGAAGGTTGATAAGAGGAGCATAGATGTAAAAACCATTATATGTTTCCATGTGCTCTTTCTCCTGTTTGAATATGACTAAAAGCGTCATTCGTTTTGGGGCAGGGAAAAATGGTGGACTAGGATTCAGAAGAAACTGACATTCTGACGTTGAGTAAGTCACTACTTTGAGCCTTTATTAGTTCGTCTGTAAAATTGGTTCATCAGATATTGTTTTTGAGAGCTTTTTAAAGACTAGAAAACATAATGTGAAATAAAATGACAATATTATACCCCAATTCTACATTTACAATATATTCAAAAATTTTTTGAAAGCAACATTTTTGTGTTTATACACAACAGATACTGAAGCATACAGCCCCTAGAAATGGAGGTTGTCAGGAGGATAAAGAAGATCATGAATGCTGCCAGTGTCTGTAATCTTTGCCCTCATTCCTTGTGTGTCTCTCATGTGAGAAGATCTCACCTTTCCTGGCGGTTCTCTGGCCAGAGTGTTTTTACTCTGCACCACTCTACATGCCATTGACTGGGTTACCTTCATAAAAGAGGAATCTGAAGGGCCTTGTGGAAAGGGTACTGCTGGTGGACACATGGAATCAGGAAACATAGTTTGAAATCTAGCACAGATTAAAACTTGACCTAACACTCAAAAGGTTTTCTTCTCTGTGATCTAGGGCTCTCTGTGGTCACCATATCGTCACTCTGAGGTTTAAGATGAATGTGTAGGTTACCTAGCAAAGGTCTGGCATATGTCCTACTTGGACACCTGAAATATTTCCCCAGTGTACCCTGAATATCTGAATCCAAAATTTTCAGTCAAGAAGGAGCCTCTGTGGACTAGATCCAAGACTCCCTTTCTGATCTTATTTTTATTCATTACCTTCATGCTCCCCCTCCTGTCCATAATAATTATCCTCCAGACTCAAGGCCCTTCAAGTGATTTTTAATTTATTACACCTTAGCTTTTCCTTTCTTCTGTATAGACTTTGCTGTACCTGCAATAAGTGATACCTTTCCCAGGCCCATGGGACTTGAAAGTCCTGTTTCCATCAAGCTTTTCTGCAAATCACCCCTCCTCACCAGGTGGGAGCCATCGTTCATTCCCTGTTCCCCCAATGCATGTTGTTTTACTTCTATTATAGCTCTTATCACAGTCTGCCTTGTAGCATAGTCATTTCTGTGTGTTTTCCCTCTGGATTTGGAGCCCCTGGAGGGCAAAGACTGTGTTTTATTTTATGCTGTATTTCCCCACCCCCACAGTGCCTGGTGCAGTAGGGGTTTAGTAAATACTGCTTGAATCAATGCATGAATGAAATTGCCTCTCCTAGTTCTGTTTGCAAGGCTGTAATGCAGACCAGGTGAATGTAGAATTTTGGCTTACTGGATTTGGTTTAGCATAGGAAGGGAGTTTTCCAAGAAGCAATAGTGGTTTTGAAAACAGAAATTGCCTTTAATCTTGTGGAAAACACATGCCAGCCCTCTCTATAATAGTCTCAGTTACAGGAGAGCATCGTGTTACTGTAAAAACACAAATAAATAAACCCATGACAATACTGTGTTTGGGAGATAAAACCACATAAAAGCCATCTTTCCCCAACTCTCCAGCATCGTAATTAGGGTATTTCTGGGAGGGGAAAAAAAAGACACCAGAAAAAAACAAGTGATACTATGTTTAAGAACACTTCTTGCTATTGGCAAGATGGGAATAGGGAATTACATTTTCCATACAGCACAAATTCAAGGGTTCCTCCCAGCTCCCGCCAGGCTTGATGCTCTATAGATTACACTGCATGATAAATTTGGGCCCTAGAGGTGCCAAAAATGGTGGCAGTACCTGGAGGGCAGAAAATGTCACCCAGAAGGTGATGCTGTGAAATTTATTGCTCTGCCACACTTTACCTAAACATGTCCTATTATTCTGAATACTGGGTCTTCATTGGCTCAGAGATGCCCTTGGTGTGTCCGTTACTGTGGGCTACAACTTTCAACTGGATTTTGTTTATTGCTGGTCATTTGAGTCTCTATCTGGATTTTTTTTCTTTTAACTTGAGGGCTCCAGATTTAGGTTCTTTTGAGGTAAGAGCAGGAATGACTTTGAAATATTGCCTACTTCCGTCAGTATTAGTTAACAAGCACTGAGGGCTGAATGACACTGAACAGAACCCAGCCATTTCTTAGCACCTCTGTTGCCACTACCCTGGTCTGAGCTGCCATCACATTTCACCTGGACTGCTTCAGTAGCCTCCCACCTGACCTCTCTGCTCCAACTTCGCCTCCCTGCAGAGTGTTCTTCACTTAGCAGCCAGAGTGGCCCTTTAAAAATGTACTTTAGATCATATCACTCCTCAGTTCAAAATCCTCCAGAGTGCCTCCCATTTTACTAAGAATGCAATTCAAAGACCTCACTTACCATGGCCTACAAGACACTGCACGGTCTGGTGCCTGCTATCTCTTACCTCATCTCCTACTATCCCCTTAGATTAATCCTCTCTGACCCTTCAGCTTACTTGCTCTTCCTGAAGATGGCCAAGCATTTCCCAACTCAGAGTCTTTGCATTATTGTTCTCTTAACCTGGAACATTTGGTCCCCAGATATAAATGTGGTTCATACTCTCACTTATTTCAGGCCCCTAAGTGTCACTTTGTTGGGGAGGTCCTATCCACCTGTGTTTCCATTGCTCGAGCAATGCCTGGAATATGGCAAGCACTTAGGAAGTCTTCATTGGAATTGTGAATAAGCATTGCCAAGAGATTCTAGCACATCTGGAAAAAGAGCGTGTGGTTTAGAAGGACAGTGGCTCTGGAGTCAGAGCGGTTGGGCACTGCTGGGTTTGCCTGTCCCCCATTAGATAGATGGCTGATGTTGGGAAAATTATTTAACCTCTCTAAGCCTAGGTTTCTCTACTAGTTAAATGAGATTATGTCTATCTCTCATAATCATTGTGAAGAGTAAGTCAGACAATGACTGCAAAGTGCTTGGCATTGAATCTTGTACTCATATTGGGAGTCTTCCTAAATATTAGTTCTCACAAATCCTACTTCCTGCTTTTGAAATCGTGTTATATGGAAGAAGGGGAGTGTCTGAAAATAGTTTGAATCTTGTGTGTAATTCTCAAGTACCAGCAAGTAGTTGTGATTAAAGCACCTAGCCCTGTGTTTCGCATGTGGCAGGCCTTAATAAATACCCAAGCCTTCCTGCTTTTAATCATCAGACAGACTCTGGGTGTGAACTAGGGTAGCTCTGTGGGCACATAGGGATTTTGGTAAACAGAAAAAGGGAGAAGTCTGTAGCTGAGGTAGGGGTGGTTCACAATCTTGCTTGTGATTCAACAGGGACTGCATTTATGAAAATGGCAAGTGAGCCCAGGGCAATTGTAACTTTGGGCCTTGCCAGCAAGTGTGGTATTTCAGTTTACATCCTCAGAGTAAGTACAATTTCACCATTATTCCATTGAGGCTCTCCTTGCCAAGAAAAACCCATTGTAAATTTCTGGTTTAAAGGTTCTGCAGTTTTAGGGAGTTGTACTTTTTGTTGTTTTAACATTTTCTTGGCACCACACATTTTAAGCTGCACTGGCTTACCTTGTAAATAGTATACAAATTTTGTGAAAAGCTGAACCACGTCATTTGTTTTCCTATGTTCTTTGTAGGAAATGGTGATGCTTCTGCCCCACTAGTTCCCCTGGGTTTCTGATCAGGCAGTTTGGAGTGAGACAATGAGACTGAGACAAAATGTAGATTGTCAGGAAGAGATTGGAGCTGTATTCACAAAAGCACTTTGTGGACATGGTAGAGCCAGGCAGGAGAGAAAAGTCTGTGGCTGACAGGGTGTCTGTGTGACGTGGACCCCATTGTGTGTATGGACCCCTCCTGCTGTACCAGTGACCAGCTCCCAGCCAGGCCACCCGGGCGAGGGCCTCTGAAGCAGAGAGCCCTGCACAGTCTGGAGCCGCTCTAACCCAGTGTACTGAATAGGACTCCAAAGAATAGGAGCTGTGTTCCTTTTGTCACCTGCAGCCCTGCTTTCAGCCTGCACAGTGAATGTGCACTTGGGGGCTGAATTGGCACTTGGAAAAATCTGCAGCAACTTTGTGTGTGCACAGTGTGTGCCCAGCGGCATGGGTGAGTGGAGCGTGCATGCTGGAGATGTCTGGGGGCTGGGTGCTTGCAGAGGAGGGGCTGCCCTCTTTATGCTGCAGGGTTTGCCAAGAATGCTCCGCCCTTGACAGTGTTGTGGCCAACAGAAAAGCATTCATGGCATCTTAATGAAAGGCAGCAGTTCCTTTTTTCATTCTTTTCTTGAGCGAGATCCCCGTTTAGAGATGGAGAGAGAAGCCAATTATTTTTCAGTTAAAATTTATTTTTTAAAATAGTGATGCCTCAGTTGTAAATTATCCTGGCTTTGCCCTGAAGACATTTACAGCTAGCCTTCTGACTTGGTTTTAAGGTGCTACCTTGTAGAATAATAAAACAGTAGCCCAAACTGTGATAAGGCATCAAAGACTTTCATATCCTTTCTGTGTAGTTGATATGCCTTGCCCCATAGCTAAAAAGTTGATATATTTTCTGAAAAGGAATGGGTCTATTTCCCTTTACCTTGTAGCTTGCACACAGTCTAACACTTCTTTTATTGAAACTGGGGGTTTTCTTCCTTGGACTTAATAAGGATTATATATAGATATACATATATATATATATATATATATATTTATATATCCTTAAGAGGGAGTTTCAGAAGTTCAAAAGTTGTCAGGTTGAAAGGATTGAGGTATTGGAAACAACAATCTAAAAGTTATCTTTGGAATGATAGATCTTTGAAAGACACAAGATCCGGACAAGTAGTTTTTAGTACATTGGAGGAAATGCTCTGTTTTGCATCTTCTCCAGGCCTCTTTATGACTACTGTTTTTTGAGACGGAGTCTCACTCTGTCGCCAGGCTGGAGTGCAGTGGCGCGATCTCAGCTCACTGCCACCTTTGCCTCCCGGGTTCAAGTGATTCTCTTGCCTCAGCCTCCCAAGTAGCTGAGACTACAGGCACACGCCACCACGCCCAGCTAATTTTTGTATTTTTAGTAGAGACGGGGTTTCACCATGTTGGCCAGGCTGGTCTCAATCTCTTGACCTTGTGATCTGCCTGCCTTGGCCTCCCAAAGTGCTGGGATTACAGGCATGACTACTTTTTTAAATGCTTCAATGAAATTTAACATAATGACCTACACATTTCAGCTGTGCATGTGTTCTACCTATTAATGGTGAGATACAACAGAGCCATCTTTGACTACTTCATGCTGTTTACTCTAAGAGGCCTGTATCATTAGATGACTTCCTGTTGGAAGCAGTAATTTGTGTTTGGACTTGGGTGACTGTCAGTATGAATCTAGCCAAGAAAGGTCATGTCATCTGCTACATGGTTTGCTAGAGGGAATACAGGCCAAGCCTTTGCCTCTGAAATCAAAGCACTGTAGTAGGTGTAATAGAAATGATGCCTAGGTTTGTGTATGCAGGGCCTGAGTTTCTGAGTAAAGCTGTTAACTACTGGGGGCAAGCTTTCCCCGTGGGAGACAGGCTTCTTGGATTTAAACCTTTCTGACATCTCAAAGCTTTATTTCCTGATGATTTCTAAAAGGGAGGGAGCCAGCCCCTTGAAATTAAAATATTGACTTACATTCTGTTCTCCCCAGACGGAAGAATATTAGCAAATTGAATCAGTTGGGGTTAGTACTTTCTTTTATGTGTTAAACTCAGTTATTCTGGCTAAGACCAGATTTTTGTCTAGGACGGGACTGAAACACATGCAGAATCCTGTTGGTTGAGGGCTGGAAACGAACATTGGCTTCACACAGGTTGCTTCTCCAAACTGTAGGTATACTCTTAGGCCCCGCACGTGGCATTCATAGTTGCTGTCTGCTGCGCCTTCTTGCTCCATCCTGTCTAGTCTCAGAAGTTTCATGGTACTAACATCTTGGATCCTTACAAAGGACTGACTTTTGACCCAGTTGACTGATAACTATAGAGTACTTCACAATTTACCAAGAGCTTTCATTCATGTTTGCTCTTTACATCAAAATTACAAGATGGGTTTTATTATCCACATTCTTTTTGTAGATATGAAGGCCAGAGAGGTTATGAGTTAGCCAAAGTCTGTCCAGTAATTGACAGAGCCAAGATTCTAGGCTGGGACATCTGATTCCAGATCTACTGCTCTTCATGTTCCTTTATACTGCAGCTACCTATCTGCTCAAAGTACATCATTCACTCATTCGTTCAGCAAGTTCTTGGTGGCATGGGCTTTGAAGCCAGACAGCTGGGTCCCAGTATCTGCTCACTAGCTTTGTGACTTCTGTTACCTCTTGGAACCTCAGTTCTTTCATCAGCAAAATGAAGATAGTAATATTACCTATCTAGTAAGGCTGTTGTGGAGTCCTTTAAACAGTGCTCTGGACATAGCAAATACTCCATAAATGTTTGCCATTCTTCATCATGGGCTCACTCAGTGGTACAGGGACACCACACCAGTGACAACACTGCTGTTGAGGATCACTTGTTCTGATGCAAATATGAAAATAGAAAACTGACAATTGCATAGTAATGGGATTGCTAAGATATAAGCAGGATGCTGGGGAAACTTGAAGGATGAACAGCTGTGTTTTCAATTGCCAAGAACCCAGCTCTCTAGCAGCTCACCCTTGTTGCCTCTACCCCCATTTGGTCACATTCTTGTCTTCCTTATTCTTTGCTGAAGGCAGTATTTAATGTGCAGGGATTTTTTTTTTTGAGGTGCAGTCTCCCTCTATCCCCCAGGCTGGAGTGCAGTGGCTGGATCTCAGCTCACTGCAAGCTCCACCTCCCAAGTTTACGCCATTCTCCTGCCTCAGCCTCCTGAGTAGCTGGGACCACAGGCACCCGCCACCTCGCCCGGCTAGTTTTTTGTATTTTTTGGTAGAGACGGGGTTTCACCGGGTTAGGCAGGATGGTCTCGATCTCCTGACCTTGTGATGTGCAGGGTTTTATGGGTACTTTGTGTATAACCTCTTTGAGGAAAGAAGAGAAGGAGAGTATGTCTGGCTAAGGGAACCTCAGTGGTCATTTGGGATTGTAAGACCTGTATTTAACAGTTGGAGGACTGTTCAAGACAAAATAAATTCCAGGGTTCTGATGTGCAGTGTTCTGTGTGAGCACCACAGGGTGTCAGATGTGAGTGGCTTCCTGTGGGTTGCTGAGGGTGGGACTTTGTGGGGGAAGTAGGCCTTGAGTTGGACCTGAAAGAAATGAGGATTTGAATTATGAGTAGCAGAAGTATGGAGAGCTGGGCAGAGGTGGAGTTATGATATTTAAACCATGGCCTGCCTGTGTGGTGGGACAGTCCTGCCTGGGGATGTGGGTGGTCCAGGAGGCAGGTGCTGTCCCCTCCTGCATGAGAACCTGTCTCTGGACCCCAACAGGATACACACAGCTTATTCCCACCCTCTGCAAAGCTACCTAATAATATATTTGTGTTTATGGTAATGCTTTTTGCTGATTTGGTGGGAGATAAAACCTAGAGAGACCCACAGCATGGATGCTAGGTCTGAGTGGGTCTGTGAGCTGCAACCTAGCTGCAGCCCCTTTGTTTGTGAGCTGTTTGCCTGCATTTAAATGCCATTTACATAAGGAGCTGTCAGAGTTGAGTTGGCCCATGATTATTCCTTGATGTATGTTGAAAAAAAGAGAAGAAAAGAAAACCCTGGCTAATGAGGAGCTGGGTTCCTTTTCTCCATTGATGACAGCTTCCTTTCTGATCTGATGGTCCGTCAGAAGCTAAGGTGGTGTGTGACTGTGGGGTTATGTCCCTGCTGAAGCTGTCTTTCCCTCAGAGTTGTAATTGATGGGGAGACCTGTCACTTGTTATGCTGATGCTGTGCAGATTTTTGTGCAGCTGCCAGCCAAGAGAGTTTTAGGACAGCATCTGATTGGGTGCAGGTTGTGGCAAAAGCGATAATAAATAGAGAGCTGGTGAGGGTAGATTTTGATTGACCTGAGATTGTATATTATTAAACTGAGTCTGCATGTACATGTCAGTTTATGAAGAACCAGACCCATAATCCAACTTTAGGGCTGTGGCAGTTTGGGTTTATTAAATGTGCTTTATATCACTATTAATATTGAGGAGCAAAGAGGAATATCTGTAATCTTTTAATCTATGCAATAATGGTTTGGAGGGAGATTACCAGATACATTGGACCATTGTTTGTCTGTAATTGTATTCAGAACTCTCCGAAGCATTGATTTGTTTCTGGCATACTGATTTGGCTCAGCAGTCTCATAAAGCTCTTTTATAGTCCTCTTTGCTTTGTGTTTTCCAAAAATAATTGGAGAATAATAATAATGTGGCTGGCGATAAAGAAGGGAGAGTAAGGTTGAAAGCAAATTTCTAGCCGAGTGGATAGCCATAAACATCTTCTATGCTCATAAACACCTGGGTCTGTGACCTTTGTGTTTATAAGATATTTATCGCCTCATGGGCTCTCTACTTGGGGGTTATCACTTCAGTGCCTTGTAAAATTTGATTGTGTTTAGTAAGTAGATTCTGAATTTTTGCTGAGTAGGGAAAAGTGCCCCTCTCCTCAGTTTTCCTTGGAACAACCAATCTGCCAACAGGGGCAGATCTCACCAAGGACAGAAGCAGAGAGCTTGAGTATGCTTGAGTTTTGTGGAAATGGTACAGTGGGACCCAGTAAGGGTACCTTTTGTACTTGATTAAGTGGCTTGTGATGGAAATGACTTTTGAATGGAAGGGAATTGTGCAACACATCAAATAAACTCAAGCAGTGTCGATGGGTTTTTCTGTCCAGTAGAAATGGAATTTTTGATTCAAGTCAAGGAAGCTTTCTTGGGATTTGGATTTTTGCCACTTCCTCACCCTTTCTTCCCATTTCCAAAACAGGCCTGAGGAAATGAGCCAGAGAAATGGTCAAATTCAGTTTCACTGACTTTAATACAAAGGTAAGACTAAGTGCTGCAAAAGCACAGTTAGTTGTTTCCATCTTCAGCAGTCCTCTAAACATTTCTTCAGGAAGTTTTAGGCACTTTGTCAACCTCTATTGTCCTCCTGATGGTGTTGCTTAATTACTCTTGAAGGAAACAGTTGGATCCCTGTGAACTGATGACAGGTGTATGCTGAGCTGCCTGTGTAAACTACTGGCTGCCTGTTCATGTTGTGCACGGTGGATCAGAGGCGTATGGGGGAATGTGCCAAAACAGCAATCTTAAGGGAGTTTTTTAAAAAGTAAAAATTGTTTGCTGTTTCGCCTTGGTGCGATCATGGCTCACTTCCGCCTTGACCTGCTGAGCTCAAGTGATCTTCCTGTGTCAGCTTCCCAAATAGCTGGGACCATAGGCACATGCCACTGAGCCTGGCTAATTTTAGTGTTTTTTGCAGAGATGAGGTCTCACTATGTTGCCCAGGCTGGTCTTGAACTCCTGGGCTCAAGTGATTCTCTGTGCCTTCCAAAGCATTGGGAATACAGGCCTGAGCCACTGGACCCAGCCCCCAGTGAGCTTTATTATAACTCAACTAGCTTTATTATAACTAAAGTATGAGCCAGTCTTGAGGTGTGTTGGACCTATATTTATCAAAGGAGACTGTTCTACCTAAGACTTAGTTTCTTGTCCTACGAGGTTAATTGCTGCTGCATTTTATGGAGTTTATGAGATGTGCTTCCCTCTGCCCTGCTTCAGTCAGATGGTACTGCCTAGGAGTCATATACATACAGGATTGATAAAGAGCTGCTCCCACAGTGGCAGTACCTACGATGGACTGTGTTGTGGGTAAAGGGAAGCTCCACCACACTGGCATGTGGGAACTGGACAAAAAGGCCACGAATCCCCCAACACCCACTCTCTGCCCAGCTTTGTGAAATATAAAATAATTATTGGTTCCAGACTCCAGAGATGCATTCCACCCAGTTGGGGAAGGAGAGGTTTAGGTCAGTGGTTCTCTAAGTTGGTCCCCAGACAAGGAGCACTCTCATTCTCTGGGGATTTGTTAGAATTGCAGATTTTGGGGCATTGCCCAGACTGACAGAATTGGAAACCATGGATGGTGTTTTACAAACTCTGCAGGTGATTCCGATTTATGCTAAAGTTTGACAACTGCTGCTTTAGGTTCATCAGTTCCAGGGGGAGTAAATGAGTAAACAAGGCACATAGAATTAAGGGCTTCCTATAGAGCACAGAGAAGGAGAGAATAAGGTGCTTTATAGCAGGATGCTAAGCTGGACTGTCAATCATGTGGGAAAGGGATCAAAGACGGGAAGAGCAGGGATGATCAAGGCAGCATTTGCTGGCGAGAGAAGTTATTGAGCCAGGTTTTGAGGAGTGAATAGGAGACAGAGTAGCATGAATGAGCACAGATGTGATAGGAGAGCTTAGTTAAGTGTAGTGAAAACACACGCACACACACTCCAGACAAGAAAAAATAATGTAAAATCAAGTATAGAACTTAGGCAGATTTGTGAAGAAGAAAATATATTCCTCACAAGTTGGATTCCTGTGAGTTCATTTCTTTTATTACCTCTGGCAAGGGTGCAATTAATTGGGGCCAGGGCTCTGCACCTGGAGAGGCTTTATAAAGTGAGATTCTCAAGAGGAAGATTTTATTTGCCTAAGGCTACTACTTTAAAAGTGAGAAAGGCACTCATGAAAATTAGGGGTAACTATAAAAAGTGATAAGCTGCCCAACATAGATTCAGTGCCCAGTATGTATAAAGTGCTGTGTGTATACTGGAGAGAGGGAACTGGAATCTAACTTGGGGATGGGGGTGGATCCAGAGGCATAGAGAGACATGAGAAAATACACATTTAAGTACAGTAAGGTTTTCATGCACCTGTAGTTCTGAGAGGTGAAGCCAGCTGGACTTCCTGGGGCGAATGGGGACTTGGAGAACTTTTCTGTGAAGCTAGAGGATTGTAAATGTGCCAGTCAGCACTCTGCATCTAGCTAAAGGATTGTAAATGCACCAATCAGCACTCTAAAATGGACCAATCAGCAGGATGTGGGCGGGGACAAATAAGGGAATAAAAGCTGGCCACCCCAGCCAGCCGCGGCAACCCGGCCTGATCCCCATTCACCCTTTGGAATTTTGTTCTTTTTCTCTTTACAATAAATCTTGCTGCTGCTCACTCTTTGGGTCTGCACCACCTTTAAGAGCTGCAACACTCACTGTGAGGGTCTGTGGCTTCATTCCTGAAGTCAGCGAGACCAGGAACCCACCGGGAGAAACAAACAACTCTGGACGCGCCACCTTTAAGAGCTGTAAGGCTCACTGCGACGTCCCTGGCTTCATTCTTGAAGTCTGTGAGACCAAGAATCCACCAGAAGGAACCAACTCCAGACACAGTCCCAGCTACTCCAGAGGCTGAGGTGGGAGGATCGAATGAGCCCAGGAGGTTGAGGCTGCAGTGAGCTGTGATTGCACCACTGCACTCCAGCCTGGGCGATAGAGTGAGACAGGGTCTCAAGAAAAAGAAAAAAGGTCTAGTAAGTTTTTGTTTTCCTTCAAAGGCAGAGGGGAGTCACTGAAGGTTATTGAGCAGTGAAGTAGCAAAATTAGAGTTGTAATCATGAATCTAATTAAAAAATCAGTGACTAGAGGGAAGTAGATAGGTTGGAAGGCTAATCTAGTTTTAATAGTATGAGGCAGATGAGAAGGGCTTGAACTAGTACAATTCTAGAAAAATGGTGGTGTAAGCAACAATAGAGTCATATTAGTTAAGGGTGAGAGGGAAGAAATATTTACAATTCACTGTGGACCAGCCACTATGCTGGTATCTATCATAGGTAGTTTAGTAAAATACTTACGCCTGTCATTGGTAGAGCTTAACCATCACAATTTTAGCGACACAGAGATTGATTTTTATAGAAGGTCCAAAGGGTATGTAGCTTGGAGACATATTCAAGATTTGACTCATGCTGAGTGTTGTGGCTCACACCTGTAGTGTGGCTCACTCACAGCTACCTGGTAGGTCAAGGTGGGAGGACTGCTTGAGCCCAGGGATTGGGACCAGCTTGGGCAACACAGCAAGATCTCATCTCCAAAAACAAAAGGTTTGATTCAAGCCTGCCTGCCTGCAAAGCATGTACCCTTTTTGCTCTAGATTCTAAACTTTGGCGAATGGAATGATAAATTTTGTGTATAATTGGACAGTTGTTGATCTTGGCAGAAGTGTTGACTGCTGGGAGGTGTTAAGAGAAATAAAAAAGCAGCATAAGATATGAAAGTTCATTTGATGAAACTGTATCTCAAAGAGTTTAAAAGTTTTAGGACAGGACAGATAGAATCTTGCCCCACCCAAGATTATGGAGGAACAAAACAAAGTCTGTGCTGTATTCTTTGTTAACCAGAGTTGAGAGTGGAGTTTAATCCAAAATCTGCCTAGTGGGAATCTCTTGAGTCCTGATCCCGTGAGAACATACATATGGCTGCTACTCCTGTTGTGCAGAAAGTTGCAATTTTAGAAATAAACCTGGAGCTTTTCAAGGTCCTATTTATTACTTCAACCCACTTACTGCCAAGGTCTCCATGTTTTGCAAGTGACAAAAAATAAATCTAAGATGGAATAGTAGGGAGAAGATGAGAGAAAAGCGTACAGAGAAACTGGAGACTTTGAGTTGTTTGGTCTAAGCTACTTATTTGCATTTTTGTCTCCACTTCCTAGCAAGCATATTGGTATTTAGCAATGGTGGGAGGAAGGCAGAATCCTAAAAAAACGAAGTCATCATTCTGTCCCTACACTTGAGTTTCCTTTCAGCAACCTCTCTCTCCTCCCTCTTTGTCCTGTCTCATAACAGCAGTTTGATGTGCTGCTATATCTGCCTTGCTCCTTTCTCCTGAATGGAAGCTGCAGCTACAGTGTTGGTAATTACACCTGGAAATTAGATTGTGCAGGACAGTGGTTGGCTAGGAGTGGGATAAGGCTGCATGCCTTATTAAATCTGAACTCCACTCAGCATAGACTCTTGTAGAAGCGTAGGGGATTTGTTTATGTAAGGAGCCCTTGAAAGGAACCTGCTTGTTGAACTGTATGTTGAGCAGCAGTGATGAAAAGATGCCTAAACATGTGTCCCACAGCAGCTACAGTCCATCAGCATTAGACACATTGGTAGATCACCCCTGCTGTTAACACAGGTCTTCTCAGCTTACTTGTTTGTGTACTTAACTGTTGATTGCTCTTTTAATTAGGGGCGACTAACACATCAAACTACTATAGCTGTGCTGGGCTTGCTAATCAACAGGTTTCGCTTATACTAGGGATCACTTCAGCTTACACCACCATATCATGACATTGATTTTTCTGTGCACATAAAAAGAAACACTTATTGAATACGGGAAAAGATCATGATTGCTAAGTGGGGAAAAAAAAAAAAGAGGTGCTCAGATACCCAGGGAAAATGTGAAAGTTTCATATGAACATTTACAGAGAAATGGATTTGATGAGTTTTGAGGTGATTTTGTTAGATACTTTGAGAGAAATTGAGAATTCTGTATTCCGAAGAGACAGCCTGACTTGAAACTCCAGCAGTATGATGTTGGCCAAGACCTTAACTTCTCTTTGCCTCAGTTTTTTCATCTATAAAATAGGGTTAGTAATAATACCCACCTCATTGAGATACTGTGAGGATTTTGTGAGATACTGTGAGATCAAATGATTAGCTTTGTCACTGGATGTAAGTACTCACATTATAGCTATTAATAAGTGTGATACTTAATATCATAAATCATTGTTATTATTTCTGAGAACTGATACCTTTTGGTCCATCGTTGTGGCAGAAGGATCCATTATATGGGAACAGAAACCAGCCCTCGATTTTTTTTTTTAATTGCCAATCTTGGTTGGGCTTCACTATCATTTTCATCAGCTTCACAGCTCCTCAGTTCTGAAAACCCTCCTTGCCTTACAAGCCACTGGAGTATGTTTCCTTTCTGTGGACATTGTCACCTTTCCCTTTATTTTGGTAAGGTCTTGGAGACAGAGCAGTTGGATAAAAGACCTGGGCATTTGGCACTTTCAGTGGCCATACTTCTCCCTCTGGCTTGAGTTTATATGTGGTTTGGGGTAGTTACTGGTGAAATTGAGCTTTGCAGCTGTCTACTTATCTGCATTTCCTGATCTGGTTTGGCTGGCAATCAAAAGCTGTATCTATTTCGGAGATTGCCCAATAAGACTTTTAATGACAAGTTAAAAAACAAAGGGTTGGTGGGATTGAACCTTAAGCAGACAATACTTTCACTATACTTTGGTGGCTCCTGTTTACTGGTGATTTTGTGTGGATAGTAACTTAAAATCAAGAAACATTTTTGCTAACATATTTCCTGGGCCATTTTAGAAAGAAATTTCTCTATTTAGCCAGTAAGTAGAGCTTTCTTTAGCGTTTACATAGTTGTCTTTTTAATATTAATTTCTGCGATCCATATGAATGAGGCCACATGTCCTTTAACAATTTTAGACCTCTTCTCTTATGCATTGCTGCCATCTGTCAGTATGAGAGAAAGCTTCCTGAGGCAGAAGGACTTAAAACAATGGTTCTCAACCCTGGGGTCACATTAGAATCACTGGCAGAGCTTTTAAGAAATTTAATGCCTGGGCCAGTTCCAGATACATAGTTGCTCTGGGATGGGACCCAGGCATTGATGTTTTTAAAAAACTCCCTAGGTGATTCTAGGGTATAACTGGGTTGAGAGGCTCTATTCCAAAAGCAGTGTCTTAATGGAAGAACAAGTGGCTTGAGAATAGTTCTGCTTTTTCTCAGCAGCAACCTTGTTGTCTTCCACAGCAGTGCCGATTTTGACAGTGGAGCCATGCAGTTGTATTTGGGTAGCAGTGTGGAGGGTAACAAGTGTGTCTTTTGTATCTCTGAATCCTCTGCAGCCAGCCTAGTGCCTGGCATATACTAGATGCTCACTATCCTCCACTCCACTTCTTTTGGATGATTAAATAATGGAATGGAGCCCAGATGTACTAGCATTTTTACTTAATCCCTGAGCCTTTCTCCTTCAGTGGTCTGTGAGGGAGCAGGTCCACAAGCATACACTTTTATTGTTCCAGGAGGAGGAAGACACCCAGCTTTGAAATGCTTGAGGCATAAAACTGATCTTTGGTTAAGATCAGCAGAGGCTTGCTGTGTGCAACATAAATTGTCAGGTAAAGAAGCAATTAATGTAGTGCTATTTATTTCCTCTTTAAGCACCTAGTCCTTATGAGTGTTGTGGTTCTGCAGTCCAAGTGGAAACAGGTTCTCTATTGCCCTGTTTTGCTCTTAAACACAGACACCTTTTTCAGTCAAGAGAATTACGGCCTTTTAAAAACTCTTCTTTATTTCTTTTCCTTTTTAGGTAGCCCATATTGAATCAGGTCCTGCAGCTATAGTTATTCATGCAGGGAGAATTCTATGAACACAGGGGAGAACGGCCTGGGAGTTTGATAATTTGTTATTTTTTGGTTTGTAGATTGAGAAGTATATTAAGTAAGGATAACCCCTTATAGTTAGATGGTTATTTTATAGTTTTCCTGTCCGGAAGGTTTTAATCTCCCACACGGCTGTGGACTGACAGAGTAACTCATTATTGTCTCCAGTTTATGGACAAAAACATTTAAGATGCGGCAAGGTTGAGTGACCTGCCTAAGGTGATACAGCTGGGCCTTGAATCCACAGCTTTCGACTGTAAATCCCTTCAGTACACTGAGCTTTGGATAGTGCTTTCGCTTGGATTAGAACACCCTATAAATGTGACTAATGGCATCTCAAGGTTCTGTCCTGGCTGTCATAGTTGAAGTTTTTGTTTGCATTGCATGTGCTTGCTTGTGTGTGTACGTGTGCCACTATTAATATTAAGCATCTTGCCATTTGCCTCTGTAGAGCACAGTTGATAGGCAGGAATATACACTTGAGGTAGTCAAGAGAGTGTCATCCTTTATTAAGAATTCTGATCTTGCCTCACCAAAATGCCTACTTTCACTTTTAGTCTATTGTGAGTGTGAATATTCGTGTGTGGTATTTTATTTCCAGGCAAGGTGTTTCTCTCAATCTGTGTTGTCTGTCTAGGATGATAATGTTAAAGCTTAATATATTTAGTTTTGGAAGACTACATTTTTCTGGGGTGGTTTATGAATTGTTTTCCTTCATCCAACAAATTGTTGAGTGCCTAGTATGTGCTCTGTGCTGTCTACCTTTATTTCCATCTCAAGGAAGTCTAGGATAAAAATAACATTGTTTATCTGTTAAGGGATAAAGAGTCAATACCTATTTAGTGTCAACTCTGTCTTTATTAGGCATTTGGCTACTGAGCTTTTTGATTTCTTGACTTTTGGGAGTGTTTCTCCCAGTTACCTGACAGGTCCAGGGTGTGAAATGCTTTCCTTGGGCCCCTGAACTAGCTCATGGAGTGGTTGTGGCTTCTGGGAATTTTTAAAAGAGCCACACCCAGGGGTCTGCTTGGACTATGTGTTCTTTCTGTCCTGCCTTTACCGCCCCTCTCCTTTCTCCCTCTTATAAGCAAAGCGTCTTTTTGCTTCCTTGCCCCCAATCCCAGAGAGACTGTTAATTTATGTTTGCATATAAGGAGAACAGTCAGGGTTGAGGATCTCAAACTCAGGAAAGTGGTTTTTGTACTCAAGAGCTCCCTGTGTGTTTGCACAGTACATTTACCTCCATCCAGGATGCACTTATCCTGCTTATATGGATTGTAAATGATAGAGGGTGAAAAAAGAAGAGGAAAAAAAAAAACCCCATAAAAAAACCCTGGATTCTGAAGATGGCTGCAGTATATTCTTCAATAGAAATTTGAAGCATGAAGTGGATTTTAGAACATCACATGAAGCCCTTCTTACTTAAAACACAAGAACTTAAAACTTGGCCAGAGGAAAGCTGTAGGGAGGTGGAGAAAAGCACTCCTTCCATTTAAGGGGAAGTAAGCACTTGACTTCATCAACTGTGGTTAAGATAAACAAAGCCTATCTTTTTGGTTGGCATCAGAAGGGGCGTTTAAAGTCTCATGAAATGAGAGAAGGGTTGTTCTTTTCCTTATTTACTGTACTTGAAAGGAGTCACTGAAATCCTTGATGGCATGTCTCTATGACTGCTCATTCCTAGTTGTCTGCAGCACTGCGGCCAGTGAATATGCTGGTTCTCACAGAGGAAGCCCACCGCATGGTTTCCGTTCTCTTCTGTCTTTTAATTTTGCCTTGTGTCTTTTGTAGACGAGGGTGCTCCGCAGTACTTTTTTTGTAGAAACTGCCATGCCTCAATCACATCACACAACACAGGCTGGGGACCAGCGTTCCATGAGGACTTGATCAGTGGGTTGGGAAACAAGGTTGATAGCATTGCTCTGGAGGAGATGTCAATGAAAATTTGTCAGCTCACCTCACATCCTTGCTTGCAGAACCTTGATTTTATTTAGGTGTTCACTTCCATGTGGATTTGAGTTCAGGGGGGTACATCTTGATTAGTCTAAACCCATCATTATATTTCTACTCGTTATGTCAGTGATTGGCTTAGGAAGGTCCAGGTCTGGCTAGCTGGACAAGAGGGGAGATCTTGTGTGGGCACTTCTGGAAAACGTTTCCTTGATTTCGATGAAGAGAAGTATAATTTCTATCTGGTTGTTGTCTGCATGTGGTGCTTTGAAGTTGGCAGCTGCCATCTTTGAACCATTAGCCAGCGTGAGAGGACAGGCCCACATACAGGGGATAGCAAAGCTGTATAAAAGATAGATAGCATCTTTGATGATATTGTTGAGCTGTTGAATTGACCAGCCTGAGTCCATTCCATTTT
The DNA here is from genome assembly GCF_000951045.1 of Mandrillus leucophaeus. NCBI lineage: Eukaryota > Metazoa > Chordata > Mammalia > Primates > Cercopithecidae > Mandrillus > Mandrillus leucophaeus. The sequence continues at coordinate 433,967 of NW_012104476.1, forward strand.
GAGACTTCTTGTTATGTGTGAGAAAGAGAAATCACATTTTAACTATTTTGGCTGGATTTTCTGTTTCCTTCAGTCTAGTGTATTATAACTGATAACTGCTTACCCCATTCATATAGGATGGTTTGAGATAAAATTAGAAAATGTTGGAATAGTTTCAGAAGGAATGGTACCAGGTCCTCCTTGTACCTCTGGTAGAATTCGGCTGTGAATCCATCTGGTCCTGGACTTATTTTAGTTGGTAGGCTATTAATTATTGCCTCAATTTCAGAGCATGTTATTGACCTATTCAGGGATTCTACTTCTTCCTGGTTTAGTCTTGGGAGGGTGTATGTGTCC
>NW_012104476.1:437077-478161 GCF_000951045.1 Mandrillus leucophaeus
AGGAGATATACCTAATGTAAATGACAAGTTAATGGGTGCAGCACACCAACATGGCACACGTATACATATGTAACAAACCTGCACATTGTGCACATGTACCCTAGAACTTAAAGTATAATAATAATAAAAAAGAAAATGTTGGAAATGCTTTTACACAAGTATGACACACACAATTAACATAAACATTAACATGAATATTATATTGTAATATCCAGTGTTTTCTTACTTTGCTCCCGTATCACTTCTGCTAGCATTTTCTCCATAGTAAGGGGACGGGCCATGAGGATGAAAAACAGCCATTTAAAAACTGTCTTGGGGGTTTTCAGTATTTTTTCTGTAAGAATTGACATGATACATAACTCCTAAAACATAGTATAAGGCAAAAATCATTCTTTCCTGATAAACTTGTATTCCTTCTTATTGGAAAGTGGCAAATAAAATAATCTAGTATAGGAATCATCATGCTACTTGACTTCAAACTATACTATGAGGCTACAGTAACCAAAACAGACATATAGACCAATGGAACAGAATAGAGACCTCAGAAATAAGACCACATATCTAAAACCAGCTGATCTTGGACAGACTTGGCCAAAACAAGCAATGGGGAAATGATTCCCTGTTTAATAAATGGTGCAGGCAAAACTGGCTAGGCATAGGCAGAAAACTGAAACTGAACCCTTTCCTTACACCTTATACAAAAATTAACTTAAGATGGATTAAAGACTTAAATATAAAATCCTAAACCTTAAAAACCCTAGAAGAAAAGCTAGGCAGTACCATTCGGGACATAGGCATGGGCAAAGATTTTACCATGAAATCCCCAAAAGCGATTGCAACAAAAGCTAAAATTGACAGATGGGATCTAGTTAAACTAAAGAGCTTCTACACAACAAAAGAAACTATCATCAGAGTGAGCAGGCAACACTATGGGAGAAATTTTTGCAATCTACCCATCTGACAAAGGTCTAATATCCAGAATTTACAAGGAACTTAAACAAATTTACAAGAAAAGAACAACCCCACCAAAAAGTAAGCAGAGGATATAAACAGACACTTCTCAAAAGAAGACATTTATGCAGCCAAGAAACATACGAAAAAAAGCCCAACATCACTGATCATTAGAGAAATGCAAATCAAAACCACAATGAGATGCTATCTCATGCCAAGTCAGAATGGCCATTATTAAAAAGTCAACAAACAACAGATGCTGGAGAGGCTGTGGTGAAATAGGAACACTTTTACACTGTTGGTGGGAATGTAAATTAGTTCAACCATTGGAAAGACAGTGTGGAAATTCCTCAAGGATCTAGAAACAGAAATCCATTTGACCCAGCAATCCCGTTACTGGGTATATACCTAAAGGATTATAAATCATTCTACTATAAAGAGATATGCACACGTATGTTTATTGCAGCACTATTCACGATAGCAAAGACATGGAACTAACCCAAATGCCCATCAGTGATAGACTGGATAAAGAAATATGGTACATATACACCATGGAATACTGTGCAGCCACAAAAAGGAATGAGATTATGTCCTTTACAGGGACATGGATGAAGGTGGAAGCCACCATCCTCAGCAAACTCACACAGGAACAGAAAACCAAACAGCGCATGTTCTCACTCATAAGTGAGAGCTGGATAATGAGAAAACACGGACACGGGCAGGGGAATAACACATACCAGGACCAGTGTCAGGGGAGACGAGGGGAGAGAGAGCATTAGGACAAATAGCTAATGCATGCAGGACTTAAAACCTAGATGATGGGTTGATAAGTGCAGCAAACCACCATGGCACATGTATACCTATGTAACAAACCTATATGTCCTGCACATGTATTCCAGAACTTAAAGTAAAAAACAAATAAATAAATACATAAAAATTCAGTATATTTTCTTGTTGTCTTATTTCACTAATGAGCTCAAATCCAGCTTTAGTGGTTAATAACACTTTGTCTAAAATTCCTAATATATCTTCTAATATTTTCTAGTTGGATTTATTTATTTTAGTTATTTTAACAACAGTCAGTTATCTGTATCTCATCCTCTTGGAAGTACCTTGGATTTCATTATAACTGAGGAAGTATTTCTTATTTATTTAAATGAGTGTCCCAGATAGCATATTTATTTGTTTACTCTCTTATCCATTCACTACACATTTATTGAGCTCTTACTAAAAATTAGCAGACACTTGAATCGTTTTCTTTGGCTTGATTGTAGAGCTCATAAAAGAAAGTACTAGGAACTTAGAATTGTGGATCACAGAGCATTAGAATAGGGGAAAGTCATTTTTCATTGCTGGGCCTGAGGAGAATTTCGAAGCTGACTTGACGGTATTGATTTGAGGAATGCCGATGGTTTTCATCTCCTTTTCCCATCACTAAACTAAGTGTATTCCCTTCAGAGGTAGAGAGCCAGCAGACCTTTATAATAGCGAAAGGACAGGAAAGGAAGGCTTTCATAGACAGCCTGGTACTGGAGTCAGTATTCAACAGTGAAATTCTGGGGTCAAGAAAATAGTTAATTTATATATGTTAATTCTCACCTGATCCCCACTCCCCAAGAAGGTTAGAATCCTTCTTTTTCCTCCTTTTGGAATTTGCTACTTTGAAGGGTTTTTTTCTTTTGAAGGAAGGAATAAAAACAGTCTGTTCATTGCGCTATTTAATGCAATTATAATTAGGGAGCAATATTTGTTCTGTGAGTTATCTGCCCTGACAGAAGCTCTGATAGAAGCTCAGAATAGTTGACTGCCCTAATAGAGGCTTGGGGCATCATTGCTGGAAATGAGATGGCTAACTCCAGGGCTACTTCATCCTGTGGACTGCAGAATTAAATGGAACCAAAGAAAATAAGCAACAAAAAACAGTTGGAACAGCTTCTCAGTGCACTTATTGCTGCCAGTCTTGGTGGGGAATCACCAGTGCTTCTTGGACTCTGGCTACTTTGATCTTCCCGGCATGCTGGAGAACCTGGAAGGACCCAAGTTGTCTGTCTTGTGTCCACTGTAAGCCTTGCTAAGAAGCCATGAACCTTCTGTAAGCCAGGACCCAACTGACCTTTTAAGATTTTTTTTTTTTTAATCATCTGAGCATGCTATGCCATTGTCTTGGCATTGCTTTGATCTCAGATGTCTCAGTTTTAAAGAGCACCTATACTAAGTGGCAAGGAGAAATTAGAATTATCCACATTGAAGACAAAAAATAAATCGCAGAGGGCCTCCAGTTGCACCCTAATTCTTCTCCCTTAGGATATTGAGAGAGCGAGGTGTAGAATTTAAAGTTAAAAATTTTTACATCACTTTACTTCATAATCGAAAGGTACTTAGCTTTGGCCCTTGGCATGATTTAAATCACAGTGGATTTGGGAGTTGCTTTGTCACTGACTTAATTTTCAGGTTTTTAACTCATTCAGTAGGTTGGCTTGGCAGCCCTAAGCAGCATTAGTATTTTATGTGACATTTTCAAAATATCCTTTGAACCTGTGGTAATCCCTAAGGTAGCCATGTTCTAAAACTCTGAGAAGGACCTCTCCAGGGGCTTGAAATACCTGCCTTTCCTCTGCCTCACCAGAGCCCCCCTACCCTGCTCCCCATAGCAATGTTTTGAGGTTGTGGGATCTGGATCTGGGTTGAACTCCTGCAGTGTTTTAAACCTTTTGTTTCTTTCTTCTTTAATAACAACAGTGTTTCTTACCCTGGTCATCTATTGAGAAGTGTAGGTGAAAGTAAGCATCAACAGAATGGTGGTTTTGAATATGCGAATGGGTTCTTGGGAGCCACTGATGTACCTATAGGGACTGGGGTCATGATTGGCAGTTCTAGAATGAAGTTCCAGTTGTTCTATACATGACCCATCACATGGAAGATCCTGACCTCAGCAGCACACAGCAAGCACCTAATAGCTGCAGAGAATAATGCTGAGCACTAGTCAACTGTTGAGCATTACAGACTCCCCTGCTTCTCTCTCCCATTGGTCAACTGGTGTTGAATAGCAGGGAGACTAGTACTTTGGACATTTTTACCTACTGAAGTTGACTCATGCTGCTCCTTTAGAAGGATAATAAATTTTTGGTGATGTAACTCAATAAATTAACAACACGCTAAGAGAATAATTACAGACCTATTTATGAAATCTCATTCTTCGTTTTACTTGGAGATTCTTGCCAGAACTTTACCTTGTAAGTTAGATATTTTTACGTGTTGCTTCTCAGAAAAACCTGCAAGCATACTTGTAGGTTTATACCTACTGTCCCTAACAACAACAAAAACATTAACTGTAAACTGCCCCCTGTTACCTGAAGGTAAAGTGGTAAAAATCAAAGAGTAATTTTGAGGAGAAAGTCGTGGTAACGAAAAACACACGGTTGTCTGTATTGTGAGATATGTTGCTTTAGAGTATCTAAGCTTCAGAGAACATATAATTTCTCCTCCTTGATGTCCACAAGGAGCTTCTAGGATACTTTATTAAAAGATGAGTAATCACTTATTATTCTTCCTTGGAATATCTCAAACTGCAGCTTTAAATAGAATCAACTAGAGGGCTTGTTACAATACAGATTGCTGGACTCCACTCCTGGTGGTATGCTAGGTCTGGAAAAGGGCCTGAGAATTAAAATTTTTACATTCTCCAGTGATGTCTAGGCTGCTGGTCTGGGAACCACCCATTAAGAATCACTGTTGTATCTGGTCCTCTGCCTCTTTCTGTACATCTTACATCCATGCAGCAGGTATGAAAATGAGCCCCCCAAAAGCATTCACCTTCACTGTTGACCTGATTATTATATAATTATAATTGGATCTCAATCTTTTAAAAGGCCAGTAGTATCTGAACTACATATTAATTGTAAATCTTAGTGAAAACTCTATTATATTATCTCAATTTTTTTTTCTTTTGAGACGGAGTCTCACTCTGTTGCCCAGGCTGGAATGCACCGGCGTGATCTTGGCTCACTGCAACCTCTGCCTCCTGGGTTCAAGCGATTCTCATGCCTTAGCCTCCTGAGTGGCTGGGATTGTAGATGTCCACCACCACGCCCAGCTAATTTTTGTATTTTTAGTACAGTCGGGATTTCGCCATGTTGGCCAGGGTGGTTTCAAACTCCTAACCTCAGGTGATCCGCCTGCCTTGACCTCACAAAGTGCTGGGATTACTGGTATAAGCCACTGTACCTGGCTGTTACCCCGGTTTTTGATCCTGAAAAATCTTGCTTGAACTTTTAACTTGTCCTAGAATGTCTTTGAAAAGTTCGTATTCCAATGAGTGTATTACATTCTACAACAATTACGCTAAAAAGTTGCTTCACAGAAAATTATATCCACACTCATGATAGAATCATTTGGAAGTTTAAAAAATATAGTCATGATTGGACTCCATCCAAGACTGATTGAATATGACCCTCTGGGATTGGGTACCAAGTCATATACAATTTTGAACATTTCCCAAGGGATTTTAATGGGCAGCTAGGTCATGAACCATTGCAATAGGCCTTGGAGGGATAGGGGAGCAGCAGGGCTCTGGTAAGTCATTTACACTTGCTTTAACCTGCTGCTCTTTCCCCTTTCCACTGTTAAATTGCCCTGCACCTCTCTGTCACTCTTATTTACAGGCTGGCTAGCATCATATCATTGTAGGTCATTGTGGGCTTAGGAAAACAGTCCAACAGACTGTTACCCAAGTGCATGCAATGAAAGGCCTCTATTCTTAGGGTTCAAATTATTTTACAACAAAATTGTTTCCTTTGGAGCCTAGCCAGTCATCTCTTCTATATTCCAGGTTGAGCTTCTGTTTTAGATGGTGTTCCCCACTCTTCCTTCTTCACCTGAATAAAGGAACAGGCAGGCAATATTTCCAGAGCTCCTGAGCTACCCTTAGTGCTGGAGGCAGGTTTAGGAAAGAGCTGGCTCCCTCGTTGCTAAACAGAATTAATGTCGTTCAATCACTTTATTCTGGCTCTGTGAAATAATAAACAGGAGGAATTGCTGCTTTATAACTTTAGTCTGATAAACTACCTGCTCTGGTGTGTTACATTCTCTGTGTGTTTCTCTGCCACCACTACAGAATAATTCCAGCCTTATGTGTAGCAACTAGAATGCAAGGTTTAAAACTCAAACCAAGCCTTGACACAGACTTCAAATAAGAACTACTTCAGAATGCTCTGTGATAATGCTAGGCACTTAGCGTGACTGCTGGGGCTCCTAAAAGGAGCCAGAAAGTGGCAGAACCTGAGAATCCTGTAACATTTCCTTTTGAGCTTGGGTCTGAAGCAGCCAAATGCTGTAACCAAATGAAGAAAAGCCAGTTTACCTTTTGCTTTTCTTGTGTCTTCTTTTCTTGTTCTCATCTTATAAACTTTGTTCACACTTTTCCTTTTTTCATTTCCATTCATGCCTTTCCTCCTGTACTCCATGCATCTGCCGCCTGTCTGCTTGCTTGGTTTTTCATCTATCTATGTTCTCTCAGCTTTTCACTTTTGGAAGAGTCAGGAATCTTGAATATTTTGAGAATTAGCAAAACATCCTGGGTATCCAAAGTGGACCTTGTACGGTCTCTTTTATGCTCATTTTAAACTTCACTAATTTCTAGAATCTCACTAATTTCTAGGTTTGTTAGGGGACAACATGGTGTATTGCTGGAGATCAAGACACAAAGAGTGACAGTGCCTTAAAGCTCATTAGTGGTGGTCTGAAACAAGGGAAGAATTAAAATGATATCCTTAACCTAGGACATAAGATACAGATATAGAGACGGCAAAATCCATGGCATGTCTGTGACAGTTTTCTTTTTTTGTAGAAAATATCATAAATAGATCTTAGAACTCTGATCTTCTGATTTTTCTTAACACAGTACTCTAGGGAGAGGCCATTAGACAAGATGAATCCTGTCACTGTTAGTGGGAGCTTAGAGGGAATTTTAGGTGAGGGAAAAATGCTATGGAGGTAAATGCCATCTTTTGAGATAGGTCTTTTGATTCAGCATTGAAGATTTGTGTCAAGAGACCCCCAAACCATAATAGATATTGCAGGCCTTCCCTTTACTGCCTGTTAACCCAGGCATGTGACAAGAGCAAGATTTCTAGAGATTGCCATACAGGAAGAATAATTTCAGTGACTTTGGGAAGGCCTGAAGACTGATTTAGGGTGAAAGGCACATGTCATTAAAGAGTTTCAGTATAGATTGCTGGTTTTCTTAGGAAGTAAGTGGTTGGAGACATTCGTTTCCTGGAATCATGTAGGACATTTAAAGTGTTCAATGCTATATACAATACCCCAGAGGTGAGGAAGATGTTTATCAATTTAGGTGCACAGATGTCAGTCTGATTACTGGGAAGAGGGTGAAGAGGTTTGACAGTATCAGAGCATGGACATGTTTGAGCAGCAGCAGCCCATTGTCCTAGAACGAATTGCCTCCTGGCCGTGATTTATTGACATGGCTGATGGAGGGACTCAGCAGAAGCCACCATTTATCTGTTTCTTCAGTTGACCATCGGAAAGCCTTACAAAATTATGTGTGTAAGAAATGTCAAAGTGACAGATTTGGGTTCAAAGTATTGTACATTTTTATACATCCACCCTTTGCCCTTCTTTTTGGACTTGAGTATTTTAGACAAAACTAACATTTTCTTCATCTTTATTATAAACAGATTTCTACTCAGATTAGCTGAGAAGGCATACACCATGTTATCCTTTTATGGCTGCGTGACACATGTGACATCTTTGTCAAATAGCAATTGCCCTCTGCCTTGTGTGTTTGGAGAGATGACTGGCCACACCTCTGAAGCAATCAGCTGTGGCCAAATTAACATAATATGGTACCTGTACATAAAATTAAATATAGAACAGTTTTATCTTTTTGTGGTAAGGATACTGTATTCTGAAGAATTCATGTAAGTTGAATTATTTAAAGTGGATTTAGGGATATTCATTGTGAAGTTAATCTTTGGTAAATCCTTGTGTGGTGATTTTTTTTTCCTCTCCTCTTTTGCATCCCCATTTGAAAGCCCGCAATTTAATCTGTTTTGGTAAGGTGGATTCTTATATGATTAAATCACTCCAGTTTATACCCATTGAGGAGTAAAGTCACCAGACTAAACCCCTCAGGGACAATGACAGAGAGTTTTGCCATGGGTGTTTGGGAAAACTGCATTCACTGTCTGCACACTTAAACTCTGTCTCAGTCCAAATATTTGCACGCCTAAAAAATTAACAGATTTTCACTCTAACAATGATACTAGCAGTTACTTATTGCTCAAAAGAGGTATTGACCGCTATAGTGTGTGTGAAGTTGGAAACTTTAGGATGATAGCCATAGTTTGTACTTTGAGCTTACTCTAGTGGGGGAAACAGACAAGAGAACCCATAATTAGTACACAGTAAATGTTAGGTATATTGCTCTCGTGAATGTGTGCAGTAAGATAACTGCTCATTAGAGGGAATATATAGAATTGATTACCTATAAGAGACCTTGATTGCGCTTGGGATAGTTAAGAAAGGCTTCATGAGATAGCGACAAATCAGGGTTAGCTCCTGGCCTGGGATGATGGCTAAAAGGACTAAAGGGCAAGTCTTTGCCTCAGTTTCTTATTTGAAAATGAGGGTAATAATAATCCAACTTTATAGAGACTATTATGAGGATTCTATGAAACACATGCACATAGATAGTTAGGCAGTCCTGGTAATTGGGAAGAAATCAATAATGATGGTTATCCATGTCCCTCGTCCTTTGTTTCTTACAACAATCCTTTCGAGACAGTAGTAGTTTCTCTATTTTGAAGACGCTCAGAGAGGTTAATTTGCCCAAGGTTACCCAGCTAGAACTTGATAGGGTTCGGCTTTGACTCTAGATATCTCTCTCCTGGTTACCTTTTGTTCTCTTTATGCTACTCAAGAGGCCCAAGATGATTCCAGCTGCTTCCTGCTTCATTATCCCTCTAAGTGCCCCACTGAGAGGAGTCTGCAATTGCCTGCCCCTCCTCTCCCTGCCTCCTGGTCTTGCCATGAGTCACTGCTGAGCCATTTGTGTCAGAGAGGAAAATGGGGGCTTGCTATTCACATGTAGCAATTTGCTGTGTGTTCTTGCTTATTTGCCAGGGACACCAGCAGAGAAGTGTTCATCAAGAGGCGTCATGTTTGTTAAGGGACCACATGGTGTATTTTAAAAGCTCTTAACTCTCTCTGGTATCATCGATTATGCTTTAGCATAAGAAATAAAGTGACACTGAGCCTTTTATTAATAATACACATGTTTTCCATTTAACTTTGACTGGTTAAATCTGGCATAAAATGCAGACTTGCAAACCAGCCTCCCTGGGATGTGTAGCTTCTCTTAGGCTATTTATGATGCGGATCTCTGTTGAGCAGGAGCCTCTGCCTGCAGCTAGGGCTGTGGACTAGATGTTCTCTTTTCCTTTTCTCTCTCGATGGCATGGATTGTTTTGTTTCACAAGGCTTATGTTCTAGTTGGGATTGTAGCTGGTCTCCTACAAGCTGGTCTAGTTGGGATTGTAGATTGGTATGGATAAATACTGAAATGGGAGCTGGTATCTGACAACTGGAGGGGTTATATATGTGCCCCCACATTCTGATCAAGCTTTGGCATTTTGTGCATTTGACAAAACTGAGTGGTCAATATTTGAAGTTCGCGTGAAGTCGGAAGAATTTTGGGCTCTGAATGTGAGATGACTTAGAGATAATATGTTTATTTTACAGATAAAGAATCAGGCCTAAAGGGATTGATGATGATGATGATAGAAGAATCTCTAACAGTGGTTAAGCCAGACACTGTTCAGAGTGATTGTTGTGTTAACTTATTTGATCGTCACAATGACTCTGTCAGATAGACAGTATTATTATCCCTGTTTTACAAGTGAGGAAACTGAGGCACAGAGAGTTTCATTCATTTGTCCAAACCATGTAACTGGCAGGGATAGAGCTGGGGTTTGTACCCAGGCTATCTGGATCCATCAAAACCTTTGCTATCTGTATATTACTACACTGTAGCTTGTCCAGGGTTACAAAGCTGGGCAGGAATAGTCCAGGACCCAAATCCCAGTCTTTTGTTGGCTGAACTATATTTGTTATTTGAAGATTCTTTTAGCAGTGGAACTCTTCTTTAAGTGGAGATGTTACTAGATAGCATAACCAAATAAAAAAGTGGAAACTTAGCTGCTGTGGTTTAAGTGGGATAGGCCAGGCATTGACCATGCATTCCCTTTATTCAGCCCTTGCTGTGGCTTCTGAGAAAGCTACATGGAGCATAATTTTATTTTGTATATTTTAATTTTTAGCCCCTACAACAAGCCTCACAGTAGGGATATAATTTTAAACCCTGGCTCTAGTTAGGGATATGAGCTCCAGATTGTTGCCTTTTGGGTCACAATTAAAATCCTAACAGGCAACAGATATTTTTGGTCAGATCTGGTCATTCTCTCTGCCTCCGTACCCACTGGGGGCAAACTCTGAAGCTTCTGTAGCTGTATTATTGTAGATTTGCAGGATTTCTGTTGTTAATCAGAATTGGGTGTGTGTTAGAAAAAGACCTTCCTGAGTGTATGAATCCTTTTGCCTGCTGACAGTCTCTGGGCCAGAGTTGGTGTTAACATCTGCATGCCCAGAGGATAGTGAATTGCTGACTTTCACTGACTTTCTTTTTGCTTGGACATTTTACAGTGCTTCAGGGTCATCATTCTGGGCAGCACTTGTGTTGTAATTACCTGATTTTGGCTCTTTTCTCACTCACTAGTCTGTGATCTAGACTTCTTTATGTGTGTGCAGAGTTCAGTCCCATTTCTGGAGCAAAGCAGTAGCTCAGTAAATGTCAGTGGAATTTTTTGAATCACTTTTTATTATTCCAGATTACAGGCGTAGATGTTTAGATCAAATAGGCTGACTATGACTTAATCTCCAAGTTTATTCAATAATAGGACCTTATTTTATCTCTCCAAGTAATGGAATAAAGGGATGGAAGCTTGTCTAGTTGGGATTATAGATTTATAAAGAAGACATTAATCTGAAGCTTATATTCTTTTAGAGAATTACAAGACAACCCAAGATCTAGTTTTGGGGCATCTCCTCCCATCCCCAATTAAACACTTTGTTCTTTGTAAGGATAGTAGAGTAGTAGGAGTGGAGTTATTCAGGAAAAGCAGGTCTTAAGGCAGAAGAATCACATCAACATCTGAAGTTCTATTCCTCACTGGCTTACAAATGGTCTGCTAGCCACCTGCATTTGTTGTTGTTGTTGTTGTGTTTTGTAGGTAAAGGAAATATGGCAGGAGAGTGAAGTACCAGGAGCTTGGTGGAGGTGGAGAACGGGGAGACGGGGAAAGACAAAGAGGCAGATAAGAAACAGGAATCATTGTAGACCTGTGGTTTTCAGAGTGTGGTCCCTGGACCAACAGCTTCAGCATCAGCTGCGAACTTGTTAGAAAGGCAAATTTGCTGGTTTCACTCTAGACTCAGTGAGTCAGAAACTCTGATGGGGTTGGGCAGCGTCTTTGAAAACCTTTACTTCACTAACTTTTTTTCCCCTCTATCTGAAATATTCCCAATTGTTTTAGCTTTCAGTTGATTCCCATATTATACTTTGATTGTGTGTCAGTGAGTAGGTCTGTTTTAAAGGAGAATTGTTGAGGAAACATAAAGAAATCTCTTTGTATTCCAAAAAGCATTTCTCAGAGTTAAATTATATGTTTTGTTAGTGCCTATTGCTTTTGTTCAGATCAAGCTCTGAAACAAAATTAAGATTCTCGTCAAGCCTTGAGCTTATTAATAGCTGTTTCATTTGTTTAGTACTAATTTAAAATGTCTGCTATCTGTAGAGGAAGTACTTTATAAAAACACATACTTGTTAAGTGTTCCACTAGGAGAAGCACTGTGAAGTCCAAAGGATGCGGAGATTAGGCAAATAACTGGTTTTGTTGAGCTCTCTTCAGTGTAATATATGTGTGGGTGGGATAAGAACACTGGACTCCACAGCTTGAAGAGGCTTCCACTGGTTAGATTTCAGACAATTTGTGCATTCAAGAGAGTTACTGCAGCTGAGTGTAAAACATTGAACAAATAAAAATGATTGAACTCATAATAGTGAGAGATGGGGGGGGAGAGAGAGAGAGAGAGAGAGAGAGAGAGAGAGAGAGACTGGGCATCATTGGAGGTGACTGTGATGTCAACTTTTCATTCTATAAATTGTAAATTAAATGAAACAAACACCCTGTCTTTACTGAGAAACTGTAATTCTTTCACGGTTGGTAAGAGAAAGCTCTACTTTACAAATGGATGCTACCAAATACAATATAGAAGGATACAGAATATCAGCATTTGCATCCTGCAGTGAAAATTTGATCAGGCAAGTGCTATCAATGCAAAACTAGTTGAAAGCATGTTGGGGAACAGAATAATCTTATTAGAGAATAACCCACAAATTACCAGCAAAGGGGAAAGTATAACCTTACAATGGTGGTCACCACCTTAACAAAGTGGTCCAACTTAACATCACAGTGGTAGGATAGCCTGACAGTAGCAGCTTCCTGATGTGACCAAGTACACAGCATCACCAACAATTTTTGCCAAAAATGTTTAACCTGAATCTAACCAGGTGTATTAGGCTGTTCTTGCATGGCTATAGAGAAATGACTGACACTGAGTAATTTATAAGGAAAGAAGTTTAATTGGCTCATGGTTCTGCAGGCTTTGCAGGAAGCATGGTGCTGGCACCTGCTCAGCTTCTAGAAGGAGGAGAGGGGTTGGCACATCACATGACGAAAGCAGGAGCAAGCAAGGGAGAGTGTGGGGGAGGCGCCACATACTTTTAAATGACCAGATATTTCAGGAACTCACTATCACAAAGACAGCCACGAAGGATCCGCTGTCATGATCAAAACACCTCCCACCTCCAGCATTGGGGATTACATTTCAACATCAGGTTTGGGCAGGGACAAATATCCAAACGATAACACCAGGTTTACAGAAAATATAAGGGTTAGAAAAACAAATTAATCCACACCAGGAAGAAACAGACCCAAAATGTGGGTCATTCTCAAGAAAACTGGTCTGTCTGATCTTTTCAAAAAGCCAGTGTCATGAAACACATTGCTGGTGGGTATTATTCTGGATTGTAAGAGGCTAAGGGAACATAACAGTCAAATTCAGTGCACAAATATTGATGGGATCTGGCTTAAAAATTGTAACTTCTGTAAAAGATGTTTGAGGCAGTTGTAGAAATTTGAATATGGACTGGCTATCAGATAACATTAGGAACTTAATGTCTTAGGTGTCATAATAGTATTTTGGTTGTGTTAGGAAAATGTCTTTATTCTTAGGAGATGCTTATTATTTCATGAAAGTATCATATCTGCAATTCACTTTCGCATGGTTCCTTGAGAGAGATGAGTGTATAGATAACGTGATTTTGGCAAAGTATTAACAATTTTGAATCTAAATAGTAGGCATATGGGTGTTTGTTTTATATTTATATTTATATTCAGCATAGAGAAAGCTGTGAATTCAGGAAAAGTTTATATGTAATTTCTGAGATTTCTAGCTCAGGCATGCATTTCTGTTTGAGAATGCCTTATCTAGAATTTTTTATCAAGAAACCTGAATGGTGTTTAAGAATATCTTATCTAGAAATATGTTGGCATCTTAATATTATGGTTTGGTAGATACAATGGATTTTTAAAAAAAGACTTGCAAAGAAGTGGATGAAATGCTAATATAAGAAAATTTGATTTTATAGGGAACATGTGACCAGATAAACTTGTCCTAATTAGTGTGAGTCTCTTCAAAGCACATACCTTAGGACACTATGTGTTGACGCTGTTACTGTTCATAACACATTCTTTAAGAATTCTCTCAGAGCCTTAAGACGATTTGTTTTGAGAAACATCTGAAGTCTCCTGTAGCTTATTCTGATGTTATGAAGTAAGTGATTAAAATGGACCACTGAATTTTGATCACAGAAGTGTGTGACGGGGAAGTAGTGGGATATTCTTTGCCCCTCTTTGTGTCCTGTGATGCTGGTAGAAATTTCAAAGGAAGAGTTTCAAAAGTAGTTTACTTTGTTCAAACTCTCCAGCCCTAAACCATCAGTGACACCAGTGAGTGTTTCTTATTTTACCTATTTGGGTGTGTTAGATGTATTTTCACTGGGACTATTCTTTTAGTCAGAGAGCCTAAAGTTAAGTGTTTGAGCTTCTGGTCCTGTGATCTCAGCAACTGGACTTGATTCAGGTGCTTTGACTCAAGGGCACAGTGGTAGCATCACCATAAATAGATGAATGGCAGCGAATCCCTAATGGCTGGCTCTCTGCTGGTTGCCTGTCTCAGCTCAGGACTTCCAAGAGGTGTAAAACCTCACTGATAACCAGGCATAATGGCTAGGGTTTACTCAGAGATGTTGGGGGCTTGAGTGTAGTATTGCTGTGTTGTATGCTGATAATGGAGTATGTGCCAGGTGGGGGCAGGATGGTATCCAGGCAGTCTGGTCAAAGGGCTGCAGTTAGTACCCTTGTTACACTCAGTGACAGGTGACTCTGAGCTGTCTGGAAGTAAGATGAAGTTGTGATTCAAGGATAGGATCCAGACCTGAAAGAGAGGTATTCAGAATAGCAGTTGAAGTCAGGTAGACTTCAACTCTTCTGATGGACCTGCAAGAGGTGGTCAGTAAGTATCTCGTGGATGAATTAAAGAAGTGTTACATGAAATTGTAAAGGGGCAAACCAAATAAAATGGGTTCCATAGGTCTCAGGACTAGTGGAGGGGCATTCATGTTGGAATGGAGAGTAGTGAGAACTGGGAAGGGATTGCATAGGGGCTTGTTCTTAGGGCAGAGGTTTTCAACAACAGGTATATACAAGAGGTCAAAATTTAGGAAGTCTGTTAGAGAAGATTGTAAACTCTATGAGGAAAGGAAACATGTCTGCATTGTTCAACACTGAATACTTGATATAATGCCTGGAAAATAGCAGATGTGCAATATAAATTTCTGTTGAATGAGTGAAAATGTTAAGTGACGAATAAAGGAATGAATGGGGATGATACAGACAAAGCAGTAATCTGTGGTGGTTGATGGCTGACCTGGTTTAGAGTACCAGGGGGAATGTGAATATTTTAGATTTCCTCAGATGCTAGTTTCTGAGATGTTTTCTTTACCAGTGAGGTAACCTTTTGATGGCCCTAGCTCAAATGGTAATGAATTAGTCTTTGCAGCACAATTGTGAAGTAAACATGCTGTGTCCATTTTAGAGATGAGAAAACTGAGATTCAGAGAGGTGAAGGAATTTGCATGAAGGTCCACAACTAAGAAGATAAGATGTGAAACTAGATACTTCAGCTTTTGAATACAGTCTTCTTTTTACTTGAGCACTCAATACTGGGGACAGTTCTGCTTTACAAGTGGCCTGATAAATAGTATCTTTGTATCATGTGAGAGTTACTAAGACTGTGATAGAAATAAATAAGAAAAATTCACATATCAGCCAATCCTTGTTACTCTGCTTATTCGCCTATTCATCATTTGGCTGATTGAATACTGAAGATGATAAAGCTGAATCAGTAGAGCAATGTGTGATTAAAAAAAATCTATTATACTTAATGGGCTACAATTATTAGAAAGAATTAGAAACCCCAGTTAATCTTAGTGTAGGCTACTTATTTAGGAAAGGAGATTTTTAAATGGAATAAGCCTTTCTTTTGTATTACATTGCTGGAGACAGTTTTCATTTTTGCCCACCCAGTACTTAAATGGTTATTGCTATAAGGAAACCAATCTTACTGATAACTGAATGAAATAAATTAAACAGACACATGCAGACAAATCCAAAATGTGCCTGAGAAAGATGTGGTCTTCTAGCTTTCAGTCATTTGGTGAGACATTTGGCAGAGATGGGTGCAGCAGATAAAACTGTCATGGTTTTCAGAAGTCATTCCAAGACACCAGAGAGGAAACATGACAGACACTGGAAAGAGACCCTCTTTCAGATATGAGTAATATATATTTTATACTCATATTAATATTTCATTGGAGAGAAGGTCAAAATCTACATTTAAATGGAAATATTTAAAAAGCAGAAGCATAATATTTGACTAAGTGAAACACTCAGGGTTTTTCAAGAACACAAGCTGCACCCCTGGGACCTCAGCTCTCTAGATCTGTTGTTTCTTAGAGCATGGTGGAATGTTTGAATTCCTTTAGTCTTATCGGTAGATCTTAGTCCTGGCATTTGGGAATCTGAATCCCTCTACTCCCCTTCCATTTGACACTGAATTGTGTTACTTACTACCTAACAACGTGTTCTGTGCACAGTATGGCTTCTCTCAGTTCTATAAAATTATTTAAATTTCTAAAAATTGATTTTTCTGGTCCTGTGAAATGGACATAATAGGATTGTGGAGATGGACATAAATAGGATGCTTTCAGTTTTGAGTAATGGGAAACCTATCTAACAAAGTGTGGTGGCAAGAAGTTGGGAATAGGAAGTCCAGGGTTTATGCAGGGGCTGTGTTCATCCTTCATTTCCCTCTGCTATTCAAAGTGTGTGAGAATTCACCTTCAGGCTTCTGACCTCGTGGTTATAAGATGGCTGCCATTGTTTCACAATAATTTCTTCGTGGCATTTAAAACAAGAAGATGGGGCCGGGCGCGGTGGCTCACGCCTGTAATCCCAGCACTTTGGGAGGCCGAGGCGGGCGGATCACAAGGTCAGAAGATTGAGACCACAGTGAAACCCCATCTCTACTAAAAATACAAAAAATTAGCCGAGTGTGGTGGCGGGCGCCTGTAGTCCCAGCTATTCAGGAGGCTGAGGCAGGAGAATGGCGTGAACCCGGGAGGCAGAGCTTGCAGTGAGCCGAGATCGTGCCACTGCACTTCAGCCTGGGCAACAGAGCGAGACTCCGTCTCAAAAAAACAAAAAAACCAAACAAACAAACAAACAAAAAAAAAAACAAGAAGATGGGATGCCAGGAGCAAAGGAATCTTCCTGGTACCTTTTCCCTACTTTTTGTCAGAGAAGATGATTTTTCCTCAAAGCCTACAGAAGACTTGCCTTTATATCTCATTGACCAGACGTGGGTCACATTACCACTCCTTTATCCCTGCCTTCAAATTGGTAAACAGAATCAAGAAGACCTTGATTGGCATGGTCTTGATTGGCATGCTTGATTTTCTGAGGCTGGTCTCATTGCCTCTCTCATAAACTTGGGGCTCTATTTTTGTTAACTAAGAAGGGAAATGGGTATTGTCTGCCACAGTGATGCTCTTGTGTGAAGTAAAGGTGCATGAAATGCATGTCTTCCCTAGGCTTTAGTGCATCCTTGGTCTGTAAGTGACTATGATTACATGAATCAGAAATAAATCAGGAAAAGGAAAGTTGGTAATTTTGGCCTATTCCTGCAGAAATCGTAGCAGGGAGGGGGGTGTTTGCAAACGAAGGGAGGGTCCAGTTCTCCAAAGCTGTGCTGTTGAACTACCACCGCATAGGGTGACCCTCTGTTGACCCTAGAGCAAGCTGGAGGTGAGACGAGTTTGTCCGGACATCCCAGATTCTTTCTTCTGTACTCCTTCCTCTTCTCTGTTTTTTACCAACGCAATCAAAGGCAGTGCTGATGTAGTCAGCACAACTTCTGGGACGCGGGTGCCTGGGGCTGCGATTCTGTTCTCACACTGACTGTGGCCATTTTGGTTCTGGGCAGCCACTTGAGGTAGCAATAATGACACACAGTTACTGCTTTTAAGTGGTTCCTGGTGAGGAGCTTCACTATTCCCCTGTTGCTTTATGACAGGATGAGGATTCAGACTAAATGACCACTTCCCTCCTTTCTCACTCTCAAGTTTTATGATTTCTTTCAAGTTTTTTTGGGATTTTTTTTTTTGGTCTGCCTTTTGTTAATATATTCTGCATGCATTTTGCTTCCAGGCATAGTGATATTCACAAAGTTTACCACTGACAGTTGTAGTCTGAGAGTGTATAGAAAAAAAACATAGTTGACCACTCTATGATTATTCTGGACTCTCTGACTCTCTTAATGCAAGCCAAGACCACATGAGCCTTTTTTACAATCTCATTACTTTGTGGCTTTTGTTGGGTTTGCAGTCATCCAGAATTTCTAAGAACAATATTTGGAAGGTGACTTTGCAGAGACTTGAGCCACTGGACTTCTCTTGTCATGTTCTTCTTTTAGTTCACTCCCTCTTTCTTTAATATATGGCTGGCATTGGGCCCAGAATCCACAATACGATATTGATAATAAATACTAACATCTTTTGAATACTCCCTGTGTGTCAGGAGTTACACTAAATGCTTTACAGGTATTGTTTCATTTAATCCCCACAGCAGCTTTCTTCCCCCTTTTTTGGAGACAGAGTCTCCCTCTGTCGCCCAGGCTGGAGTGCAGGGGCACAATCTTGGCTCACTACAACCTCCACCTCTTGGTTTCAAGTAATTCTCATGCCTCAGCCTTCTGAATAGTTGGGATTACAGGTATGTGCCACCATGTCCAGCTAATTTTTGTGTTTTTAGTAGAGACAGGGTTTCACCATGTTGGCCAGGCTGGTCTCAAACTCCTGGCCTCAAGTGATCCTCCCGCCTTGGCCTCCAAAGTGCTGGGATTACAGGCATGAGCTACCATACCCAGCCCCCACATCAGTTTTCTAATCTAGGTGTTAATAATTCCCATTTTATAGATGAGAAAACAATATGGAGCAAGCTAAGTCATTTGAGCAAAGTTATATAGTAGCAAGTGGTAGAGGCAGGACTAGAATCTAGGCAATCCAGTACCAGAGCCCTAGCTCTTAACCTTGAAATACACCTTAAGGCATTTTTTAAATTTGTCTTACTTTCCTTAATTTTTCCCCTCTCCCCTACCCCCCAGTACATGCATAGTTGCTTTAAATATTACTTGTCCTATCTTTCATGCTGGCTTAATAGAACATACGATGTACAGATCAAAAGTTACAGAGTACTAAAGCCGTAGAATAAGGGTTTCTTTATTCATTAATTCATCTTTTAATTCCTGATTGACTCAGTCCCTGAGGTGTCACACTGAGCATGGGGATACAGAGAGGAAAAATACCTAGCATTCTGCCTTTGAGGAGTTCACAAAGTCATATGGTAAATGGTGGGCCTGAGACTCTTGTCCCGCAGCAAGTTCGATCATTCCTTGTAGGTCATGGGAAAACTTTGCATTCTGCTCTAAGTGTGGTGAGTTCAGAGTGTAACATCTACTTTGCTCCACCATAGCTTTTAAAACAGGATTCATCTCTGGGCCTCAGCACCAGTACATCTCTGGGGATCTACTTGGCCTTCTTCATTGTGTCCTGCTTCCCTGACCTACTTTTTTTCCTTTTTCAGATTGATTTGTTGTTCAAAAGGCCGGTGCCCCTGGAATGAGGACCTACGAGCTTACTTTTATACTAGAAAATAAAAGACTAGAAGAATCAAGCCTTTGCTCAGATCATACTTTGTGAGGTGGGCAAGAGTAGAAAGCTGAACACTTGAACGTGAGAGTGAGGAGGGAGCCACAGAAGAAGGTTGAGGACAGAGAAAGGGAAGCTGGAGGGCTCTAAACTTGCAGAGGCCTGACCTGGCACTTCATCTATCGCCTCTGAAAACAGCTCTCCTCTTGCTCTTGCTCTATTCTCACCCAAGTACTAGGCAATCCTCCTTTGATCCCTTCCCAGATTCTTCCTTTAGTTTCCTCTAAGGGCATTCCTCCTTTGCACTGGATTTGCTTTGGAGTAAAAGTTGCTGGTGGGAGGTTCTGATTCTACAGAGAGAGAAACTGAGGCATAGGATACACAACAGCCATCTGTACTTTGCCCTGTAAGTCATTAGAGACTGTCAGAGTCTTGTCATAGATCCCATGGTTTGCTGTAAGCCACAAATAGCTCTCATACCCTCATAGGAATAGGGACCTTCCTCCTACCTTAACATGATTGGATTTTGTTTTTACCTGAAAATACGAGCTCCTTCTAACAGAAGAAAAGACAGTTGCAGCCTGTACTGCATTGCCCCTATCTGTAACCCCATTAAGAGGTTGTAAATAGTACTATAATGATATCTCAGTCATTTGTTTTGATGTATCCAAGCTTTTAATAAATCAGCCACAGCTTGCTTAATAGGAATATGAGAGCAGAGCACATTGCTGCCAGCAGCTGCTAGTAAATTATAAAGCATTCATCTGTTTTACAAGGGAATTAAATGTTTGTTCTCTTTTAAGGGTTTGTGACTAAACAAGGGTATGTGCGTGTGTGTTTGTGTGTGTGTGCGCACGCACAGTGGCTTCCTGCCCTTGCCCTCCCAGGTACAGTAGCAACCTCAGGTTCCTGGGGAATACCTGTAACCAAAGCCATATGAATTAGAGTGCCCCTAGGTAAACCCTGTCATTATTGGTCTCTGCTCCGCGTGCATCTCTAAAGCAGTATTTATTGGATTACATTTGTCTTCCACGTCAAAGGATTCTGTGAAATACAAGTCCCATTTCCCACTTTTCCCTTTTTTTCTTAAGACTGTCTAGGGAAGGAGCATTAGATAAACTATACATCCAGCATGACTGACATTCAATTGTCTGCACAATTGAGTTAGTCTACTTTATTTGACTTTTATGTTTACATTTGAAGTGGAGTCCCCCAGCCCCTGCCACCACCTTTTCAACACCATTGGTTTTATTGACTAAATAATCTTCAGAAGACAAGACATCAGAGTTGGTGCTTTTGGTAGAAATTAAACCACAGCAGGTGTTCAAGACCAGCTTTGGCAACACTGCAAGACCCTGATGCTACAAAAATAAAAAAATTAGCCAGTTATGGTAGCACGTACCTGTAGTCCCAGCTACTGGGGAACTGAGGCAGGAGCATCCCTTGAGTTCAGGAGTTTGAGGCTGCAGTGAGCTATGATCATACGACTGCACCCCAGCCTGGGTGAAAGAGCAAGACTGTCCAAAACAAAACAACAAAACGTGGGGTCCAGCTAACCAATATTCAAGAGCTGTTGACTACTTATCCTGTGACCTTAAACAAGTTGTGTAGGTTTTAAAAATCTATTACTTTATTTTTTGTTACTTTTAAATTTGGAAATAAATGCAGATTTACAGAAGGTTGCCAAGATAATATAGAGAGATCCAGGGTGACCTTCACCTAGTACAATATATGTGTATAGCTCTGTGTCATTCTTTCACATGTGTACATTATGTAGCCATCACCACAGTAAAAACACAGAACTGTTTCATCATCACAAAGATCTCCCTATTGCCTCCTTTTTATAACAACTTCTACCACCTTTCCTATCCTCCCCTCCACTGTCTTACCTCCTGGCAACTACTAATCTGCCTTCCATCTTTATAAGTTTTATTCATTTAAAAATTATATAACTGTTATTACACATTTATATTTATATAAAATATAAAATATATATCACACAAATATGAAAATATAAAATATATATCAAATAAATATAAAATATATACATTAAATCATACAGTGCATGGCTTTTTGAGGTTGACTTTTTAAACTTACTGTAATGCTATCCATCAAACTTGTTGCTTGCTTGTACGAATGTTTATTCTTTATTACTACCTAGTAGTATTCCATGTTGTGGACGCATCAGAGTTTGTTTAATCATTTGCTTATTGAGGAACATTTTGATTCTTTTTACTTTTGGGCTATTACAAGTAAAGCTGCTAGGAACAATTATTTACAGGTGTTTTGTGTGGAAATAAATTTTCATTTCTGTGGGATACAGACTTAGGATTGTAATTGCTGGGTTTTATAGTGTTTGTTTGGTTTTTAAGAAATGTCAGACTTGGCCGGGCGTGGTGGCTCACGCCTGTAGTCCCAGCACTTTGGGAGGCTGAAGCGGGTGGATCATCTGAGGTCAGAAGATTGAGACCAGCCTGGCCAACATGGTGAAACCCCATCTCTACTAAAAATACAAAAATAAATTAGCTGGGCATAGTGGCATGCGCCTGTAGTCCCAGCTACTCAGGAGGCTGAGGAAGGAGAATAGCTGGAACCCGGGAGGCAGAGGTTGCTGTGAGCCGAGATCGCACCATTGCACTCCAGTGCAACAGGGCAACACTCTGTCTCAAAACAAACAAACAAACACAAAACAACAGCAACAACAGCAACAACAACAAAAAAGCCAGAGGTTGCAGTAAGCCAGGATCGCACTGTTGCACTCCAGCCTGGGCAACAGAGCGAAATTCTGTCTCAGAAAAAAAGAAAAAGTCAGACTTTTCCAGAGTGAGTGTACCATTGTGCATTCCCAGCAGCAGTGTATGAGGGAATCAGCATCCTTGCCAGGATTTGGAATTGTTGATGTTTTTTAATATGGCTGTTCTGATAGGTGTGTAATGATATCTCATTGTGATTAATTTGCATTTCCCTAATGGTTAGTGATGGCAGACATTTTTATGTGCTTATTTACCATTTGTATGTCCTCTTTGATGAAATGTCTGTTCCTGTCTTTTGCTCATGTCTTTTGGATTGTTTGATTTTTACAGTTAAGTTTTGAAACGTTCTTTATATATTCTAGATATGAGTATTTTGTTAGATGTATGGTTTGCAAATATTTTCTCAGTCTGGAGCTTGGCTTTTCATTATTATAACAGGGTGCTTTGCAGAGCAAAGGTTCTTAATTTTGGTGAAGTCAAATTTATCAGCATTTTATTTTATGGAGTATGCTTTTGATGTCATATCTAAGAAACTCTTCACCAAACCCATAGGTCCTGAAAATTGGCTCCTATGTCTTCATCAGAAGCTTAAGCTTTACATTTTACATTTAAATCTATGACCCATTTTGAATTAATTTTTGTGTAAGAGGTTTAGGTTGAGGCTTGTTTATTTTTTGCCTATGAATAATCTAATTGCTTCAACACTGTTTAAAAGGCCTTTCTTCTAACATTGAATTGCTTTTGGATCGTCTTCAAATATCAGTTGGCCATAGTTTTGTGGGACTGTTTCTAGGTTCTTTATTCTGTCCATTGATCTGTGTGTCTGTCCCCTCGCCAATCCCTTACTGTATTGATTACAGTATAACTAGTAAGTTTTGAAATCAAGTAGAGTGATTCCTCTTACTGTATTCTTTTTTGTAATAGTTTCAGGTATTCTAGTTTCTTTCCATGTAAATTTTTAGAACAATCTTGAATGTATTTACAAAAATTTTACAGGGATTTTGATAGGAATTATGATAAATATTTTTATTTTTATGTTTTGTGGAGACAAGATCTCGCTGTGTTGCCCAGGCTGGTCTTGAACACCTGGACACAAGCAATCCCCCCACCTTCGCCTCCCAAAGTGCCAGGATTACAGGCATAAGCCACTGCACCTGGCCCATATGTTTAATCTGCATACCAATTTTGGGAGATTTGAAATCTTTGCTATATTGATCTTTCCCATCCATGAACACTATGTGCCTTTCCTTTTATTTAGATCATCTTTGATTTCTTTCCATCAACATTTAATAGTTTTTAGCATACACGTCCTATACATGTTTTGTTAGATTTGCATCTGAATATTTCATTTTCCTGAGACATTATACATAACATTGTAATTTTGATTTTGCTTTTCATGTGTTCATTGTTAGTATATTGAAATGCAATTTGTTTTTGCATGTTGGTCATCAACTTCGCAGAGTTGACTTCTAGGAGTTTTTATTTAGATTTTTTGGGATTTTTGTACTCATGTCATCTATACGAGCATGTCATCTATAAACAGGGACAGTTTTATTACTTACTTTCTGATATACCTTTTCCTTTTATTGTCTTATTATGCTGGTTGGAACTTCAGTACTATGTTGAATAGTGGTAGTGAGAGTGGACATGCTTGTCTTGTTCCAAGTCTGAAGTGAACAAGCATTAGATCTTTCCCTACTAAATTTAATGTTAGTTGTAGGTTTTTTGGTAGTTGTTCTCTTTGAAGTTGAGGAAATTCCTTTCTGTTCCTGGTTTTTATAAATATGTATTGAATGCTTTTTTGCATCAACTGTGATGGATTACATTGAATATTGAACCAGATTTGCATCCCTGGAATAAATCCCATTTGGTTAGGATGTGTAATTCTTTTCATATATTGCTAAATTTTGTTTACTGATATTTTGTTAAGGACTTTTGTGTTTATGAGAGGTAGTAGTCTATAATTTTTTTTTGTCTTTTCTGGTGTTTTCAGGGTAATACTTAGCTTCATAAAAATTGGAAAGTGTCTGTTTCCCCTGTTTTCTTTTCTTTTCTTTTCTTTTTTTTTTTTTTGAGACAGAGTCTTGCTCTGTCACCTAGGCTGGAGTGCAGTGGCTTAATCTCTGCTCACTGCAACCTCCGCCTCCTGGACTCAAGCGATTCTCCTGCCTCAGCCTCCTGAGTAGCTGGGGTTACAAGTGCCTGCCACCACGCCCAGCTAATTTTTGTATTTTTAGTAGAGACAGGGTTTCACCATGTTGGCCAGGCTGGTCTTGAAGTTCTGACTTCAGGTTATCCGCCCATCTCAGCCTCCCAAAGTGCTGGGATTATAGGCGTGAGCCACCGTACCTGGCCCCCTCTTTTCTAATGTTATCATTTGTTGCTAAAAGTTTACCCTTAGTACTGCTTGTGTCCCCTATACTTGGTATGTTGTAATTTTATTTTCATTCAGTTCAGGTCATTGTTTAAGTTACATTGAGGCTTCCTGTTTGACCCATAGATTATCTGCCAGTGTGTTTTTTAGTTCCCAAGGTTTTTTTAGATTTTCCTGTTATCTTTCTGTTATTTATGTCTACTTTGCTTTCATTGTGGTCAGAGAATGCACTTTATATGATTTCAGTTCTTTTAAATTTGTTAAGGTTTGTATTATGTCCCAGGATATGGTCTGTGTTATTTGTTCTGTGGTCACTTAAAAAAAAATGTGACTTATGCTTTGTTAAGTGAAGTATTCTGTAAATGTCAGTTAGATCCTATTCTGTTGATGGCATTGTTGAAATCTTTTACATTTGCTGATTTTCTGTCTAGTTGCTCTATCAATTGTTGATAAAGGGGTGTTTTAGTCTCCAACTACCTTTTGTCTATTTCTTTTTTCAGTTCTATCAGTGTTTGCTTCACACTTTACAACTCCATTTTTTGCCACAAATATATTTGGGATTACTATATTTGCTTGATTGATTAACTTACATATCATTTTGTCCCTCTCTGTTTCTGCTAATTTTCTATGTTCTGACGTCTACTTATTTTATTAATGTAGGTACTCCTGTTTTCTTTTGACTAATGTTTTCATTGTAAATATTTTTTATATTTTTACTTTCTGCATATATTTATCATTATATTTGAAGTGAGTTTGTGGATAGCATATAGTTCATGCTTTTTTATTCATTCAACCAATCTGTATTTTAATTGGTATATTTAGTCAGTGTACCTTTAATGTAACTATTGATGTGTTAGAAAACCCAGGCAGCTCATCACTTTTAAGTTCCTTGCATGCTAAGGTCCCTAGCCTGTTCTCTCTACCTTCAAGAATCTTATGTTTGTGTTATATGTATAACATCCAGGGTTTTTTTTTTTTTGTTTTGTTTTGTTTTTTTTTTTTACTGTACTTAGCAGAAATAATAGGAAAAGTACGTCTCTTCTATCTTTTTGGAACTGTTTCTTTACTTTTAAAATAAAAAAAAATTATTGATACAGCTATACCACAATATTGCTGTGATGCTTGAGTGAGATGAAAGTGAAGGAGGATTCGACATTTAAATTCTATTTGGACATCAGTTATTATATCTAAGTAATATATGAAATCATGTTGCTCTAGAACAATATTAACAGATTTTATGAGGTTCCCATACAGGAATGAAAATTTATACATGTACTCTTTCTTTCTCTTTGACACCACTCTACCCTTTTCTCCTTCTCTAACATATTCCATTAATAAATTTTACTCAAACTTATGCTTTGCAGTTGGAATACCCTAATACCAATTGTAAGTCCTGAATCATTTATCAGGTACCTTGTAATTGCCCAGCACTGTGCTACCCATGCCTTTCAGTGATTTTCTAAATTCACCCCGTTACAGGTACAATTTCTAAATTCACCCCGTTACAGGTACAATTATCTTATTGTGTAGCTGAGGAAACAGAGGCTGAGAGAAGTCAAGTAATTTGCTAAGGTCACTTAGCTAGGGAGTGATAAAACTGGGACTTGAATACAGGTCTTAGAGTTTAAAGTTCATGCTTTTAACCTTTATGTTTTACTTCCTCCCTGTATTCTCTTGTACTTCATCAACCTGAATTCTTTAGAGCTTTTTGATCTGTTGGGACCTAGTTTGAATTCTTAAGCATTTTATTATTTTTATTTGTTTCAATAAAAGGTAAAAGATATAACCTAGATTTTATCCATTGCTAGTTTCTTTTAGTGCCATAGTGGTTTTATCTGTCAGTGTGTCTGTGTGTTTCTTAATGTTCCTGGCAAATTTAAGATGTGATCTAGGAACTGTATTCTTCCAATTGATTCATCTTTAGTGTCACTTTAATTTTACTTTTGAAAAATTAACGTTATTTTTCTCATTTCTCTGTTGGAGTGTGATTGAATGATTAATTCAGCAATTATTTATAGAGCCTACTGTGTGATAATTATTGTGCTAGATGCTGGGGATATTCAGTAATTACGTGTTTCTTTGTTCTTGTGATTCTTCTGTGACTTTAGTTATATCTTTCTTCAGAATCTTTCAGTTCACCAGTCATCTGTAAGATTTCACTCATTTTCTATTTCTAGAGTGTAGTTCAGAAACCATATGTGTTTGTGGGAGTTTGGTTTAATTCTGGGGAAGATATTGATACTTCTAAAGTTAGGTACACCGTGGTCTACTGTTTACTTTTCAATGCAAATAGAGACTTTATTGATGAATGCTTTCCTTCTCATGTACATGTTTTGAGATTGGAGAAAATCTACAGAAAACAAATAATTTTATCCCTTATGCTGAATGCTGGAAAAAGAAACGTTCTTGTCTATAAATTCGGAGCATTAATTATGGGTTTCACAATGTATATGACGTACCTGGTCTGTGTAAAATGAAGATTCTAAAAGCAGAAGAAAATGGCTTCAAAAGCAAATCAAAGGTTATAGTTCATGGACAAGCTAAGTATTAAACCAATCTTGCTGTTGTGAAATTAACATTTTCTATTTTATCTCTGTGGTATCATGGAATTTTATTATTGGACAAGCTCATAATAGAGATCTGTTTGAGCAGCCTACTCATTTTATAGACAAGAAACCTGACACCTGTAGAGTTAAAATGACTTTTAAGGCCTTTTGTGATAGAGGTAGGGACTAGCATTTAGGTTCCAAACTTGAAGACCTGGGCCCTTGTTACTGTATCCTCTGGACTACATTTTAATAATTTTTTATCATTTCATTATAGTCTCATATTTACCCCAAATATTCTTCCTTTACAGGGTTTCAGTTTTCTCAACTCAAGAGAGTAGATAAGGCACTTAACGTAATTCATTTCTAGTTGGAGTCTGTAAAGGTTTATGAATTGCTTTGTTAATCCACGTCACTTTGTATCTTAGCTTTCTAGACTTTAAATGTCGGTTGTAGTCCATATAACTGCCAGACTTAACTTATAATGAATGCCTTCAGGTAGGTAGATGTTTGTTTGTGTGTGTTTCATAAAGAACAAACAAGGGGCTGAGAATTATCAACTCTTGCTGTGAGAGCCCCTTAGCCAGGCTTCCACCTTCTGCTTCTTCACTCTTAGGGACTTGTCAACCAGCTTCTGCTTCAGGGCCTCAGGGATGGTGAGTGGTGGGTACCTTAAGTTGGCTAATTTTACCGTAGTATGACTTCCATTTTTAAGAGTTATTTTCTTGGATTGAGACACAGTTAGCTTGCCTGTGGCTTCCCCACAGTGATTCTTCTGAGTGGATGGAATAAATCAAGTATCTCTGTGTTTCCTGACTAAATATTGCAGATTGTTTGTGCCATTCCTCACTTTTTCGATTTTAGATAATTCACTATTCTGCGTGCTTCATTTTTTTTTGATGTTTCCTCAGGTGAGCCCCAACTTTTAACTGAGTACTTTAGAAATAGGCTGAGTCCCAAGGGGTCAGTGGAACTTTCTTGTTCCACCTAGCATGGGCCTGAAACAGAGGCTTAGTCTTGGGACTCATTCCTTCAGCCCGGAAGGAAGAAGTGAGGGAGAAAGGAAGAAAGTGATCATTAAGGCAGGCCTGGTGCCTGGAAGCTGAGCTTTGAGAAGCAAACTTTAGTAACACATTTTCTGTGTCCTCTCCTCAGGTAACTCGTCTCTTGAATCTTTTTTATTAAAAATTAACACCTGAACTGGTGATCTCAATTCCTGCAGTCCCTCTCTGTATTTCAACTTTGCATCAGCCATTTTTTTGGTATTGTAAACAGGAGATCTTTTAGCCCCTCAGGCTTCCAGTTTTGATTGGCCTTCACCTTCTAGCTCCCTCGTCTCATTACAGACTAAGCTGGATGCTTTAACTAGTTGCATAGTCTTGGACAAGTCACTTAAGTATTCTCAGCCTTAGTTTCCTCAGTTGTGCATTGTGTCTCCTCGCACCTACTCGCTTAAGAAATAAATGAAATAATGTGTGTGAGAGTGTTTTCTGAACAAGAAAATATGAACTAAATATGATCTCTCCTTGTTGTACCTTTGTTTCTGCAGGACACAGTTGGATCAGCGGATTGAGTGCTTTTCCTGGGATCTCTTACAGGTTCCCTTCATGCTTGTTGACTGATGGTGTATTGGGAGATTTGAACTATAGTGGCCTTGAACTATAGTGAGCACTTGAAATGGCAACATTTTGTGTTCTTCAAGGAACTACTGTTTTTCTTTAAAAAGCCAGGAATTTCACAGCTCCAGAGGAAAGGATGCAGAAGCTATTTCTTTTTTGTCCCCTGTTAAATCAATATAATGATATTCTATGTGCATAGTAATCCTTAAGCTCTTTGCCGAGTTCCTTTTGCCCTAGGCATCTTGGAGTGATGGAACTGTAGTCAGTCAGACATGTGCAGTGTATTCAGGCATACACTTAGAGGGCTTCTCCTCTGCTCCCCCTAGCTAAGCAGCCCCTTTGGAATGTCTAATAAAAACCCTGCTCTTGTGTGCTGCATTAAAACAAAGCAGGCTCACATAGTCCTGGAAATGAGCCCTGAGAGGTATTATTTCTATATGTTGGTCTTTTATTTGCCTGTTTTGACAATGTTGTACAATGAGGGTTCTGCTGCTGATCCAGCAGAATCACAAGGAGCCGTCTTTGCTGTGTGAGTTCTTCCTCAGAGGTCTGGCATTCGACCTGCTTGCTAAACCCTCTTTGAAACAATGTAATGACAAAATATTTTCTTCTTACTGATAATAGGCAGATTATAATTGCTTTTACTTTGTTCTCTGAAGGGAGGAAAGTAGGGTCATGATGAATGAGTGCTTAAAATTTTTATTTATTGTCTTAGAGATATAGATGGTTCATTTATTATACAGAAGTTTACCTAGCAGCCTCTAAGTATACATTGTTTCTTAATAGTTGGAATTAAATTTGTACTTTTGCACTACTGTTTATTAAGACATTCCTCCTTGGTGATGAATAACACCTGTGTGCCAAAGGGATTTTTCTCATGGGCTCTGATTAAGGGGATATCAAGCCAATAACTGTAGCAAGCCTAAGGGTGAATTTTTACCAATCTCCAGGTCTAGTCATTGCCTTGTGGGCAGTCTGGTGGCACCTTGGGCATTGTCTTATTGCCTTGAGCACAGGTGTTAGAGGCATGGGGTGGAGCTTTGCTCTCCTCTTTACCCCCAGTCTGTTCTCCAGACCCCCTAACCAAATTTCTCATAGAGGTGACCATCACAAGGACCTGGTGAGTGGCTCAATCAGTGACAATTTATGACCACTTCTGGGGAAATAGCTCAGAGTGCACGTCCTTCGTGTGGTAGGTCCAAAATATCATCTTTGTATGTTCAAAGTAGCATAAGCAGCTTTAGTTGCTGCTGTTGGTTTCAGGAGAATCACCTGGATGTCAGTGCCTTGGGGTTATTAATAATGGTAAAAAAAAAACCAATATGAGAGTGGAGCTTAAAAGTAGACCAAGACGTTGTTAGTCGTGCACTGCTGTTTAATTTTCAAGTTAAGTGGGTGCTAAAACTTAACTACCCTGTCTGCTGAGATAGTCACTTTCTCCTGGTCCTCCTCAGTTGTAAAGAGAAGAGGTTGGACTTAGTGCCCTTCAAGGCCTTTTCTCTCTGACTTTCTGTGAAACTCCAAGGTGAGTCCTAAATTTTGTTTTGGTCTGTAAATTTAAATGCTTCCCCTGCTGAGCTTCTTTGGGCTGAGAATAGAATGGATGGAATTTGCACCCTCTCTCTCTTTTTGTCCCATGTGAAGCTTTGATTGGTTGTTAATAGAAGGGAAGGTGGTCAGAAGGCAAGGAAGCCTTGGCAAAAGAAGAGGAGTGAAAGTACTAATGAATAGGAACAACTGGGGTTCAACCCTGGAATAAACAAGACTTCACAGTGCAGTTACTAGGCTTACCTCACTCTTTGGAATCATGAGAGGTTTGCCTAGGTATGTACTGTAAGGCCTTTGTGGCCAGAGACTGAGTCTTGGATTTACTCTTTTTGCCCTGACATTGCCTTGTGTAGCACTGGATATCATGTAGGTACTAATTATTTCTTCTTTACTTAACTTCCTGGAAACCACTGCAATTGTCAAGTGAATAGAAGTGAATAGGACTGTTATATTAAACATTATAGAGAAGGGTCCATGCTCATAGCATCTTCATCATTCCAAATACTGTGCTTGTTGAAGCAGAGAACCTTGTCAGGACAGTCATTATAACAACGTTTATGAAATGAAAGCAAGAGCTGTTAACCAATGTATAAAATTTGAGGATATTGTGCTTTCAAAGGAAGCAAAGAGGGTTTAAAATTATTCCAGTGGAATATCTCTTTAGCCTTACTTAAGGATTGTTTAAAAAGAAATAGAAATAAGGATTGTTTAAAAAGAATTAAAAATAAAGATTGTTTAAAAAGAAAAAGAAATAAAGTTAGAGGTGAATAGATAGTATATGTAAGAGCTTTATGTTTTGGTCATATTAAGGTTTATTGTTAAGTTACAACAAAAAAGTTGTTAACTATCATGTCTCCTGCTTTGCAGGATAATTTTCTTTTAATGTATTCTGAAAACTGACCTGAGATTTTGATGAAGTGTTAGACAAGATAACAGAGAGACTGTTAGTAACTGGCAGAAGTTATTAGTCTCAGACATATTTGTTTGTCTGTGGATGTTGATTCTAGTCACTCCTATTCTTATCTCCATCCAAAAATAGGCATTAAACCCTAATCTCTTGTGGATATTGGCTTTGTAGATTTAGGAGAATAAGAACATGTGAACATGCCTGGTTAGCCATCTCAAGATTTCTTATGAGCTAGTTGACTTCAAGAGCTAGTGAGCTGGGTTGTGCAGGATACTTCTTACTGGATAATTCTACCTCAGATAGATGCTCTAGTTGCTCTGCTAAGATCCTCTGTTCTGTCAAGCCTGTCAGAGCCAGAGTGAAAAAACAAAACAAGCAAAAACAACAACAACAAAACCCTAGTAGAGTACCTGAACTTTAAATTACAGAGTTTAAGGACTGAAAATGACTTTGAGGATCCAGAGTAGGATTCCCAAACTCACATGTTCCTGGGATAGACAGGTAGCAGAGTGAATGAATTGGACAACTAACTAAAAGCAATGGGGGAGACTGAAGAGACATTCAAATTTAGAAAATTTTAAGGACTTTATACCTGCCTGACAAAGAGGTGTTTTTAAATTTTTTAATTTAATTTTTATTTTTGTTTTATTTTCTGTCTCTGGTGCTTGAATCAGGAGGACAGAGGGCTCTGATGCTATTCAGCTGCCATTTTGAGTACCCTGGAGCCTCAGTATCAGGTTATCTATTTCTGGTTGAAGGATGATGGCCTGAGTACAGATAGGAAAAGGCATTTAACCAAGGAGAGACAGCTAGTGAGGGCTGGAGCCTGGGGCTCTGAGGTGCAGTCTGAGGTTCTTTCTCTACACCGCGGTGATATCTGAAGAGGAAGGCAGGAACACCTTGATTTCAATTAGGGATTTAAAAAAAAATCTTTCTCTCTGACTATTTTTTTTGGAGAGGTATAATTAACATACAATCAAATGCACTCATCTTAAGGGATAGCTTGATATAGTCTTATGTATGTGTCCTTTCATGTCACCACCACCCAGATCACCCCAAGATTTTCCTCGTGCCCTTTTCCAACCTCCCCCACACCCCTGCACTGGAATCACAATTTACTAGGGAACCATGGCACTTTCTTTCCCCTAGCAGAGCTGGTCCATCTGTCACTGGCCCAGTTCCTCTCCTTACCTCCCTCTCCTCAGATTCAATTGTAAAGAGCTATAGCAAACACAAGGGTACATGTTGCTTAAATTTTTTTCCCACATAACCCAAGAGAATGTTGGGTTTCTTTAAAGTGAGCTCTCTAATTATGCCAATGCCATTGACTCACCAAGTAGGGTGCCAGCTCCCACAGGATGTGTCCTTCACAGGGTTCTGAGGGTACTGCTTCTTGCAATGTCAACTGCTTTATACAAAAGCCTATTTAGGTCACATGATATTTGCCAAGCTGTTAATTATTCGGAGGCTACTTTTCCTCTGAAAGAACTTCAGATGTCCGATGTCATGATTTTATTAAATCAAAGGCCCATATTTCATTGTAATGGACATGGCACTCAAAACCTGGGGATTGACTCATTGAAAATATAGCCAACACAACACTCAAAACAAAGCCCACCTCGTAGGCAAGGCAGCTTCCTTAAAAAAAAATAGCCAATTCCCAGGCTGAAGCTGTTAAGCAGATTTTTATGCAGGGCTTCAAGTTACTAAAAAAGCAGGATTCAATATGCCTTTCCCTTTGATTTGTAGGAGGGGGTGGGAAGTAATGCTGCTGCTCTCCCCTTACCCCTTTCAGGCTTTTACCATATTCTGAAAGCAATGCTTGAAGGACCTATAAATGGATTTTGGCTGTCTCCTAGTGCAGGGATTAACATAGAATTACAGAAATGTGCTGCATGGTGGTTGGGAAAATAGGGAGGTTGCCATTCTCTTTTTGGAGGGACATGGTGCTCCCCTCTCTTGCCTGTGGATGTTCCCTATAAAGCAGCCTGTCACTGTGAAAAATGCACACCCTGTACCATCTCACAGTTATAAAGGTTAAGTAAGCATCTTGAGCAGTGCCCCACTGCTTTTGTACTTTCCTTAATGTCAGCCGATAAAGGATTATTGAAAAAAGCTTGCAAGGAGATAAAAGGCTTGCAGGTTGAGGTTGAACAATTGAAATTTTCTGTTCCCAGTGTAGTAAATTACCAATGGCAGATTTAACGTTTGTTAATTATCAGAGCAAAGTACTAAGGATTGTTTTCTTTTGCCTAATTAATTACCTCATCTGGAGTGGAATGTTAATTCAGATAAATGATTATTTCTTAATACCTCTGAAGCTTTCCTTGGAGTCTCCTAGAATTGCCAGTCCTGAAGTGTGGTTTCCTCACATTCTGGGGAAGATGGGGGATAGGAGAACAACGTGACTACTCTCTTGGCCTTTTTCATGTCTCAGAAGGTGGCAGGATAACTTGTTTAGACTTCTGGTGATGGAGTTGGTTTGCTGTTCTTGTTAGTAGAACATGAGTGTGCTTCTTTGAATCCTGTGCCTCATAACCAAGTTTTGGGTTAGTCTCTCATGTGGTTTTGAATTTAACATTGAACATTCTTTTTACCTTTGGAAATTCTC
The DNA here is from genome assembly GCF_000951045.1 of Mandrillus leucophaeus. Lineage (NCBI taxonomy): Eukaryota > Metazoa > Chordata > Mammalia > Primates > Cercopithecidae > Mandrillus > Mandrillus leucophaeus. Next base: position 470,853 of record NW_012104476.1, read on the forward strand.
ATTTTGGGGCACCTGCTGTGAACATTAAAGATGGTATCCTTTGGAAAGGACACTCTAGTTTCCTTAACTTGCTTTTTACCTTTAAGTTATTTTACCTCTTGATGTCTATTCAGAATGCGAGAGGCAGGTTTTTATTCTTTCTTGAATCTAAACTATATCACCTCTAATAGTTGTGAATAGACAATATTCAAAAAAGGTAAAATCGTGACTCATGCAGATATAAAATATCCATATGTCAAAAATTTTACTTATTTTAAATGAGGGAACCAGATAGATGTTACAATAGGTACCAAGGAGAAATGAAAGAATCACAAATTTAAATGGAATAAAGGAAGATGAAAATGAACCCACGAGTGAACACAAAACTCTTTTGGGGGAAGGTTGTTCCTCTAGGGGACAGAATGTATTTGCATAGCTATAGACACTTTTCAGAGTTGTAAAATCGCCCGGTCAGACACAAAGGTAAGTGTCCCTGTAGGATGAGACCATTTTCTGAAAGGAAGGCCATTAATCTCTTTTGCTTTTTTCTAAGGTCAGAAACTTCCCCTTAGACAGTTTTGTATGAGATTTTAATCCAGTTACGTAGGATGACATTGTATCTTCAAAGTAGATTAGAGATGAATTATGTGGCTTATTTTTCTTTTTAGAAGGAAGCTCAAAGGTGACTTGGGGCGATGGGCTGGTTGATCTGGGCCATTGGAGGTGAGCTACAACCCATGTGACCCAGTTACCCTGCACCGTCTCTACTCCTGATAAGGCACTTATTTTATGAGCACTTTTCATAATGATATGAAAAGGCAGCGGGATTCTGTCTTAAGATTATCTGGAGTGAAAGCTGGAGGCTGATATTAAATGGATAGTCCTGTTTTTTTTTAGTGCTGCCAAGCTGAGCTGCTTAAAATGATGCTTGGAAAAATGCCTCCTGAGTCAGGAAGTTGTCTGATTAGTGAAGAGATTTCCGAGACGCTTGGCTCAGAGACTACCCCATCATACCACACATGTTCTTTTCCACATTCACCTGAGTCTTCCAAAGATATGAGGACTTGGGGGGTGGTGATAGGGTGTACATTCTTACATACACATTTGTGTGTATTTGTGTATGTAGTCTGTCGATCCATGGGTTCTGTGTTGGTCGATTCAGCTAACCATGCATAGAAAGTATTTGAAGGAGAAAAAAATGATGTTTGATTCTGTACTGAACTTACACAGACTTTTTTCCTTCTCATTATTCCCTAAACAGTATAGTATAACAACCATTTACATAGCATTTAAATTGTATTAGGTATTATGTAAGTAATGTACAGATGATTTAAAACATATGGGAGGATGCGAGTACGTTATATGCAAATTTTACAAAGGGACTTGAGCATTCATGGATTTTAGGATCTTGGGGGATCCTGGAACCAATCCCCCACAGATACAGAGGAACAACTGTATTCATATAACTACATAGGCCAGAGATTGGCTTGAGGGGAGTCTGCAAAGTTCCGTAATTATGTGCATTTTTCTTTGGCAGTATTGTGTCTATCAGATTCTCATATTCTCCAAAAGTTTTATGATTCTTCAAAAGTTTAAGAACTGCTTACAGAAACCATGCCCCCAGTAATTATTCTGAATCTATGTGTTACTATGTTTATGACTTATAAAAGAAAAAGTCTAGATGTAGGTTCCACCTAATTACAGACTCCACTGCTGTAGCCACAGCTGGATTGAGTTGTGTGGCAGCCCTGCCCCAGAGCTGGGGAGGCTGTGTGCATGCCCCTCCACACCTGAGTACATCCTGGGCATGCTGAAATTAAGCCCAGGGAGATACAAAGCAGCATAATGCCATTAAGCCCAGCACCCGTTGGGTTGGGGAGAGGCTGACCATACAGCCTTCTGACTTCTGCGTCTCATTCCCTGCTCTGGAGCCTGTCCGTCTCTCAGGCATGCAATCTGCCTTCCTGTCTCTCTGACAGACCTGTGACTTGGGCTATGGTTCTGATGCCAGGATATAATGCAGGGGTGGGAGTCTTAGTCCCAAGCAAAATAAATCACTGCTCCCATTAGACATTACAATGTTTAAACCCAAGTACATCTGTCTGCCTTCAAAACCAGGATTTACAGCATGTCAAGCAGGTGCCATGCCTCCAATATATGCATACTTTGTTCCAACATTTAGTAGATTACTGTGAGATTTTAAATTCAAATTCTCAGACATTCACTTTGTTTAGGAAATAACTGCAATAAAGCAAATTGTTTCCTGTTCTTTTTTTTCCCCCCACAGTGCAGCCAAGTGAGAGCAAATCAATTCACAGTCAATTTTTTGTTACTGTTTTCCTCCATGCTAGAGAAGAGATGATGCAGCTCTCTCTTGTTGCAGCCCTGTGCTGGGTGTGGTTCCCTCTCCTTAATTTGTCATCTGAAAGCAATTTTGTTCAATTAAAGATTAGAATTAAATTTCAGTTGTAGGGCTTCTGTGCAGAGGAAATGATGCATTAATGAACACACAGATGTCATCTTGCAGCCATGATGCTTGCAGAACAGTTTCTTCAGGATTCAAATAATAAAAGGGGCCAGGGCAGCAGGAGCATTATTTACTGGTTGGCAGACTAAGTGGAGGCTCACATTTATTTGCAAACCATTTATCATTCTGTATACTGAGAGGGAAAACATACTTTATTTAAAATATTTGAAGTAACGACTTTTAAAATCAGATAACAGAAGCATTAATGCCAGGTGCCATGCAGTAAATTGTATAATGCTGTTGGGTTGGCACTGATGCTGTGATTTGTGTTGCTAATGATCTGTCCAAATATATGGGAGTTGAGAATAAAAAGAGAATATTCCTGGAAAGACACAAGGCAACTAGTGAATTAAAAGCATAGTGGGAAAGGGAAAAAATGTGTAGGATCGTATTTTACTTATTGGAAGACCCATCTGCTCTTCTGTACACACATTATGTAAGTTTTACTCTCTGTATCACAAATAACCCGCAGGGTGGATAGGAAGTTCATATATCTGCCTTCAACTGTATTTTTCACTCACAGACATGAGTGAACAGAAAGATTTATGTCTTGTGTGTTGGACATTACAGGATGGTAGGTTTTTTGTTTTGTTTTGTTTAAGGGCGTTGTGTATTTAGACTGTGATATTCTGTGCTCTGCTTTGCTTGAAGTGAGTGATAACTGACTTCTAGAGAGAAGAAGGCAGCAAGTGGGGAGTGGGAGTTTGGGGAGGTGGAAGAGGGTTTCTGTGAGACAATATTGGCTTGTATGGTCTTTGGGCCTGGGCTACACACGTGCCCTTTGACACTTATGGTTAAAGTGTTTATTTCCAGATGGTGCCCAGAGCTATGTTCTGTGTGTCCTGAGTCACTGTTGAATTTTTAAAATTTTACACTCTCTGTGCTATCCAGAATTTCTTAGATGTGTTTTGAATACAGAGGGCTCTCAATATAAGGTGGCATCCACCCTGGTCATTGATGTTGACATTGATGAGGTTTAAGTGAAACCTCACTTAAAACCCTCTAATTTCCTAGTTCAAAGACTCTTCCTCATTCCTCTTCCCCTGTCACAAAAGGACCCTGTAATGTTGGTTAAGGGTTAATGGTTTTCTCCTTGAAATGTTTTCTTTCTGTGACCTCACATTTTTCTTTTGCTTTATCCATATCTTATGCCAAGGCCATTCTCTTTCATTCTCATTTCCCTTTTAACCCCTGTGTGTACTGCATCAAGTTCTATTTTGCTGTCTCTTTGAACTTACAGACATCATCAGTGCATGTCATCCTTTATTAAAAAAATGCCAGTAGTAGCCCAATTTTTGTTTCCTGTCGTAATTTTTCTCCTCAGCTTCATATCCATATCTCTCTTCCAAAAATTTTATTAGAAGCTCAATGTGTCTAGAATAAAATGCACCCTCTCCCTAACTCTTCCTTACCTTTTATAATGGTGCTTAAGTTTTCCATGTCTTCCTGCTTAAAATTGTATTCATGTTTGTAGTCTTCTCCCTGACTTCATTTCTCATGAGTTCTACCTTTTCCTTGTCTCTTTTAAGTCCTTTCTTTTCATTTCTTTTGCTACCTGCCTTGTTCAGCTCTTCCTTACACATCACCTGCAAATAGCTGATCAGCCTCTTAACTGATCTGGTAGTTAATGGTGTCGTTTGTCCCCAAGCCTGCCTTTAGTCCTCTGCTCATCTACTTATTCCTGCCTACTACTCCAAAGCCTTCAATGGCTCCCCATTGCCCAAAAATGAATTCCAAACCTCCCAGGCCTGGTGCTTAAGTAATTTCCTCCCATACCCAAACAACCCAGCCCTATCTTTTACTAACTTTTCCTTGTAGATGTGTGTTTTGTTCTCCTTATTCTCCCATGTATGCCTTTCAGATCCTGTCCTTGCTAAAGCCCAGCTTGGATGCCTTTTCTAGAAAACCTTCCATGATTGCCCCCCTGAAGTGTACTTTCTTTGCTCTAGGTGTAAATGACTGCTGTACTTATGTTAAGGCACCTGTCACATACTGTAGGTATTTAAGGACCTCCTCTCTCCACTGGATTATCATCATTTTGATAGCATATTCCTTTTCTGTTTGCAACAGAGCTTTGTCTATTAATTTTAAATGCAATATACTGTTGGAAGTAGTAGTTGGAAAAAATCACAGCACAAGCAAAGTTCTGGAATACAATTTTTAGGTCTTCCTCAATATTTCTGTCACAGTAGATGATGTGCACTTATAACAGAAGACGATGGTTAGAAAGGTGAGAGCATAGGGTCTGAGTCGGCTTCAACTAGAATATGAGAACTGAGATAGAATAAATTATTTCCACCTACCCAGGGATTTTCTAGCATAGCCTATGGGTTGTGGTTTGCCCAGCAACACCTTAATCTAGTTGCTTATGTTTAGTAAGCATTTAGAGCCTGGGTTAGCTGACTGGGGTTCAAGACTCTTGGCCTTTAGGCCAGCACTTGATGCTTCTGTCAGCCTGGAAAAAGGACCCATGTGTCACTCAGTGGTTCTTTAGCTAGCTTGAGCAAGTCAAGAAGTCTAGGAGGCAGATGTCTTCTGCCAGCTTCAGCCTTTAGGATTGTCAGGGTGGTCTGGGGCCTGCTCCGGTGTGTCTCGTAAAGAGGATGAAGGAGCAGTGAGAGTTGTGTAGACTAGCAGTATCCTTTCATCGGCTTTGTAGTGAGCCACCTTAGGTGGTCTTTTCTCTGCTATTAAAGGGGAATTCTGACTCCTTGAGTTGATGAGATGGAGTTTGGGAGGCAGACAGGCCTTGAGGACTTGGTAGGAGTTTGTAATCTGTGGCTATTATGTCTGGGCGGCCTGGCTGAGTTCATCACAAGGGTGGATTTTTAAATTGCCTTCTTGGCTCACCTACTCAAATTGAGTCACTGAGCAGTATACATGTAGATGCTTTTAACAAGTAGATTATATTGAATCACCTTTAATAGGAAGATGACTAACACAAGGGAGTTGTTTTATTTTTTAAAAACTGCTCATGTTCCTGAACTGCAGAAGCACCTGTTCTGTTACTTTTAAAAATATGGTCATGAATATTTTTTCCTTTTCGGTTTCCCCAGGGGAGTGATGTTCTGATTCTGAGTTCTAGTACAGCATTTCCTTCTTGGCCTTTTGACCTTGTCTAAATTCTCTTCCAGCTCTTCCCTTCCAATCCACTGACCCAGGACTAGAGTACTAAAACCAGACTTGTTTTTCCTTATTTTTGTTCATCTAACTTAAGAGTGCATGGCAAAAATCTTCCTTTGTTGTTAACTAACCTCTTTACCTTCACCCTATTTTCATAATGTGTCACCCTCCCTCTCTCCTGCTATTTTTTCCTCCTAAATTAAGCCAACAGGAGTTATTTGAAATTGGCAACAGTGCCAGAATTAGCAAATAAAAATACAGAACACATAGATAAATTTGAATCTAGATAAACAAATGATTATTTTTTAGTGTGTGTCTCATGCAATATTTGAGAATACTTACACTAAAAAATCATATAGAAAATTCAAATTTAGCTGGGCATCCTGTATTTTATCTAGTAACACTATATAGGCATATATTTGAAATAAAAATAAAATTTTACATTAAAGAAAACATTATAAAGAAGAAAATTTTAAGTTTATTGTATGTTAAATACTCCTAATGCTTTCCTTTTTTACAAATTATGAAACAGTTTGCGTATAAGATTCATAAGTTAGCTACCTATTGAAAAGCTTCTGTTGGCTATTGGAGGCAGCCATTTATCCTAGGATTCAGCTTTATCTCTTTGCTTTCTAAGAAGATGCTGCTCATTTTGAGGTAAGAATATTTAGTGCAAGCAGTAGACCCTTGTGATACACATGATGTATCACAAACACCTGTGTCAAAGACAAATGTTGAAGTATTCAATAATTTTTTCCTTATTTAAATTGTGCCCAGCTCTCTTAGCTCAATTTCTTCGTGCATAAAGATTGTTAACACAAACAATTGGATGATGAAGACAGTAAATTCTTGATTGACCGAAGTTTTTATCCAAGACTAGCTTCCCTCTGTCACCCAGGTTATATGTGGAGTACAACCTAATTATGAAGCTAAATCTTCCTCAGACCACATAAGACTACTCCAAAGCTTAATAAAATGATGCTGCAATATTTGTACCATACTTTGCTTTTTACCAAGCATGTGCATACATTCTGATTTGATTCTCATGACAGTCTGTGAGAGAACAGTGATGATTTGTCTCCTCATTTTATAAAGGATAAATTTGAATTTTTGATAGGTGAAATGGCTTGCCTAAGATCAAGCAGGACTTAAATCTTGATCTTAGGCCTTTTGGGTCATTGCTCTTTCCACTACCTGTATTGACTTTTGAATGTAAGTGATTTGGGGCTTAGGCAGTTTAGGAGTAATTGTACCAGTGTTCCCCTCTGCTAGCTTGGAAAATGAAGAGCTGTTTTTATACCTGTGCATTGTGCTGGAAGAGGTATTTGCCTTTGGTTCAGTGCATATCTATAATACACGTTGGTTCTTTTGAGGAACAGCCGCTTCCCCTGTACAGGCAGCCTTTCAGAATGAAGGGGATCAGCCACCATTGACCTGTGAGTTAGAAATATTGCACTGTTAATGTTTTGGCAGGATTTTTTTGAACATGTAGTTGTACCACAGAGTTATGCAAGCAAAATATTCTTGGAAATGACGTTCTGCACAACCATAGGGAGAAATATTGGGAGGCTGGCAAGAGAGTCAATTCTATCAGTGTTTATTGAGCACCTATAATGTGCATTTGTGTATACTGGATAATGTGGATGAGAAAAGGTCTAAGTCCTACTCAGGAGCCCTTCC
>NW_012104476.1:478286-481548 GCF_000951045.1 Mandrillus leucophaeus
TATATGCAAATAAATTTGTGGTATTCTTGGGGAATCTTGGATTAATAAATGGATAACGTCCCTCGGTTGTTGTATAACTATATTCAAAGGATCCATGGCTCAATGATGGGGTAAGGAGGCTAAAAGAGGCAAAGTCAATGACTGAATTGAGCATGGCATATCATCTCAAATTATACTGGGAAACAAAATGATTGTCTACTTGTTAACCAAATAGATGCAGTTGATATCATTCAGGCCTCACGTAAGTTCCTTAGTGTGTAATCTTGGTCCTTAGAATGAAATGAGTGGAGCAGGTACATATTCAGAGACTCATAGTTTGATGGCATGGGAACTGTATCTTTGGAGATAATAATAGAAAAAACTGTGCCTTATCTGATTAAAAATGATTTCCTAAAAAGCACTAGGATAATTCCTAATTGTTCTGGTTTTCATAAATGTTTGGAAAATGTTGTTTGAGACTGTGATTGGTAATCTACTGTGGAAGCCTGTTAACTTCTTTTTATAATTCAAAAGCCTTTAATATACAGGGCAAGAGAACATGGATTGAAAAATGGATAAGAGTAACTAACTTTATTGTAAGTCACTGGTGATATTTGGTCCCTGCCTTTGTTCTTTTGTTTTACTTTCTTTCCTCATAGGACTCACCACCTTTTAACATATTAGTAAGACCAGGGGAATTTGTTCACTTTGTTCCTTGATGTATATCAAATCATGTTGCTTAAGTTAAAGCTGAAATAGATATTTAGGTTAAAAATTATGTAGATATTTTAAGTTAAAAATGTGAATTGACATAAGGAAAAATATTAAGAGAACAATGTAGCAAAAATTGTCATATATATTCATACCTGTGTGTATGTGTGTGTGTCTATATATATATTCACATGTTAAATACAGACACACACACAGACATATGTAAGTACCAGGGATGAAACAAAAAACAAAAATAAAACAACCTGTGTTAAGTACTGTGTTAGTACTAAGGATGATAGAAAAAAGTAAAACCCCAGATCCTTGGCCAGAGACGCTTACTTGTCTTACATTTCTTACAGCCCCTTCTAATTTACTACATGGCAGGTTAACTTAATCAGGACAGACTGTATAAATTGTGGGGCCCAGTGCAGAATGAAAACGTGGAGCCCCTTGTACAAAAAGTAGGACAAAGATGCCATTAAAGATGGTAAAATATAAAATATTTTTCTTCTAGGGGATCTCTCTCCACTTTTTATGGTGTTTTAAATTAGCTATTTAATGTTGCTTTAAGTGAGGAAAAATTCGAATTTTAAAATGCTAGCATGAGTTTTACCATTCATTGTTCTGTTGTGCAATGCCAGTTTTAAATGCAGATATGAGAGCATTCAACTTGTATGTAGAATGACCGAATTTATACAGTTTATGTTCATAGGCACATAATGTACTTTGTTTTTACCACACAGTGGAAACACTGCATGAAACAAACTCAGCGGTTTTTATTTCACTTGTTGATATGCACACATTTAACGAACACTCTCGACCTTCAGATTACAATGAGTAAGGAAGGACTGAAAGGGACTGTCTTGTCCTTTCCTCCTGTGTCATTTTCAGTGTAAGTGGTTGGCTAATACAGGGAAGTAATATGTGTAAGAAAAGGTATGTTAGGACTTCTTGCCATTCATGTTTGTTTTAGAACACTATTTCCAGCTTTCTGCCTTTAAATTGAAATTTTGATTTGAAGGGAAAGTATGGGCTCCCAAGGTTGTCTCTGGCTTCGTCATAACCATAACACACTTACAGGGTAGTCCCCGCTTTATCCATGGGGAATACATTCCAAGACCCCTAGTGGATGCCGGAAACCACAGATAGTACTGGACCCTATATATACTATGCTTTTTCCTATACATGCGTGGCTGTGGTAAGTTTAATTAGGGACAGTAAGAGAGCTAACTACAATAACAGAGATTTAACAACAACAACTAAAAGTAAAACAACCGTTATTAACCATACTACTAAAAGCTATGTGAATGTGGTCTCTCTTTCTCAAAATATCTTACTGTACTCACCGTTTTTGTGATCTGTTGATCTGATAACTGAGATGGCTACTAGGTGACTAATGGATGAGTAGCATCTATAGCGTGGACATGCTGGACAAAGGGATGATTCATGTCTGGGTGAGATACAGCAGGACAGCACAGGGTCTCATGCTATTCATAATGCCTCAAAATTTAAAACTTATGAGTTGTTTATTTCTGGAATTTTTCATTTAATATTTTCAGATTGTAATTGACTATGGGTGACTGAAACTGTGAAACTGCAGATAAGGGGGACTGCTGTCCTCTGATTTTTACTGAACTGTCATGTATTGCGGGCTCACTGGAATTCTGTGTTACTGGGGCATACAGACTGTGTGAATGGGGCAGCCAGGAATTCAGTCGCGCCTGTTGTGTGTGTTTTTTCTACTCATGGACATGTTCCACTGTCTTATCCGACTTAACTTACAAAACAAAGTTCAAAGATAAGATTATAGAGCATTAAGCCAAGTGCCGAGCCCTTCCGAGTGCAGGACCCTAAGCGATTGCAGAGGTCACACACCCGTGAAGCTGGCTCTGAACTTAATAGATAAGGAAGCACAGCAGAGACATATGCTGGGCCTGATGCCCTCCCCTTGTTTTCAACTGAGGAAAGCATGAATAATCTCTTATTTTCCTTATTTGAAGCTCAGGCTTCAAAAGTAGGAAAGGTTAGAACATCAATCCATTGTGCCTTTCCACCTTTTATCTGTAACTTGCTGATACGTTTTTTTCCTCCTCCTTCCTTTCTTGTCATGTTGGATATGTCCTTAATATATCAGTGTCAAGTGTTGTGCCCGAATGTGAACCCGAATCTATTCTAAGTGCTGAAATTAAAACAGTGTTTCTTTGTTTAGTTTCTAATGTATTTGGGGTGCTAGAGTATCTACAACAGCATCTTAAGAGGCTTTAACATTTTTGCCTTTTTTTCTCCCCAATTATACAAGTCATTTTCCTTTTTCTGATTTGGCATCTCTTGAGAAAGTAGGCCTCCCTTTTTTTTTCCTTGCATGTGGCAGATTAGCATCCTGTGGTCCATTGCAGCCACCACAGTGGCTGGTAGGAAGTAGAACTTGTAGAAGGTGCAGTTAAAACTGCTATTAAAGTAGCAAAGAAACTTCTTTGCCCGCTCAGATGAGGACCATGAATTTGACTTTCACATTTGAGGTGGCACTTGACATAGCCTATATTCTTTTTCCTTTTTTTTTTTTTTTTTTTTT
>NW_012104476.1:481598-527961 GCF_000951045.1 Mandrillus leucophaeus
CACAGTGGCTGGTAGGAAGTAGAACTTGTAGAAGGTGCAGTTAAAACTGCTATTAAAGTAGCAAAGAAACTTCTTTGCCCGCTCAGATGAGGACCTTATATCCCATGTGAACAAATTGGTAAGCATTCATACCTTTCTCTATTTTCTTTTTTTTTTTTTTTTTTTTTTTGAGACAGAGTCTCACTTTTGTCACTCTGGCTGAAATGCAGTGATGTGATCTCAGCTCACTGCAACCTTCGCCTCCCAGGTTCAAGTGATTTTCCTGCCTCAGCCTCCCAAGTAGCTGGGATTACAGGCACCTGCCACCACATCCTGCTAATTTTTGTATTTTTAGTAGAGACCACCTCACTGTGACTACACTGCTACTACCTTAATTCAGACCTCCTCATCTGGACTTCCATTAACAACACCCCAAGTGGCCTCCATGTCTCCAGCCTTTCAGCCTGTTGTAGGATTGTGACATCTCCAAAGTGCAAGTCTAAAGCATGTCACTTCCTTGCTTACAATGCTCAATGGCTGTCCAGTAATCAATTTCAATCTCCAAATAAGGCCTTCCATGACTGGGACCCTGCTTATGGTTCTAACCTCATTTCTTATCACCATCTTCTGGACCCCCTCCCAACTCTGGAGTAAGTATACTCCAGACATGCTAAACTACTTAAGTTTCCCAGTCATGCCAAGTGTCTTCACGTCTCTTGTCTTTTTATTGTTCGTTTGTTTGTTTGTTTTTTGGACACAGGGTCTCACTATGTTGCCAAAGCTGCTCTTAAACTCCTGAGCTCATGTGATCCTCCTGCCCTGGTCTCCCAAATTGCTGAGATTACAGGCATGAGCTACTGTGCCCAGCCTCTAAGTCTCTTTAAAACTGCAACTTCCTCTGCCAGTAATTAACCCCTTCTTCCATAGCCCACCCAGCCCTCTCTGCTTGGCTATCTTCTACTTAGCTTTAAAGTTTCCATTATCCTTAACAAAACACTTGTTCTTCTGTATTTTAATTTATATTTACTTTTCCATCCAATTACCAATCTATGGATTCCTCCAGGCCATGGTCTAGAAGTGCTGATAGGTATTAAGTATCAATAAACATTACACAAATGAATAAATCAACTTCTTCCTCAAAGATGTATCTATTCCAGGGATAATCTTCATACATAAAGCAGGTGTAATTCCAGCTACTCTCTGACACACTCTCCCTGGGAGGCAAGAAGTTGGGCATGGTATTCTAATGAGATCCAAGCCATTCCCTTAGGACAGATAATTATTTCTATTCTTCGCAGCATTTCTAACAAATCAGCACAGGTTCCCAGCTTAAGAAATGAATGCCAGTCTGCTTCCAATCTCAACAAAGAATCAGTAAGGGTGCTTCACAATAACAGTCACTCAAATTGACTGGCCAAGTGCTGTGTTCATCTGCCTAGATCTCACTACAATCTCATACATTCTCTCACCTTATAAATGAGAATATTGAGGTTCTGAGATAAGCTAGCATTCTCAACCCTGGCTGGTAACTCTGGGATGCAAAAAATAAAATAAAATTTAAAAAAGCCTGAGCCCCAACCAACAGCAACTAAATTCAAATCTCTACAGGTGGTTTTTCAAAGTTCCTCAACCATACCAATCACGGTTGAGAACCACCAAGTAAGGTTACTAAATTTCCCAGCTCCTATGCTGCAGAGCCATGACAGCAACCTGAAGTCAGTCTGATTCCACAGCCAGACAGATCTGTGAAGCACTACACTCTGTTAAGCTACTTCTCTGAACTTATAAATCCTGAACATTTATCTTTTCTCCTCAAAGTATTAGCAGATGATAACCACTTGATTAGAAAAAGAGAGTCTCTTTAGCATATAGAATGTATCTCTGGGAGGCTGAGGCGGGCAGATCAGCTGAGGTCAGGAGTTCGAGACTATCCTGGCTAACACAGTGAAACGCTGTCTCTACTAAAAATACAAAAAATTAGCTGGGCGTGGTGGCACGTGCCTCTAGTCCCAGCTACTCTGGAGGCTGAGGCAGGAGAATCGCTTGAACCCGGGAGGTGGAGGTTGCAGTGAGCCGAGATCGTGCCACTGCATTCCAGCCTGGGTGACAGAGAGAGACTCCATCTCAAAAAAAAAAAAAAATCAGTGTTTGGCTGGGTACGGTGGCTCACAGTTGTAATCATCAGCACTTTGGGAGGCTGAGGTGGGTGGATCACGAGGTCAGGAGTTCAAGACCAGCCTGGCCAATATGGTGAAACCCCATCTGTACAAAAAATACAAAAATTGGCTGGGCATGGTGGCGTGCGCCTGTAGTCCCAGCTACTCGGGAGACTGAGGCAGAAGAATTGCTTGAACCTGGGAGGCAGAGGTTGCAGTGAGATGAGACTGCACCACTGCACTCCAGCCTAGGTGACAAAGCGAGACTCTGTCTCAAAAACAAAAACAAACAAAATATATATGTTTATATAAAATATATATACATAATGTATAAAATATATATTTTTTCAGTGTTCATATAACAAATTTCTACTGAGTAACTACCAAGGACCAGACTTGGTGCTGTGGAATATTTGATAGGTGTGAGACAGTCTTTTCCTCAGAGGGTTTGTATCCTAGGAGTAGCGATAATGATAACTGCATAAGCCACCTGATTGATCTGGAATTGGATGCAACTTTTACTACAGGAATTGTCATAAGGATTTAGACCCTTTTCCAGTACATTGGCCTAGTAGTATTCACAGGGCTGTGTTAACTTTGAACTTCCCTAATTAGAAAAACGTGTTGGTGAGCAGGTATTATCACATCTTCCCTTGCTTTTCCGTTTAAATACAGTATCCTATTCAGATAGGCAAATCTCTGATGTTTTGTTGAGCGAAGTCTATGGGCCAGATCACATAATAGATGATGTGTTTGTTGGTTGCCCACTGATTAACTTGGGACTTGTTACCTGGAGGTCCATGGCCCCTCTGAAGTCTTCATTATGTCCCCCGAAATGATCCCCTGACACTTGTTCTAAATGTGGTTTATTTTTTGCAGCTTAATGATTTACCTATTTGCCAAATACTAGGATTTGGTTTCACAGAGCATCCTTTTGTACCTCCTTGGGTATATAGGCCGTGATTTATAATGTCTAGTTACTCTATCAATGAATCAGTTAGTGACCATTTTGAGTGTTAAGAGCTTTGAGTATTTAAAGAAGTGTGTGAAAAGGCTTCTGCCACCAGGGAGCTTGCTTCCCTGTGCCTAGTCTAAACCAAAAGTCTTCAAACTTTTTTGATTGTGAACCCCAGTTGGACAAACCACTTAGAGTAAGCACCTCATTTTAAAGTTTTATGTTTATACTACTGTACTAATACATAGAAAGCACACAGAATTAGAAAGTAATAAAGAATGAGATGCATATTTATTTATTTACTTAAACTTTTATTTTAGATTCAAGGGATACACATGCAGGGGTGTTACCTGAGTGCATTGGGTGATGCTGAGGCTTGGAGTGTGAATGACCCTGTCACCCAGGTACTAAGCATAGTACCTGGCAGTTTTTCAACTCTTGCTTCCTCCCTCCCACTTCTGATAGTCCCCAGTGTCTTTTGTTGCCATCTTTATTTCTAAGAGTACCCAGTGTTTAGTTCCCACTTACAGGTGAGAACATGCAGTATTTGGTTTTCCTGTTACTGTGGTAATTCGCTTAGGAGAAAAACACATTTAAATAGACACTTTAATGCAGTCTTACCCCTTTGTGGAACATCCTACAGACCACTGGTGTAGACAGAAAGTGCTAGAGGGGTGCTTGGGAGAGAGAAATCATCCCTGAGGCACGTGGTGGAGAAGGAGTTGTGTGCAGGACATCAGCAGAGAGTCATGACAGGCCGTGGGGAAGATACAGTTAGTACCATCTTTTGGTGCCAGCAGCAGGGAGACATGGAGCTTCCTAGGAGGAGTCACAAGATAGAAGTGGCTATGCCATAGGTGCCTGCGTGGCATAGTGGGCTGGGGTAGAGGGTGGGGGGCATGTGTGTAAAGAGAGAATGTGAGGGAGACAGGTTGGGATCCTAATCCTAATTCCACAGCAGAATAGAAAGGCAAAGAGGAGCATGGTGGCAGGTAGGATGAGGAGGTAGTCAATATGTGGACATTTTCTGCATGACCAGAACTGCTAAGGAGGAAGTGAGTCTTGAAGTCTGCTGGACAACAGTGGTTTGTAGTAGGAGAACCAACCGTAAGGTGGAGGGAGCAGGGAGGGGAAGGACTGGCCACATCCCAAAGCCTTATTATGTCCAATTTTACTGCAGCTGTTTTTTGACTGCAACATTTTTGTTCAGGAAATGGTTTATTTACCCCCACACCTTTTCTTTTAGACTAAATGACAAGAACCAGTGCTCACATCCAGGGTCAAAGCTAATCTTGGAGGAGGTGGAAAATGCCTCCTTGTTTCATTGTCTCTCTTGAAAGTGGCGCCTCCCTTTCACTCTTCTGCAGGAGAGAGATGTCTAGCTACTGCCTAAGCGGCCCTAGTGAAAAGGGATGGTTCTTGAGGCTTCCAGAGGTCAATCTGGCATAAGAGGTAAAGAAGAAGACACGTGACTCTCTCTGAGAGGCAGAATTTCTTTCCTTGGACAGGATAGAGCTTTTAATTGAATCCAAATCACATCTCTCATCCTGTGAATGCTGGAGAGCAGTACATTTTTAACTAGGAAGAGCATCAATTATGTATTAGCCATGATACTAATTTACCCTGAGTGTGTGTCTTAGAGCTGGCTTTCATCTCTGCATAGCCACTGATGTAATGCCACTGTGTTTCTATACTCAAACAGTCGCTCTTAAGATAGGGTGTCCTGCTGTTGAAAAGAGAAAGTAGGGATTGCTATTGCTGTGGCTCTTTCTGTGTGTACAGCTGAGGGTCCTTTGGGATACCACCTTAGGGTGGGAGAGCTGTTCACTCGCTGTTGTGCTTTGAGATGCAGATTGGGGCTTGTCCTTTTACTCCGATGCTGCTGCTTTATCAGGTATTTGGTATTATTGTGTTCCAGGATAAATCTCTGGAACTCTCAGTTACAGATATTTGAGACTTTCAGTGTGTGTGTGTGTGTGTGTGTGTGTTTGAGACAGAGTCTTGCTCTGTCGCCCAGGCTGGAGTGCAGTAGCACGATCTCAGCTCACTGCAGCCTCCCTCTATCCTGGGCTCAAGTTGTCCTCCCACTTCATCCTCCCAAGTCGCTGGGACTACAGGTGTGTGCCACCAGGCCCGGCTATTTTTTTTTTTTTCTTTTGAGACGTGGTTTTGCCATGTTGCCCAGACTGGTCCTGAACTCCTGGGCTCAAGTCATCCACCCACCTCAGCCTCCCAAAGTGTTGGGATTACAGGCGTGAGCCACTGTGCCCAGCCTGAGATTTTGAATGTTTGCCTCCAGAAAATGTAGGCAGTTTCTGTAGCTGCCTCGCCAACAATATATTTTGCTTATTCCTAGAGTACTAATTGTAATGATGGCCACAGTGGACTGATCATTTTCTAGATCTTGACACTCTTCTAAGCATGTTATATATATTAACTTATTAAATTCTCACAAAAATCCTATGAGGTAAATACTATTATCATCCGTATGTTACAGATGAGGAAAATGTTAAATAACTTACCTAGTGAGTGTAGCATAGGCTCTGGTACAAAAAGCTGATTCAAACACCTGCCTCGCCACTGTGACTCACGGGCGTCCTTTCCTGCGAAACATTGATTTTTATTATTTTTGAGACAAGGTCTTACCCTGTCACTTAGGCTGGAGTGCAGTGGTGTGATCATAGGTCACTGCAGCCTTGACTTCCCAGGCTTAGACAGTTCTACCATGTCAGCATCCTGAGTAGCTGGGACCACAGGCATGTACCACCACACTTGGCCAACCTTTTAATCTTTTAGAGAGATGGGGTTTCCCCATGTTGCCTAGTCTATTAGTCCATTCTCGCACTGCTATAAAGAACTAACTGAGACTGGGTAACTTATAAAGAAAAGAGGTTTAATTGTCTCGTGGTTCTGCAGGCTGTACAGGAAGCATGGCTGGGGAGGCTTTAGGAAACCTTCATTCATGGTGGAAGGTGAAGGGGAAGCAGGCATATCTTACGTGGCCGGGACAGGAAGAAGAAAGTAGGAGTGGGGGTGCCACACACTTTTAAACAACCAGATCTCGTGAGAGCTCACTCAGTATCATGAGAACAGCAAGGGGGATATCCTCCCCCATGATCCAGTCACCTCTCACCAGGCCTTACTTCCAACATTGGGGATTACAATTCAACATGAGATTTTGATGGGGACACAAAACCAAACCATATCACACAGCTGGGAAAATGGATTGTTAATAGTACCTGCTTACAGGATTGTGGTGGGCATGTGATTCTGACAGGTGGTAAGCTCTTTATTAGCGTTCACTGTCACGATGAACACCACCATCCTCCTCCTCATCATCATAATTGTCTATCCAGAGAATTGTATGAGATGCTTCAGACCCCTGACTAAGGCAATCTCAAAGGATAATTTGCCTCAGGTGTCAGAATTGTTTAGCTATACTCGCCTTTCCTTGCAAATATAATGGCAGAAAAAGAGGAGAATTTAGACATTTTGAGCCTTTTCCAAGCGGGAAGTCAGGTAAGATACTTTCAGATAGATAATTTGTTTTCTCCTTGTACTCTTCTTATCACTTCCTTCCTCTCTCCCTCCCACCTCTGAGGAGCCTGGATGAGGGTAGATGAAGTAGAGGAGAGGGTGGTAACAATGGTGGTAAAAGAAAAAGTAACCAACAAACGTGTACAGAACCATTTAATTAAAGCCTGCAGCCCTTTGTCAGCCAGAAGCTCTGCTTATGGTGAGAGAGGCAGAGAGCCTTGTCACTGTCTCCAGAATTATTTGTATAATTCAGCAGCTGTTTCCCTCAGATGCCTACCACACGAGGTTGGATTATAAAGACGTATGAGTAGAATCGCCAAGGTTCAGACACTTGTGTTCACTGTTGAGCTGAGAGCCACTTAGGCTGTTCTTGTACAAATGCATTAGATTATGGTTAAGCAGCTTATGGACATAAAAACACATTAGAACTTTACAGCACTCTATAAATTATAGTTTTTGCAGCATTCACAGCCACAATGCTAGGTAATTACATTCATTAATCTACTAGTAAGAGCACATAAAGTTGCCTCCCAAACGGTACTGTATGTGTCAGTGCTCAGCTGGGAAGGGGAGAGTGTTTTTCCTCTCCTTTTTCCCCATCTTTCCCTGTTCCATTAAGCCTTAAGCCTTGTGCAGGAAGATTTTTGATTTTACATTGAGGTGTTCCCTAAAAGAGTCCAACAAACCCACTTTTTTTTTTTTTTTTTAATGGTTAGGCTTTGGCAGGAGGCCTTGTAGGTAATACTTTCATGTTGAGCTGCACCTAGTAACTATTTTTGTATGCATTTATTTTGTTTTTGGAAATGGACAGATGTCTCATTTGGAAAGCCAGCAGGGGTAAAGCAGTTGAAAAGAGATTTATGATAGAATCAGCGGTAGATGCTTTTTCAGGCCTTCTTTTTGCCTGTCTCTGGGAGCAATTAACATGGTGGTCCTTTTAATTTTGGATCTATCAAGAGTACAAGGTATTGCTCTCTTCCCATGCCAAACTTTCTTAAAGTTTCCATCTTTCCATATGGTGATAGGAAATGCCTCCCTCCACGGCCTTATCTCGGAACTTTCTCTTATTTGCGTGTCTCATAAATTACAGAAGGCAGATTTAGGAAGAAATGCTGGAACTTTATATGGTGCTACTATTTCAAGGAGCAAATTGTACTTTCTTTGCATTATTTCTCAGGTTAAATAGTCCAAGTGGGCCAGGCGCGGTGGCTCACACCTGTCATCCCAACACTTTGGGAGGCCGAGGCTGGTGGATCACATGAGGTCAGGAGTTCTAGACCAGCCGGGCCAACATGGTAAAACCTCGTTTCTACTAAAAATACAAAAATTAGCTGGGCGTGGTGGCACATGCCTGTAATCCCAGCTACTTGGGGGCTGAGGCAGGAGAATCGCTCGAAACCAGGAGGCGGAAGTTGTAGAGAGCTGAAATCAGGTCCCTGCACTCCAGCCTGGGTGACAAGAGCAAAACTCTGTCTCAGAAAAGAAAAAAAGAAAAAAAAAGACCAAGTGATAGGCTGGGCGTGCTGGCTCATGTCTGTAATCCCAGCACTTTGGGAGACTGAGGTGACAGGATTGCTTGAGCTCAGGAGTTTGTGACCAGCCTGGGCAACTTGATGAGACCCTATCTCAATGTAAGAAATAAGTAAAGAATTTGTTTAAAAAGTAAAAAAATAGGCCAAGTAATACAGCCATCTTAAAAATAAAAACAAAAATGGAATAGAGAAGTACGGTAACATGCAACCCCAAGGTACGCTGTAAGTCCCGGGTCATGCTCAGACCACATATTCTAGGCTTCTGCTTTCAGTTCTGTTCACATGAATGAGGACATGAATGCTAGAGCCACGCAGGTCTGTGTTGAGTCCTGGTATTGTCTTTTCATAGCTATGTGACCTTGGGAATGCTAATTAATAGTAATAAAAATAATTAACTTGGACTGAATTCCTAATAGATCGTAGGCATTACATTAACTAATTTAATCCTAATAGCTGCTTTATAAATTAGGTGATGTTATTTGCTCCATTTTATATATGAGAAAACTGAAGCTTCACAGGGTATTGTGGTAATTAAATGAGGTATTATAAATAAAATAGCCAGTATGTTGCTTGGCACATTCAGTGACACTCAGTAAACACAATCTTGAGGATATATGGAGAATAGATCCCACCATGTAACCTTTTAGAATGACTGACAGTTTCCCTTTTTAATGACTGGTATGATTGTATCAGTCAGGAAGAGGAATTCCTCACATCATTTATTTATAATTCATTTACTTTCTATACCAGGAAATATCCCAAGCACTTTCCACAAACTTCATTAAACTTTTTATTCCTGTACTCCAGGAGAAGAAATGAAGGTTTATAAGGGCCAAGGCATTTGTTCATGTTCATAAAGCCAGAAAGTGGGAAAGCCAGTTCTCAGACTCAGATGTAACTGTCACCAGTAAAGAGTATGGACAGCAGTGAAGCGGTCTGTTTTCTTGGAATGAAGCTTCTATGGTGGGAAGTAATCTAAGCAACTGATAGCTCTTTAAAGGAGCTTGCTTTGTGTACTTCAGAGCAGCCTCAGCTTTGGGGTGGAGCGTAGCGTTCCTTTTTTTTTTTTTTTTTTTTTAAGCAGGCAGGAAGATATTCTTATTCCCAAAGAACTGAGAAATATTTGGGACTCTCCATGGTACTCAATGGTGCTGTAAGGTTAGGTAACTGCTGAGAAGAAAACTGATTGCTCTGTGTAAATCAGTATGCTGATGAGGGAATAAAACTGCAGGGTAGTACCAGCGTCAGCATCTTGTTTCCCACCCAGCTATTCTCCCTCTTGACAAAACAGCTGTCATATTGGATTGCTGTTGAAATCACCAGAGTCTGCTGGTCATCAGAGCAGGGCCGATGTCATCTTTGGGATGAAGTATGCTAGCAACAAGATAGAAACTGGACATGGGGAAAAGGAAAGTCTCCCTCAAACACGCTGCCATCCAAGGCCCAGTTTAAACCGCAGGCTCAATTTTTGCTCCCAAACTGATTTCCCAACTAACCGATCCGCTCATGCACACATCCTCCCAACCTCACACAGCAGGCCTGGCCTTTATCATTTCAGGTCCTGCAGAGCTATTGTCTCTCACTGTGGTATTGATGTCAGTTTTAACAGCTGCCATGTGTATTTACTCCTTTACCCATTACAAGTATATATGCAGTTGCCAGTTTGTTTAGTGAGTGGTTTTCATAGGCTGTGATGGGGATTTCACCTTTTTGAATATAATTTTCTGAGCCTGTGGTGACATCAATAAATCCTTCTGGGATGGGGAAGGGTTGATTTCCCTACATCCACATGACATCCTCCAGCCCACTTCCTTATGGGACCAGCAGCCAATGTCATAACACATGCTTCTTTGTGAGAGCATGGAAGGAAAGTGTTTAAAGTGTGTCATCTGTGGGCACAGTTTCTAAGGTAGATACCTGTGAGAATGTATAGGCATGCTTTAGACGTGGACAAAATGAGTTATGTACTTAGTAACTCAAAACTCTGCTGAGCTCATTGTGGACAGCTCTTATAGATAAACTAAAATGCAGCTTCTTAAAAATGAGAGGACATTTTCAGAAATCATTCTTAGTGCTTTCAGCAAATCTATGTGGCTTATGTTTTTATATAGCAGTCATTTTCTCAAATCAGACATCCCTATTGCCTATTAGATAAACACAGAAAGCATAGATTATTAGTTAAAAGTATCGACAGCATTTCAAGTGCTATCAGAGAACATTTAATTCAGTTTAATTTTGTGATAAATCTCATGTTTAATCCTCAGGTTACCCTGTAATCATGTCTCTATTGATCTTTTCTGAATGACTGCCTGCAGTTTAATAAACTTTGCCATTAACCCAGAGCTTCTAAAAGGAGAGATTGATTCCATTATCAAATCTGATAGAACCAATAAGTACCTAAACATCACTAAATCTATCTATAGGAAGCTTTGGCGTAGAGACAAGCCCGTGGCTTGTTCAAGAAACTAGGTAAAAATCTGGATATCTTTGCATGACCTAATTGCCTCACAGCATCTGATTCCCTTGTGCATACTGACATTTCCTTTCATCTTTTAAGTCAATGTAGGAGCCAACTGAAAGGACAGTTTTTTCTTGCCTCAACTATAATTGTAGGGTCTAATTTATTCTCACTGCAGATATAGCTTGAGGAGTTTATTTGGTCTGTGTCTCAGGTCAGTGGGTACATCTTAACCACTTTTCTGTGTCTCTGTAAACCTGCAGGATCGTTTCTGTTTTATTTTTACCTGTATGATGCTAAGGGAAAGAAAATTCTGTCTGGATGAATCCTGAAATGGAAGACTGGGGGTGAAGATTGAAAGAGAGGGAGGGCAAGTACAGAGTCATAGCTGTGTGAACAAGCTCTAAGACTTGGAAAACTTTCCATGAAACCTATATATGTTTCTCATATAGTGATAGGGTATTTGCAATATGTGCTGAACAGGAGTTTCTACTTTTTGTTTCTGCGAGTATTTATAGCTTTCATCATTATTCATTAATATTTATTGAGTCACATAGGCAGAACATATGGAATTCAGGGTCTGGAGTATATTTACAGCTTCTTATTTTTTTAAGGTCAGAAAGGTGTCATTCCCTGCCACTTTTCACCTCTGAAATAAAATGATGAAGGTTGTCAATTTTACAGAAAAGCCAAAGCTTTTATTTTCTGTCTAGGTTTTTATTGACAATGTGAATTTTTCAGAAGGAGTTCAGCTATTTGACTTAGGAGGCATAGCCTTTCCCTAATTACACTTTGGTGGGGAAGTGGAGGTGCAGAGAAGGATTTTTATAATGAGACAATACTAAACTGTAATTTAAAATTTTCTTCCAACAAAAGACCATAATCTTGGCACTTAGAAATAAATGTGTAATGACGTGGTGTTAGGCAATGGAAGCAGAATTAGAGCCAAGGGACTCTGGGTGTGTTGCCAGTTGCCGATTGTCTCACTTTCGAAAGTCACTTGTTTACCAAGCCTTAGTTTCCTCATGTATAAAATAAAAGTGATGTTGCCTGCTTAGAGAGCTATTAGAGAATTCAATGAGGTGATTATTTTAAAAGATACTGTAAACTTTTCCCAGTGCTGAGTTGTGCAGACATTAATGATTATGAAAAAGATAAATTAGTCCTTGCTTTATATTTGGAAATGGTCTGACCTTTCAGTAAATTATTTCTAGTTGTCAAATCAAAACCCAGTTAGGACAAGAGAGCTTGAAGAGTACATATACAAAAGATAAGTCTCACAGAGATACTTGAAAGGCCGGAAAATGTTCTCTGGAGGCAAGCCCTCAACTGAATTAATGAATTCTAAGTTACATCTGTTGATCATTTTCTGTGTGCTAAATAGCCTCCAAGGATGGTAATATTAGAGAGGTTGAAGGAACCTAAGAGGAGGACCCCACATTTATAGGTATTGAGGTAGATTGGTCTCTGCCCTTGAGAAGCCAATCAAAATTAGGTTGAGAAAGGATGTAGCAATTGTTCGTGGAGTACTAATAGGCATATATGCATTTGTTCATGTTGATTCTCTATGTCACTGCTCTGTAAGAGAAGGAATGCCTGCACATCTTCATTGGGAAGTTGACAACAGTTTCTGGAAAGTTGGAAGAAAGTTACAGAATTAGTCCTTTAGTAGTAATTATTCCATAGTTCTCCGGAAACATGACAAAACCTCTTGAAAAACTTGAGTCATAAAGGGACTGTCTCACATATATATATACACACACATTTCCTGATATGCTGTGTAAAACTGCATTTATATTCAGAGCCACATAACACAGATTTTGCCAGAAGTTGCTTTTTCTGCCACTGAATAGCCCTAAACTTTAAATTGCCTTTCACAAAATTGTTTCTTGTCTGCTGAGTGGACAGAATGTCTCTCTCTTCCCCACCCTTCATGTCATTTTCTTTTCCTAAATGGGCCGCTCTGGGAAGTAGTTCTTACTTCTGGCCACCACCCCTGCCTCTAGGACAATGCAACCAACCTTAACCAAAGTCACATATCAAGATGTTCTCTGCTGCTTGTTAATGCAGATTTGACTTCTTTGTGTGTGTGTTTGTGTGTGTGTGTGTGTGTGTGTGAGAGACAGGGTCTCGTTCTGTCACTGAGGCTAGAATGCATTGGTATGATCATGGCTCACTGCAGTCTCAGTCAGTCCTCCTACCTCAGCCTCCTGAGTGGCTGGGACTACAGGCGCATGCCACCATAACTAGCTAATTTAAAAAATATTTTCTAGAGACTGGGTCTCACTCTGTTGCCCAGGCTGGTCTTGAACTCCTGGGCTTAAGCCAGTCTACCTGCCTTGGCCTCCCAAAGTATTAGGATTAAAGGCATGAGCCACCGTGCACAGCCAGATTTGACATCTTAAAAGCCAGAGCTAGACATACTTATTGATGGTCTTCCTGGGGCCAGGTGTAGTGGCTCATGCCTGTAATCCCAGCACTTTGGGAAGCCGAGGTGGGTGGATCACTTGAGGTCAGGAGTTTGAGACCAGCATGGCCGACATGGTGAAACCCCGTCTCTACTAAAAAATACAAAAAATTAGCCGGGCGTGGTGGTGTATGCCTGTAATCCCAGCTACACGGGAGGCTGAGACAGGAGAATCACTTGAACCCGGGAGGTGGAGGTTGCAGTGAGCTGAGATCGTGCCATTGCACTCCAGTCTGGGCAATAGAGCAAGACTTCATCTCAAAACAAAACAAAACAAAACAAAAAAAGGTAGTGGAAACTCAGAGAAGGTTGCCAAAGGGAAGCTAGAAGGCCTCCTCCAGGACAGAGAATTAATCATTTAACATGCATCACTTACAGTAACTACAATAGAATCAGTGAGCTAGTTGCTGAATACTTCTAGAGACATTGTTTACTTAAAGTGAAGGTGTGATAGTATGTGAATACCTGGGGAAGAGAAGAAATGGAAACATTTTTAGGGAAGAAAAGGAAAGTATGTGCCTTATTACTAATCTGGATCAATTTGAAGATCTGAATAGGTTTTCACTGGCTAATCAGGGTTCTTCTGTGGAATATCTGCAACCACTTTTGATTTTTCTGTCAATAGTGAGGTACTGAGACCCAGTAAATGATAATTTGGCCTTGATATCAAGCCATGAAAAAGATGTTTAGAACTAACATTTTTTTCATCAGCCTCTTTTCATTTTTTTTTTCTCTTGGGGTTAATAAGGCGATTTATGTTATTTCTAGGCATCTGTTCATCCCTCTTTAGCATATAGGGGAATAGTAATGGTTTATCCGGCATGTGGATGTGGGAATGTGTCTTAATCTGTTTTTGTGTTGCTACAAAGGAATACCTGGGGCTAGGTGCAGTGGCTCATGCCTGTAATCCCAGCACTTGGGGAGGCCAAGGCAGGAAGATCGCTTGAGCCAGAGTTAGAGACCAACCTGAGAAACATAACAAGACCTTGTCTCTACAAAAAAGTAAAAATAAAAACAAGAAAAAGGAATACCAGAGGCTAGTAATTTATAAGGAAAAGAAGTTATTTCACTCATGGTTCTGCAGACTGTACAAGAAGAATGGTGCTGGCACCTGCATGGCTTATGGTGGAGTTCTCATGCGGCTTCCACTCATGATGGATGGCAAAGGGGAGTCAGTGTGTGCAGAGGTCACATGATGAGAGAGGAAGCAAGAGGATGGGGGGAGGTACCAGGCTCTTTTTAACAACCAGCTCGTGTGGGAACTAACAGAGTGAGAACCTCTCTTAGATCTATTAGAGTTAGACATGAGGGAGGGCATTAATCTATTCATGAAGGCTCCAATCCCATGACCCAAATAACTCCTCTTAGGCCCCACCTCCAAAATTGGGGATATATATATATATGTGTGTGTGTGTGTATATATATATTTATTATTATTATTATTATTTTTGGAGACAGAGTCTCTCTCTGTCACCCTGGCTGGAGTGCGGTGGTGTGATCTCGGCTCACTGCAACACTGCAACCTCTACCTCCCAGGTTCAAGCGATTCGCCTGCCTCAGCCTCCCAAGTAGCTGGGATTACACTTCCATGCCTGGCTAATTTTTTGTGTTTTAGTAGAGACGGGGTTTTACTGTATTGCCCAGGCTGATCTCGAACTCCTGAGCTCAAGCAATCCACCCGCCTCGGCCTCCCAAAGTGCTAGGATTACAGGCGTGAGCCACCACGCCCAGCCATTGGGGATATTTCAACATGAGTTTTGGAGGGGACAAATAAACTATAACAGAAATAATTAGATAATGTGTTTGAAAGTCTTGTGTGGAAGTCTGAGAGGGGAAGAGAGGTGGAGTAGTACAATTCATAGCATGGCCCAACGGCTTCAGAATGAGAGGACATTCAGGGCATCCTAATTTCACAAGTTCATTCTCTTTCAAGTTTTTGTTTTTAGAAATGGGCTCTTGCTATGTTGCCTAGGGTTCTCAAACTCCTGGGCTCAAGCAGTTGTCTAGCCTCAGTCTCCCAAGTAGCTGGGACTGTAGGCATGCACTACCAGGTCCAGTTCTAATTCATTCTTTTGTAAACAGGTTACTGTGTGTCCTCTACTCTGTTGTCTGCTAGGAATTCTGGCATGATGAAGTCATAGCTGTTGTCCTTATGGAGGTAATTCTGAGTATTACCAGGAAGATCTAGTTACTAATATTTTGATACAATGTAATAAGTACATTAATTCTTTTCATATCTTTTGCATACAGTGCATAATCAAAAAATGAGTAATGGTTGTTTCAACTTACTTTACCATCAACAGTGTGCAGTGGCTCCCATTTTTCCACACCCTCTCTGACAAGTACCTCTTGTCTTTTTGATAATACCCATCCTAACAGGTGCAAGATGACATCTCATTGTGGTTTTGATTTGCATATCCCAGATGACTAATGATGTTGAGCACGTTTTCATGTACTTGTTGACTATTTACATGTCTTCTTTGGAAAAATATCCAGTCAGATTTTTTTTTAAAAAGAACATATTACATGTAGGAAGAATAATGGCTAATTAAAGCAAGTATCATTAGAATTACACATCCTCTCAAATGTGTGTGTGTGTTACTTTAGTGGATTAGATTTGAGTGGGAGGAAAAGCAATTGAAATTTGAGTGTTCTGTTTGTCTTCCTTCAGTTAGCAAACCAGGCTTCTGCCTTTGGGGAGGCCTGAGAATTGTATGGTGCTAATTTCTCTTCTGGCTGCCATTACACTATCTTCCGTTGTATGGTTCTTTTTGCCTTTTTGGACTCACCCTTTGTGTACGTCATTGCCCTAAGCCTTCACTGATGAGATTTTCTGCCTCAGTCATGCTGTGCTCAACTTTCAGAATGTTGTTATTATAGAGGAGTTAATTTTTTTTTAAGGTTTCCTTTTCGTCATGCTGTATTTCTCAGATTATCTGAAGGGACTGTAATCCAATTTTAGGAATCCTTCAGGGCTGAGAGCCTAAACTGTTTTAAGCAATAGCATCTGGTTGCCAGGGACTCAACTACTTTGAGTGTGTTAAGGTCTAACAGCAGCCAACTCTCAATTATCTGTGGGAATGGGAGACTGCTGGGATGTTTTCAATTCACAGAGTGTGCAAAAATCTCACTTAAACTGATAGTCGTGACCTCATTCCATAGCTGGGTTTAGGAGAGCTTCTCAGTGTCTAGCTTTGTGTTTTTGTTTTGTTCTCTTCTCACCTTTAACAGTGGCACTGCACCATTGACAGGTGCCTTTTATATATTGAATTTATCTGTACCCGATCTATTTTTTTAAACCTTGTCCCTCTCATCTTTATTTAGATTCCATATGTGTATCATTATGTACCTTAAGTATGTTTTAATAAATTGCCTCAATTCTTTTACATTTAGGAGCAGTAAAATTTATGTTTTCTTTCTTTGCTTATTGGCTCACGTGTTCATGGGAGGGAAAGTGGCCAAACAGTAATCAGGCTACCAGATAGAAAGATAAGAAAACTTTACAAAAGGTTAGCCTCTGAATAATAATTGAGAACTGCCTGTTAAAAGTGGGGGAAAAAAAAAAAAGATACAATACGAACTCTGCCTTGCTACCTTGTCACTGAAAATCAGGTGAAGGCCAGACAGTGCTCCTCAGTCAAGACATTCATGTTCACAACTGAGTTGTCTCCAGTGGAAATTTCATGGCTACTTTATGGCCTAAAGCCAGTCCTCCCAGAGTGTGGTCGTCCCTTGGTTTTACGATTCTAAAAGATGAGTTTCTTTTAATGAACACTGAATGTAATCCAGTTGTTAGGAAAGATTATATGCCAGTTGTGCATGATGGCAAGGGCTCCCGTTTTTTAAAAACCAGCTTTATGGAGGTATTATTTACATTCCAGTAAACTGCACAAACTAACAATATATAATTTGATGAGTTTTGACATGTGTATATACCCATGAAACCACTGCCACAATCAAGACAGTAAACATGTTCATCACCCCAAAAGTTTCCTCATGTCCCTTTATAATCCCTTCTTCCTATCTCTCCCAGGAAGCCACTAGCCTGATTGCTGTTGCTATCAATTAGTTCATATTTCCTAGGATTTTATATAAATGGAATCATACAGAATATAATCTTTTCTGTCTGATTTCCTTCACTTGGCATACTTATTTTGAGATGTATTCATGTCACCTGTATCAGGAGGTTATTTCTTTTTATTGCTGAGTAGTACTCTTTTGAATGGTTACACCACGGTTTGTTTATCCATTCACCTATTGATGTACATTTGGGTTGTTTGCAGTTTTAGAAACATTGCACATCTGCTAGGAGCATTCATATGTAGCTCTTCATGTAGACATGTACTTTAATTTCTCTTGGGGAAGTACCTAGGAGTAGAATGGTTGGATCACATGGTCCATGTACTTAGAACTTTTAAAGAAACCACCAAACTGTCTTCCAAAGTGGTTGTGCTATTTCATATTCTCACCAATAGTGTACGTATGAGCGTCCTTTGCATCCTTGCCCACCCTTGGTAGGCTCATTCTTTTTTATTTTGGCCATTTTGTATGTATGTAGTGGTATCTCATAGTGGTTTTAAGTTGTATTTCCCTGATGACTACTGATGTTAAGTATCATTTTATGTATTAATTCACCTTCCAGACAGATGTCTTTTTTTTTTTTTTTTTTTTTTTTTTGAGATGGAGTCTCGCTCTGTCACCCAGGCTGGAGTGCAGTGACGCAATCTCGGCTCACTGCAACCTCTGCCTCCTGGGTTCAAGCGATTCTCCTGCTCAACCTCCTGAGTAGCTGGGATTACAGGCGCCTGCCACCACACCTAGCTAAGTTTTGTATTGACCAGGCTGGTCTCGAACTCCCGAACTCAGGCAATCTGCCTGCCTTGGCCTCCCAAAGTGCTGGGATTACAGGTGTGAGCCTCTGCCTCCCGGGTTAAAGCGATTCTGCTGCTCAACCTCCTGAGTAGCTGGGATTACAGGCGCCTGCCACCACACCTAGCTAAGTTTTGTATTGACCAGGCTGGTCTCGAACTCCCGAACTCAGGCAATCTGCCTGCCTTGGCCTCCCAAAGTGCTGGGATTACAGGTGTGAGCCTTCGTGCCTGGCCCAAGAATTTATTAAATTAATATATTCTATATCCAGAACTTATCAGATATACATTTAAAAAATATTTTTCCATTCTGTGGCTTATCTGTTAATGTATTTTTTACTCTCCTGGTAACTGACAGAACAGTCACTTTATTTTCTTGACAGTGTCTTTTGAAGAGCAAAATTTTAATTCTTGATGAAGTATAATTTATCGGTTTGTTATTTTATGGATTATACCTTTGGTGTCATAACTAAGAAATCTTAGCCTAACCCAAGATTATAAGAGTTTTCTCTTAGAAGTTTTATGGTTTTAGGTTTTACATTCAGGTTTATAATATGGTTTGTGTTAGTTTTTTCTATTCAGATTCAAGTATGGATTAAAATTTTGCATGTGATTACCTATTCTATCACCATTTGTTTAAAAGACTTATTTTTCTGTAGAATAGCTTTTGCCTGAAAATCAGTTGTTGATATATGTGTGGGTCTGTTTCTGGACTATTCTGTTCCTGTGATCTGTTTTTCTATCTTTATGCCAATACAGTGATGCAATTTTAATGTGGTGTGAAAGATGGCAGTACAGAGCACCTGACTTGCTCCTCCTCTAACCTACTTTACTATAGTAGTTCATTGATTTGCCTGTTTCCCTGGATAAGCAGCCTGAGTTTAGGAATTCTTTCTTAGATATTTCCAACAGATGGCAATGTGTATGCACATAGTAGATGTTTTGATATTTGTTTTTAAAAGATGTGAACCTTAGGGATTAATGTTTGAATGCCATCCTGGATGCCTTGTACATTCCTACAGATAGTAGTCTTCTCTACTTTCTCAAAAGTTTAGACTCTGAAAATCTGTTCATGAAGTCCATTTGCTCAAAAGTCCAAAGTTGGGGACTGTTGTTAACATATCTATCTAGAGTTGGTAGTTTTCTAATGTTTCATTTCTTATCATTGGAGACTCATTATTGGTGGAATCTGTGTTTGTAAAACCATTCAAAAGCAAGTACAAATGGTATACAATAAACCAGCAAGGGCACAACCATTATGTCATTGATGGGGACAGGCAAAGCAATTTTTTCTTTTTCTCCTGGCTTCTTTGCTATTTTCTTTAACAATTTTCTTAAAGGTCTACTAAGATCAGATAACTAACCGAAGAGGCTCTGTTTAAATTGCAAGCCCCTCTCACACATATACACACAGTTGGGCACATGCAGACAAATATACCACAAATGCTTTGTAAGTGATGGACTGCCCTCAGGTTAGTTTGCTTGGAAAAATCAGACGGAGACAGACCCACTTCATGCGAGGCAGACAAATTGTGCCCTCATTTTCTATTGTCTCTGGCTTCATCTGTAATCAGCAAATGGAGCCCTGCAGCTTACATAGTGTTTCATCTGCAATTTGTTACTCTCCCTTAGTTTGCACAACACTGAACCATCTCATTTTGAAATTCAAGAGCGGTGAGGAGGCCTTTGGTGGAAGATTGTAATTTGGGAGAAGGGAAAGTCAAGAGCAAGATCGCCTATTCTGAAGAAGACTGGGTGTTGAAGGAAATTGCCTTTGTCAGTCTCTGAGCCTCTCCACATATGTGCTACTGTGACCCTGCCCTCCATCACCAGTGACCTAAAAATCACATAATTTCAACTATTCTCCAAACCTCTTCACATCTGTTGTGCATGGCTTGTATACTTACCCGCTCTATTGCCAGCTGATAATGTCTAAATCTTTTTGCCGCTCAGCCAGCCTCCTGTTGGTGGCTCCCTGGCTTTCTTGCTTTCTTTCCTGCTTCTTTTATGACTGTCAAATGAATGCCTTAATGCATTTTTCTTTTTTTTTTTTTTTTTTTTTTTTTTTTTTTACAGATTTCTTTCTTATCCTTCTGCCTTCCTGCCTTTCTTTCCTAGTGCTTGTGTAGGGGAGGCAGTTTTTTTTATCTTTACCCTGTTAGGGTCTCTAGCTGAGCCTGAGTATTAAATTGATGTAAAATAGATTAACAGAAGAAAAGCATGTGGATTTGGACATGTCTATAGGAGCCCCCACAGGAAACTGAAGACCCAAAGAAGTGGCAAATGTTGAATGTTTATTTAGTAGGTTGAACAGAGTGGCAGTTGTGGAAAAGTAACTAAAATAAATGGTGAGGCTAAAGGAAGATAAGAGTTAAAGAGTTAATACGATCTGTTGGTACAAATTTTTCTGTCTGGACTCCCCATCTCTGGAAATGAGAAAATTTCTTCTTTGCTACTATAGGGAGATCATCTTTCACATGAGAGTTTTCTCCCATCTCAGGTGTTTCTGGTGATAATGTTTCTTTTCTCCTGTCTCTTTTGTATCTAT
Organism: Mandrillus leucophaeus; assembly: GCF_000951045.1. Taxonomy (NCBI): domain Eukaryota; kingdom Metazoa; phylum Chordata; class Mammalia; order Primates; family Cercopithecidae; genus Mandrillus; species Mandrillus leucophaeus. Next base: position 502,099 of record NW_012104476.1, read on the forward strand.
TGTTTTTCAAGTGCCTTTAGTTTAAAATAATCCTTAGGCCTAAATAGCATGTTTTGGGGTGGCATGTGGCATGTTCTGCCACTCTTCTTCATTTGCTAATGCTTTCCTTGCAAAACATGAGATACAATCATCTTATTTTCAAAAAAGTCTTCAGGTAGTTCTGACGGACAGTTTCTCTTGTGAACCACTAGCCTAGATCATGGTAGACGAATGAATCAACAGGCCTTTGAAAATTGCCATTCATTGATCCCAAAAAGTTCTTTTATATACCAGATAATTTCCTTCTCCATATTATAGCAATAGTGCAGACTGCCCAGGTTTCCTGAAGGAAGTTCTTAAATTACTGCTACTGGTTAGTTGGTGGTGGAGGAGAGCTTTGGTGGGTGTATATATACACACAATTACACATGCGTGTAGTCATGTACGCAACTCTTGTGACTGTTGATAAGATGATTACTTTATAATCAGTCTTTGTCTTTGATTCTTAATGCTTATAATAGATAGTTTTTTGTCATTTTTCCCTAAGACAGTCAATGAAAAAATTAAATGGTTGTTTTACTTTATAAATAGTAAGCAGTCAGTACATGTTTGTAGAGGGAATGAACAAACAGGGGTCTGGTTTATTCAGGATTTGTACCAAAAAGTCTATATAGTAATTTATAAATAAAGATCTACCTCTGAAAAAAATAATTGCTAGTCTTTGAAAATATAAACGTGTTACATAATAGAAAGTTTTTATAGACTCTTCATTTCTTCTTACCTCTTAAGCCACCACCTCTAGACACAGTTTGATCCTCTCTCTCTTCTTCCCTCCCCCAGAGTGGAATATCTTAATATTAATTGGAGCTAAGATGATTGTACTACTGCTGCTAAGACTTCAGCAGGTCTCTTACAAGCTAATATCACGGCATGGGGTCCATTTGCTCCGTGTAGCTATTCTGCAGTGCAGTGAGAATTCCTTGATTAATATGCTACATGAAAATAAAATGGATTTGGAAAAAATTATAACATACTCTCATAAATATTAATTCACATTTGTATGGAATTGCACGTAATTTTCAATATACTTTGGAAGCACCTTCAGTATGAAAGATTTGGTCTCCAAAGAGAATGGCATAATTTTTTTAAAAGCACAGTGGATACGTTATTAAGCATCATATATTTATTAATCTGACACTCTACATGCATATGATGCATGGCAGTAGGTGGGTTGTGTGACAAAGAAAGGAGTTTTATACCCTATGGGGAGTTTTTATATTACACTTAGAAGTGGTACAATGTAATCACATTATATAGAAGCAGCCCATGATGGAACTCACCTGGCTCCCTCTGCTAGTGTTGCCATTATTCCTGAGTGTCTTTTTATGGAAGCTATTTTGGTTACATGTGAGACTAAACATGGAACATTTTTGAGCTGAGCAGATGCCTGGCATAGCTGACTGAAGTTGTGGACACTGGACACAGGAATTCAATTCAGCAGCCATTCATTGAACATTTACTACGTGTTAGGCATAGCATGCAAGGCTGTGAAATCAATGGCCATGTGCGCTTGCTTTGATCTCGACTTGTCCCTAAAACACTTTTCACCACATCCTCATTGCCTCTGGAGAGCTACCTCTCCGATGGCAGAGGGTTAATCGTCTGTAGTGCTAGCAGCTGGAAGTTAGGCCAGAAGCCACTTATTTGCCTTGTAGACTGTTATCTTTGATATCTTGCTCTAAGGATAAGGCCTTTCCCCTTTTCTGGGGTTTCTTGCTGTTTGCTGTGATCCTTCGTGTATACCAGCAGTGCACACTAGATTCCTTGGTTTCCTGCTTCTATCACCTTTTCTGGCTTGCTACACTGTATATTAGAGACAGCTTAGGCTATTTTAAAATCAGTATTGTGCTTTATAGGTTTGGATGTTTTAACTAGTTGACTCCTTTATTTATGTATTTATTGACCAATACATTGACCACCTATTATTTGCCTGGCTTATGTGAAGCACTTATGTAAAGCACTGGGGTTACTGAGATGAACTACTTAGTCCCTGCCCTCTTTCACACTCTTTCAAGAGATTATGCACCCAGCTGCCTCAAGGCCTTTGCACAAGCTCTTCTCTCTGTTCAGCCTTTCAGATCTAGGTCAAATGGCAGTCATTTTCTCAGCTCTAACCCTCTCCTCTGGACTATATCATTTCCCTTAGTTTTAGCACCCATAACCTATCCTTTAGCACTGTTAACTTAGTTTGCAATGATATATTTGTGTGATTTGATTAGGATTTGTCCTGTAAATTCTAGGCTGTATGAGGGTGGTGACTTTTCCCCACACCATTATCATCCTAAACATAGGTCAGTGCTACGTTTGTACTTGGCATATACTAGACACACAAAACATAGTTGTTGAATGAGTGAAGGCCTGAGAATAGAGTACTTTGTGTTACAAGAAAAGTCTCCCTGAGTGGGCAACACTGCTAAAAGTCATTGAACTAGGAAAGGGAGGAGTGTGTAAGAGAGGCCTTTTGAGGCCAAGGCAAATCAGTGTAAAGGCCTGCGTTAGTTTGTCCAGGCTACATTAGCAAAATGTCATAAACTGGGTTGCTTATAAACAAGCAACATTTATTTCTCACAGTTCTGGAGGCTGGGAAGTCCAAGGTTGAGGCACCAGCAGATTCTGTGTCTGGTGAGAGCTTGTTCCTCATGGATGGTGCCTGTTCTCACGTGGTAGAGGTGCAAACAGACTCCCTTAGGCCCTTTATAGGGGCACTAATCCCCTTCACAAGGGTTCCACCCTCATGATCCAATCAACTCCCAAAGTCCCCCATCTCCTGGCCAACATGGTGAAACCTCGTCTCTACTAAAAATACAAAAAAAAAATTAACTGGGTGTGGTGGCAGGCATCTGTAACCCCAGCTACTCAGGAGACTGAGGCAGGGAATCGCTTGAATGGGGAGGCGGAAGTTGCAGTGAGCCAAGGTTGTGCCGTTGCACTACAACCTGGGCAACAAGAGCAAACTCTGTCTCAAAAAAAAAAATTCTAGGGAGACACAAACATTCAGATCATAATAAGGCTCAAGGTCTCAAACTAATAAGCATGGCTGATTTGGGGAGAGACATCAGGGAGTACCATGCATGTAAAGTTGGGAGTGCTGGGATATTGGAAGCAGCAGAATAATTGCCTTGAGAAAATTGGATGTGAAAGGGAGGAAAAAGAGCAGTATTTTAAGGAGAAATGAGTGAAAGGAAATTTCTATTTTGGTTTTGTTTTATTTTTAAATGTACATTTAGATAGTAAATTTAATTGTTCATTTAAAAATAACTAAAATAATATAATTGGATTGTTTGAAATACAAAAGATACACGTTTGAGGTAATGGATAACCCCATTTACCCTGATGTGATTATTACACATTGCATGCTTGTATCAAAACATCTAATGTAAGCCATAAATATATATGCCTACTATGTACCCCAGAAATTTAAAAAAAAAAAAAAAATTTAAGTGCATTGAGGACTGCAGAAACTGAGGAACTGTGGTGAGGCTTGAGGAACTGTGGTGAGGCTTCATGAGGGGGATTTTCTGTGTTAAGAGGATTAGATCCACTAGTTTCAAAATAACTGAGTGCCAAAACATTTTCATTTTATTGCTTAGTGTGTGCATCATTTCTCACAGGGCATAGGATATTTGCATGTATGTGGTTTGTTTGATGTTCTGAGAGCCCATTTTGCACGTGGTCTCAGAGTTGTAGTGACTTACTCCATGTCTCATCATGAATAATGTCAGTGTCTGGGCACTAAAAGCCCAGGTCTTTTGGAACATTGGTGTGAAGTGAGCTGCCTGGAGGCACAGAACTCTATCAGGTTATGTGGCCTGAAATGCTCACCTGTAGTTTCTACAGATACAGTTCCTCATTCAAGGACATTGATTTCCCATTTCCTACCCACCTCCCCATCCCCAACCACACACGGGAATAAATAAAAAGTTGCTGTTGATCTTGGTGGTAATATTGTTGTTACATTTTGCAAAGAAAATGGAAATAAGGATGCTTAGAGAAACGTGGTAAAAAAAATATAATGCATTAAGGAAACATTTTAATCATATGAGTAGATAGTTCCTTTCTTGCTGGCTCACATCCACCTGGACCTGATAAATTCAATTGGGTGCTATTTCTTTTGAATTGAGCATACACTTAGTGCTCATTTTCTGAAACATAATTGATGTACCAACATGGGAAATGAGTAGATTGCACTTCCTTGGGGAATGTCATTGTGTGCTGGACCCAACACCAAATCAAACAGAAAGCTACTATCCCAGGGAGCAGTGAAATCACTTTTGATGCATATCCTTGTGTTTAGTTTTCTACCCAGTAATAATAGAAAGGATTTATATATTTGTATATATTTATATATTTGTGATGGCATTAAGGATTCAGGAAAATTGAAAGCCATGTTTCTTAGTTTTAGGTCTTCTCATATCCCACTTTCCTATCCCTCTTCCACTTAGTAGTAACACTCTTTAGTATTTAGCCTATATTTTGGGTGTGACCCTAGATACCTTTGTAACCACCACTTCCCTTTCCTTCTCTTCTTTCCTACAGAAAGATGTAGCACTTAAGCCTCAGGAACGTGTGGAGAAACGCCAGACGCCCCTGACCAAGAAGAAACGAGAAGCACTTACCAATGGCTTGTCCTTTCATTCAAAGAAGAGCAGACTCAGCCACCCACACCACTACAGCTCAGATCGAGAAAATGACCGCAATCTCTGCCAGCACCTTGGGAAGAGAAAGAAAATGCCGAAGGCACTCAGACAGGTGAGGACGCTTGGGTTCGCTCTTTACTGTGGCCGCAAAATTCTTTCCTTAGGTGCTTCCTCCACTGTGGTTCTTCGTAACAGGTGGAGCAGATACCCTTGGTGGGATGCTGAAGTGGTTGTCCAACAAAGCTGTGTGCATGCTTCTAAAAGAATCTAAAACCCAATCTCAGTGCTTTTTATGGGAATTTGAAACTTCAGCATGGTGCTCTTTCAATCAGATATGCTTTGTGCAACAAAGCTTGATACTAGTGGTACTGGTATTTAGGGCAGACTGGTCTTAATAGTTGTCAAGATGGATTGGCTTGTAGGGGAGATATCTTTGCAATTAGGATAAATGGAACAGGTAGATTTCATCACATACATTGTGCATCTCATGGTTCTAAGGTGCTAAAATGATTGCCTGTGTGTGAGAAGTGCCTTGCTAAGATTTATATTTTCCGGGGAAGCTCAGATATTGTGGCATCTGGGAAGGCAATGGCAAATAAATGAATTTGCCTTTTGGTGTCTTAGTTGTTCTCCATAGGCTATAATTCAAGACTATCTTTGTGATCTGTTGATTGTATAAACGTCTGATAGTGAGGCTTACTGGCCTGTTAATAATTAGGTTTCAATGATCCACAAGAAAGTATAGCTCTTGGCATTTGGGAAGCCTTTCTGCCTGTGGAAATCCCCACATGAGATGGATTAATAATGAGATATGAAGCTGTTTATAGCAGTTTTTCTGCATAAATCCAGAGGCTTCAGTGCCTGTCAAGTTAGTTACCTGTCCTGGGTGTGTTTTATTTAGTTTTTGGCAGGACCATTGGGTAGGATTGACTATTACTGAAGAAAGCAGAGGAAGGAATTGTGGTTTACAGAGCAGGTGCTGCTAATTAGAAGTGGAACAGGTAATTTTTGGTTTGCAGATGTTTCTCTGCAGAGGCAGGGAGATCTGGGATCAAACAAAACAATGGTTCCCAAACCTCACAGATCTTTAGAATAATATAATGAGGGCTACTAAACCCAAATTTCTGGCCATTCTTTAGGACCTAATGACATTTGTAGTTTTAGGAAGTTTCCTATTTGAAAACAGCCTGCTTGGAAGTCACTCTTACAAAGAATCAAGAGTGTATTTGGGTGATGGCTTTTAGTTAAAAGATTGGAAATATCGAAAGCCTCAATAGGATGTAGTGGGTAGTGTGGTGTCAGAATTCTGCCTCATACATAGTGAAGGATATAATCCTGGTAAAACATCTGGGGTGATGGGTTTCAGATGGACCCAGAAGGCTTCCAAGGTAATACCCTAAATCTGACAACCAGCGCAGTGTTTCTAAAGGTACACTTGTGTCCTGAAACGCCAGACTGGAGTTATAATAGTAATGATTAACATTCACCTAATGCATACCATGCTCCATTCAGTGAGGGAGTTTTTGTAGTATAACCTATAATTTGTACAACAACCCTGACTAGTAGGTAATATCATGGTTACTTAACAGCTGTGGAAACTAGGGCTCAAAGAGATAAAGTGACTTGTCTGAGGCCTTGGCAATGAGGGAAGGAGCCGGGGTTTAGACTCAGATATCTCTAGTTCCGTGGCTTGCTCTGTTTTCCATATTTGGATGAAATTTTATTTGTTTTTTTCCCGATAGGGAGTTGGGGAGAGGGAGAAAAGCCTAAGTTCTATAAAAGGTGATGTTCCTGTGGTATTTGTGACTCCTAATTTATGCCTCTCTGTGTGAGATACGTGAGAAAAGTAATTAATCTCAGTGGAAAGAAATTGCAGTGTAACCACCCCCCTCTCCCTCAGGGCCCCCCTCTCCCTCAGGGCCCCCCTCCCAGCGGGGTAAGAAGGAAGGCTTCTTATTCTGAGTTAACACCAAGCTGCGGATCTTCATCCTTGAATCTTTTTATTCTAGACATTATCTGACTTTTCTATTTTGTGTCCTCAAAATTATTCTTTCTATTTCTTTCTACTTCTTTAAGACTTTCAGGGTCCTCTGGTGACAGAGTTTTATGATCGGAAAAGAAGACTAGGACTTAAGCATCTTAAATTTGAGTAGCTTTTGGTCTTAATGGCCAACTTTCTGGTACTAATGGTATTTGAAATCAAAGTTATCTTTGTTTTAGGTAACATATTTAGAAAAGCAAATATTTTGACTCTTCATGAGTCATGGAGAAGGAAAGCATGAATTGTATCTTTGGCCCTATGTAAAACTTTTAAAAACAAGGACTATTTTCTTATCTTTAGTGTTGATGCCAAAATATGCTATCTAATCAATTGTTATATTTCTGGTAAGAAGGAATGCAGAAGATGATAACTGAGATAAGGCCATAATACTTCTCATTTTTAATATTCTTAGAATCACTTGCGCTATTATGAAATCCCAAACAAGTCACCGTCTGGTAACTGCCCATCTGGAAAATGAAGGGCTTGGACTTGAATGTTTCTTAGGCTCCTCCCTCTGGGTCCCATAGTTTTTTAAATTTATGAATAACACAAATACAGTGTTGTAGAGGTCTGTAAAGGAGTCTGTAGGTCTGAAGGTAATGCTGTTTTGGAGTCAATCTGTAACTGATAGGCTCTGTGAAGACATTTATTTTTAATATTTTTTTTCTTTAAAATTTTGTTTTCATGTAATAGGAAGACTTTTAAAGGAGAAGTGTAGGATGCATTTTGTAGTGGGAGGCAGGGGAGTGGTCCATTGTGTGTCAGCCCAGACAAATGCCATCTGTTATGTGATCATTGGTAAAGAGTGACACATGAGTGTTTAATGACCACAGTAGATGTTCAAAAAGCTTGTCTGAAGAATATGTGTGATTGCTTTCCTATCATCCTAGATGCCTGTAAATATCACAATTACTTTATTGCCTGCCTTTGCCTCTTATCAGGTAAAGAAACTGAATCTGACCATCTTAGCTGGGAGGGGACCTTGAGATGAGAGTGAGCTTTGGGGAGCATTTCTGCATTAATGGATTGTCATTTAGTGCCTGTTCTTGAGAACTACAGATGAAATAGGGAAGAGGCGAGAACTTAGCCTTTATTTCTGACTTGGTGAGAGTGAATTAGGTTTGCATCTTATTAGGAAATGGTACTTCCTGAGCAGACAACTTAATGCATAGCTTTCCTGTAATTATGGGAAGATGTTACTCCTTAGTAGAGAGGAAATAATAGGATTTTTTTTTCTGAGACTCCGTTGAAGGCAACTAATCTTTTTACTCTGAGAGTGCAATTATAATACTTTTATAGGAAAGATGTGTAGTTCTAAAACCAAACTGCTTATTCCTTCACTTGCCTGGTTATAAAACCCAAGTTCTTGTGATGTTGTTCCATACTGCCAAAAGAAAGCTTTTAAACTGACACTTATTTGTTGGATTATGTTTTCAAGTATAAATACATACTGCCTTAGAAGATGCTGAGGTGGCATCTGTCTTGGCAAATGGTTGCACTTTTTGATATGAGAAATTTGAATACTCTTCTTACTTCCCAAAGGGGTTAAAAATTATGAAGAAATGAATAAGTTACCTCTTATACAACTCTTGTACAAAATAGAGCATGTCTTTCTGACCTCTGTAAATGAACTACTTGTTCATGATGTAAGCACTTAGACATGGTATATAAAAAGTTTTATCATTTACTTACAAGGACATGGTACTTTTTTTTTCTCGATGGAGATATGGGGGTGGGAAAAGCAAAAGAGGTTGCAGAGGTCCTCTCCTTAAGGAGCTTTATTCTCTAATTGAGGGACTAAGTCACAATGAAACCACTGAGGAACACAAGGAAGTCACGTGTTGCTAAACCGATAAGCCAAATTATAACTTCCTGAGAAGGACTTTGGGAAAACTTAACCCTTCCTAGGGCATTGAGTTTAGTTTCAGTATGTCTAACTTCTAGACCATGGGGAATTCTTTAAAAATTTAGGACTTTGTAGTTTAAAACACACAGAGAGAGCAAAAGGGTTTTAAAAATAGAGTACCAATGATGAAAAGTTGATGAGCATTCGGAGAACTCTCAGATTTGGCTCTGACTGGATTTCTAAATCTCCATTTAGTCCATTAGTTTGTCCTTTCTCTGTAGTATGAACTGAGCCAGAGGACATATGCTTAGTGAGCTAGAAGGCATTTTTAGGTTATATGAACTCTTCTAACAGATACCAAGATGAATCATCAAAATAAATCCTGTGGTCTGCCTCCTTCACTGAATTTTAGGTGCCAAAAAGCCATTCATCTTAGGGCAGAATTTCCTAAAGAATGAGGCAACCTGTTGAGATTGCTTTAGTCAAAGAAGAACATCATTTTAGAGGAAAGTGGAGGAATTTGTGAATATTTCAGGATCCTATTGGTAGACTCTAACCTCGTTGGTAAGGATGGCTTATGTGGGAATGCCTTATGTGGTTTAAAATCTTTATACTAGTTAATCTGGGTAGGTATTTCTTGTTAGGAATAAAAATTTGCTCTTCTCTCTCTGAAAATGTAGTCTGGTGGGAGATTTATAGTTGACATTGGAAACTGTAGACACCAAAAGTGTCTACTGCTTTCTAGGAAGAAGAGGGATCCATCCCAGTGCCAGGCGTTTAAAATTAGGTAGATTACTAGAACTCTGCATGGTGGTTGCATCTGCTTCGTGTATTGACATTTCACGTTGGTCTTCCTTGGAGTAAGTGATAGTGGTGCTGTAGACTAAGAGCCCAGGTGACTGGGCCACCCGCTCTTTCCACCTGTCCTGATGGAACGGTCTATCCCAGCCCATGGTCTTTCCTGTTGAGAGTGTTTGCTACCAGAGGCTGGTCCCTTATTTCAGCACGACTTAGACTTACTCCTGTTGTCTGAGGAGCTTTCTGTCAAATTTGTTACTAGTAGAAATTAACTTGCAAAGGAGGATTTATAATGGAAAACTTTGGTTAAACAGATCCAGTTCAAGTCTCATTTCTGAAGATCTGCTAATTAGTTTTTGATGGAAATCTAGGCCAAAAATCACACAGGTATTTATCCAGCTTGACTCCAGAGCCTACCAGTTTCTGGAAATCAGAGCATTTGAGACACTAATGTAATTTGGGATTTTACTGTCATAATGAAAAGACATAAACTTTGCTATGTGCTCTTTCATACATACTTTTGTTATAATAGTTAGATGTCTTCTGGTACCTTGAACTAGTATTAAGAAATGTCAGTTAAACCATTTTTACCTCATACTTCAAAATTTCAAGTTTAACATGTTAATTGGGATTTCATTTGCTTTTGAAAAATTGTGTAGTCATGTGAAGGTTACAAGCTAAGATATCAAATAAAATTCTTTATATGTTTTTCCCTTTTATGAATTTAAGTTGCGTACTACTTATTCCCCTTGCCTAAAGTACAGAAATAAGAATAACCATAAGGAAACATGGAGAGAATAAAAGATTGGCTTATGATCTCTCTTGGAATCTTGATTGACTTGAATAAGAATAAGATGCTAGTTTTAACATCAGGTAATTGAGGAACCCCAATCTAGGCTTGTCTCTGTTCAGGAATTATTCATGTATTATATTGGAAGTATTGGTTTGTAACTGGGATTGGTAACCCCGACACTAATATAATAATGAGTTATATGAAAGATGTTTTGCTTTTGTTTTTATCTTGAGCATTTGGAAACAGGTTTATTGGAATTTTTCATTTTGTGTCTTTTGACTCTACTTCGTTGCTATGAGCCCTGAATGTTGGGAATAGTGAGCATAAACATCAGTTAACTTCAGTGAGATACATCTTTGAAATGTTATGGCCAGTAATAATTTTATCCTAAATGACATTTGTAATTTTAAATAAAAATTTAGTAAAAATTGACTATAAAAAGGACATAGCACATGTATTAGGATTCTCTGGAGAGCAAGTACAACAGATTATATATGTAGATAGATAGTAGAGAGATAAGAGGAGATTCATTTGGGGAATTTGTTCACATGATTATGGGGGCTGAGAGGTCCCATAACAGGCCCTCTGCAAGCTGGAGACACTGGGATTCACAGTATGACTCAGACCAAGTCTGAAGGCCTGAGACTGGGGTAGTCCTTGAATCCAAAGCCTAGAGAGCCTAGAGTTTTGGTGACCAAGGACAGGATATTATTTTTTATTTTTTATTTTTTTTGAGATGGAGTCTCGCTCTGTCGCCCAGGCTGGAGTGCAGTGGCGCAATCTCAGCTCGCTGCAGGCTCTGCCTCCCAGGTTCCCGCCATTCTCCTGCCTTAGCCTCCCGAGTAGCTGGGACTATAGGCGCCCGCCACCACGCCCGGCTAATTTTTTGTATTTTTAGTAGAGATGGGGTTGCACCATGTTAGCCAGGATGGTCTCGATCTCCTGACCTTGTGATCCACCAACCTCGGCCTCCCAAGTGTTGGGATTACAGGCGTGAGTCACTGCGCCCGGCCAAGGGCAGGAAATTATATCCCAGCTCCAGGAGAGAGAGAGACCATTTCGCCTTTCGTCTGTTTTTGTTTTATCTGGACCCCCGGCTGATTGCATGTGCCTGCCCACGTGGAGGGCAGATCCTTCCCCACTTAGTTCACTCAGACTCAACATGCCCATCTCCTCTGGAAATACCCTCAGAGACACACCCAAAGATAATGCTTTACCAGTTCTCTGGGTATTCTTTAATCCAGTCAAGTCGACACCCTAAATTAACCAAGACAGCACATTAACTACCACCTCATAAAATAAAACCTGCAGAGAGAAAATAAGCTGAATGGGTAAAGGAACTGCAATGAAAAGAATGGGCAGTAATTCAGCTTGGGTGATCCTGATTCCTATAGGAGTTGTTCCATAAAACAGTGACCTTTTATGTTTCCCAAAGTAAGAAAATTTTATATGTGTATGTGTGCCTGCAGAACTTTATTAAGGGCCATTTGAATCCCATATATTGTTAGAGAAGTTAAGAAAGATAACGTGATAGGAGTGATTTTCAACTGTGGCTCCCATAAATTTCTACAATGTCAGTGATTGAAGAACGAGGGAACACATCTTTCTTTTAATAAGGCCTAGCCAGTGCACTTTTGGTAGTTGATGAGGGTAGGATAGAAATCCCTTTCTTTATTTAAAACTGTGCATTTTTGTGATGATTAAATTTTACATTTTCCCTCTTGTGATGATATAAAGTTATCTACATGTGGCCAGATCTCAGCTACAGAACATGAAATAAGCCTCTGTATGTTCTGCATTCTAATCTCTGTTCACAGCAATCCTATATCCACACAAATCTGTACATGACAGGTAATGAGTGGGAAGTGGGAGGAGATGGGTGACTGTGTGGTTTGCAATAGTGGTGGTGGGGAGCTGAGCAGATGGTTGTGATAGCCACATGCTGCGTGATTCCCGTGGGAGTTGATGGTGGTGACAGGCGACTCACAATGTGCTATTTACAGTTTGGGTTTGCAGTCTTTCGGTGACATCTGAATGCTCTTTAGCAACTGCTTTCATTACTGCCTTTCGAGGAGCTGTTAATTGAAAATGAAATTGTGGGTGGGCTTTAAGACAGGCAGGCGCAGGCAATTCTATGTGGTAAATGTTACTTGAGAACTGTGGGATGTCTTCATGCCCAATTTGTAATTCATTTTCTAAGACTGTAAAATCCAAAGGTGCATTTGGAGATTCAGTTATGTTACACATAGGCAAAGCTGATTGTCACACCTTGCCCAAAGGGTCAAATGTACAGTTATTGGGACGGGTGCTGTGGTTCATGCCTGTAATCTCAGCACTTTGGGAGGCTAAGGTGGGAGGATTACTTTGAGCACAGGAATTCAAGACCAGCCTGGGCAATATGATGAGACCTTGTCTCTAGAGAAATAAAAAAATAGCTGGGCATGGTAATGCATGCCTGTGGTTCCAGTTTCTTGAGATGCTGAAGTGGGAGGATTATGAGGGCCCAGGAAGTTAAGGCTGCAGTGAGCTATGTTCACACCACTGCACCCCAGCCTTGGCAACAGAGCAAGACCCTGTCTCCAAAAAAAAAAAAAAAAAAAAAAAATACACTTATTTGCCTGGAAACCAACCTAGGGGAATGCTTGGCGATCCCAGCTGCCTGCTTGTGTCTTACCTTGTGTGGTTCTCTTTAAATGTATACAACTGTGTGAGGTTCTTATGTGAAATCTGTTGACATCTTATAGTGTTCTGTGTGAGTTTATTGTAGGATTTCATCCTCCTTTCTTCCTTTAGCTCTTCATATAGTTACTATGCAGGAGTAAATGTTTATTTGTTCTCTTGAAACTTGGGATACATTTTTCCCTCGGTATCCAAGGAGGATTCTTTCCAGGACTCCTCATGGATACTAAAAGCTGTGGATGATCAAGTTCCTTATATAAAATGTTATAGTATTTTTATGTAACCAGCGCACATCCTCTCACAAACTTTAAATCATCTCTAAATTGTTTATAATACCTAATACAATGTAAAAACTATGCAATTCATTATTATATTGCATTGTTTAGGCAATAATTACAAGAAAAAGAGCCTGCACATATCCAGTATATAAGTGACCATTGTAGGCCTAAGCACATTTTTGGTCTGCCATTGGTTGGATCCATGGATACAGAGGGCCAACTGTGTTATATTCAAGTTCTTACATATAACACTGTTTCTTGTAAACCTTCTCATGTGATACAACTCTGTTGAAGGCAGTTGGAGCCTGGAAGCAAACAAGAGAAGAAGGAAGAGAGAGGGTGGATTTTATTGAACTTTGACAGTGGTTGATGATCTTGATTCTCTTATGGCTGCCCCCAGCTGCAGGATTGTGAATTGTTTCTCATCTTCAGAGTTGTTTGCTAAAGCATTAGTAGCATTACTGAAATGGTAGCTTTTGTAAATGTTTATATGTTGAATTGTTTTATTGCCCATAGCTTTGCACAGAAATCTTGTGCTGAACAAGGAATGACCTCCCTCTTGGAAGTGCTGTTAACTCTCTTCTTAATTAAATATGAATATAGATGCGGTATTACTGCATTTTTAAAGCTTTCCCTTGAACATTTCAGTGAACACTGTCTGGGACAAAACCATGCTGAATTATACGCTTTGACAACTATCGCTCTTTGCTCTTAGAGACCCCCCGAGGCTTGGGGTGAGGAGACATATCCCTTGCTGTACTTAACCCTCAGTCCCATTAGACCTGCTTTGCCACAGGAACCCTGCCGTTTTAATGCATTTGAGCTGCTGCTGGGTCCTAATGATGTTTAAAAGAACCTGTCTTGGTATTCTAAATGAACTCTGGAGCATTGCCTATTGATGCAAGTGTTGATGATTTTGTATCAGGCAGATATTACTTTGTTATTAACTCTGGGGCTTTTTACACCTAGGGGTGTGCATCCTCACACTAGTGCTCACAGAGACACACACAGGAGCAGAAACCAAAATAGCTCACAAATGTGGGCAAGTCCTGTGGGGGCCCACCTGATGTCTCTCAGGAGGCCTGATGAGCTGTGCCATGTGGCCTTCTAGAACATTGTACCTGCATTCATTGATCATAGCTCTGCAGAAGCTGCCACTTCTCCTATGTGCCTGCCTGCAGTGATGCTGATGTAGCAGGTCATTCTGTAATCACTGTTTGCACCTGCGTTTGCTCAGGAAGTGCTTATGTCATACATCTTGAAATCATGTAGTACAAACCTGGACAGGTCCTAATTGCTGGTGATGGTTCTGAGAGGCTGAGATTGGCTATAATTAGATAGAATAGCAATTAGCTACATTTTCTGAGTAGGGAACATACAGAATAATGTATCTCAAAGGGAGATCTTTGGACCCCTATGTCAGAGCAACTGTGGATCTTTTGTTAAAATGCAGATTCCCAGGTAATCACCTTGGCATAGTCCCTTGGGTGGGGATCAGGGTGTGGCAACAAGGAACTGGAATTCCTTCGGTGACTCCAGTACAGGTGCTGCAAGTGCTATATTTTTAAATAAACTGTACTTATTTTTTGTTTTCAATTAAAAATTGCAATATTGTTAGCAAAACTTGGGAAGAATCTTAAAATTGTAAAAACACATCTGTGGAAATTAATTTTGTCAATGATTGGATCGTATTTTTGTTCTGTACATTTACTAATTGAATTATCTTCCAAAATGTATTGGCAAGAAAGAAATGTTTCTACCAGGTGATGTAGACATTATTATTACAAAAAAATGGTGTTTTCAAAATAGCTAGCTTTTCTAGGTGTTTACTAAGATGGACCTGATATAATAATTGTATTCTAGTATTCTCTCCTTAGGCCCACTGGCTCACTCAAATAATAGCTGTTTATAAAGATGCTAACTGGAATTTTTTATTTTTCACTTTTTTAAGTTCTGATTTCTTGTTTTTTCCCTTCTGTAGACAATGATGATGAGTTCTTAAGGTTTATACATTTTTTGAACTCTTCAAATTACAAAAATTGGCAATATTT
This sequence comes from Mandrillus leucophaeus, assembly GCF_000951045.1. Taxonomy (NCBI): domain Eukaryota; kingdom Metazoa; phylum Chordata; class Mammalia; order Primates; family Cercopithecidae; genus Mandrillus; species Mandrillus leucophaeus. The sequence continues at coordinate 517,261 of NW_012104476.1, forward strand.
GGTGCTGGGGGTCAAGTGTGAAAGAAATCTGAAAATATTGCCCTTATCAGTGGAGACTAAAGACTGTTTGTTATTTTCTTCATTACCAGCAAAGCTTCAGTTTAATAAAAATATAATAGAATTTACTGTTTTGATTCCACAAATTCAAAAAGAAATATTTTCCTTTCTAAAGCCCAACAGAATAAAAATTCTCATAAGAAGTTTTGTTTAAGTAGCAAAACCTATTCTTAGGATTTAACAATTGCCTGAGATATGTCAACAGTAGGTAGCATTCGTTTTTTTATATATTGCTATGAGGCCAAGAATGCTATTTCCCTGGAGATTAGTGCAAAATAATCTACTGAATAGTTGCTAATGAAATTATCATATGAGAAAGATTATTAATAATGACTTTTGATTTTAAAAAACACTATCATCACATTTCCCTAAGAAATAATGATGATGATGAGAAAAGCAGTTGCTTTGAAATATAAAGCTGGGTGGTAATGGGCCTGGTGTGCACTGCTGGAAGATTGAATGGTACTTTGTGAAACTTCAGCAGCCCACTTGCATAATTTATCATTACCTGTCCCCTGCCTCTCTCTACTTAATTCTGAATCTGTATTTCTCAGATAAACATGGCAGTAGGGAAGATAGGGAAAGGTGTCGAGGGGATGTGATTCTATGGATATTTTTTAAGGGGAATGTATTGGTGTCATGGGATCCTTGGAATGTCACCTTGCCAGCTGGAATCCTCTGTGGCAGGTGTACCTTCTGCCTGAGTATTGCTCATGCTCACTGGGCTCGTTCTGCCCAGTTGGCCCGGCAGGCTGCACTTGGCTCATGCTACTGGCCTGGATCCCACACCTGCCAAGGGCGAGCCAGGCGTAGAGTGGCAAGGGGTGTGTGGGTGAGTGTATTAGTCCTTTTTCATGCTGCCAATAAACACGTAGCCGAGACTGGGCAATTTACAAAAAAAGAGGTTTAATGGACTTACACTTCCACATGGCTAGGGAGGCCTCACAATCATGGCAGAAAGCAGTGAGGAGCAGGTCACATCTTACATAGGTGGCAGGCAAACAGAGAGAGCGCTTGTGCAGGGAAACACCTGTTTTTATTTTATTATTTTATTTTTTATTTCTTTGAGACAGTCTTGCTGTGTCACCCAGGCTGGAGTGCAGTGGTATGATCTAGGCTCACTGCAACCTCTGCCTCCTGGTTTAAGCGATTCTCCTGCCTCAGCCACCAAGTAGCTGGGTACAGGCACCTGCCACCACACCCAGCTAATGTTTGTATTTTTAGAAGATACGGGGTTTCACTATGTTGACCAGGCTGGTCTTGAACTCCTGACCTTGTGATCCACCTGCCTCGGCCTTGCAAAGTGCTGGGATTACAGGTGTGAGCCACCACGCCTGGCCTGAACCTCCTGTTTTTAAAACCATCAGATCTCATAAGAGTTACCCACTATCACAAGAACAGCATGGGGAGGACCTCCATGATTCAATTACTTCCCTCCAGGTTCCTCCCACGACATGTGGGAATTGTGGGAGTTACAATTCAAGATGAGATTTGGGTGGCGCCATAGCCAAACCGTATCAGTGAGTGAGCTTGGGGTATGGCCGCTGCGCACAGCCAGACATGCCTGCTGCTGTGGCAGGGTGGGCAGCCCCAGGCACCCAGGCACCGGAACAGTTGCTGGCTCCATGCGAGGCTGTGGCTGGACAAGATTCACTACATGCGACTTCCACTGTGGGCACCCCTGTCTGAATGAGGGCAACAAGGTGGCACTCATACGCTTGGAGACGCCAGGAACCACAGAGCCCCAAAGAGGGTGTCACAGCCCTGGCCCAGGGAGCCCCTAGGTCTGGGCTCCCCAAAGGGCCGCAGCTCTTCTCTCCTTGTTAACTGCAACGTGGCGAGCAGGGGGAAAAGTGTGTTTCAGCCCTGTCTGTGTTACAGCTCATCAGTGCCGCCATTCAACAGGTCTTGAGTTCTTATCCCATGTCTAGGAAGAATGAGGTACAGCAGACAACTGGAGTGTGAGCAAGGCGGAAAGGAACTTTATTTGATCCACAGAACAGCTCCCAGGAGACCTCAAGAGGGTAACTCCTTTCCACAGACAGGTCATCCCTACGAGTGTCCACCTCTCACTGGAGAGGAGACCCGCAGTGGTAACTCCTTTCTGCAGCTGGTAGTCCGATGTCCGTGTGAGCCTGACTGAGTCTCGGATTTTTATGTGCTTAGAAGGGAGGAATTACGTGTTGATTGGTCCATGGGCAGGCCTGAAAAAAGCACCATCCGATTGGCTGAATGGTCATCAATGAAGTCTTCACTCTGGGCGGCAGACTCCACCTGGAACTTGGTGGCTTCATGCTGTCCCTGGCTTGAAGGTGGGATTTCACTGGGGACCTGTCCCTTTCTGCCCTGAAACCTGTCTGCCTCCCACCATCAACATGCCATCCATGGCACTTAGGCTGTTGATGCCAAGGGACACCCTTAGGCCCACGCTGAGCCACCTTCAATCCTACCTTTGCCTCCCTCCTATGCTCATAGGTACCCAGAATCTGGAGGGGGTGCTGAGGTGTCAGGGGGCTGGCGTGTCAGTGCCACCTGAGTGCATGCATGCCTGGCCAGGTTGTGACAGCACTCAGGCTTAGCCTTAATTTTCCTCTGAAATCAGAGTGGGCTACAGGTATGGGGAGAGGCCAGGTAGCGAGAGTAGGTACTTCTGAGACTGCTGGGGCAGAGTTACTTCCCCAGGCCCCTGAGAGCTCAGGGATGCCCATGTCTGGAGCCACAGCTGGGCAGCTGCATGTGTGCCCAGGAGCATGAATCTCTCACTCTGCCAACTCAGTAGAGGGTGGGGCTCCTGCCTTTTCCTGGCCCCAGCGAGTTCCTTGGAGCATATAGCCCTGGCTGCAGCCAGCGTCTTGGCAGCGGCCACTCCAGATGGGCTGCTGCTGCCATCACTGGGACCATCTAGAGAGTATATTAGGGCTGCCCCAATGGTGCTCCAGATAGACTAAGGAGACAAATCGACATAGTACAGTATTGGAAGGAAAGAATATGGAGTTTAAAAGCCGTTTTCATGGTCATTCTGCCCCTGCTCTTCTCTGCCCCCTTTCTAACTGAGCAGACCTGTACTTGTTTCATCTCTGTCCTTGAGCCTGCCTTCAACTCTTTGGCTTTCATTTTACTCTCTCCTTCCACCCAGTGTCTTTTGCTTGCTTCTTGACTCAGCCAGGAGTGCATGGGAAATCACTTAGATCTGCTCTCAGAGTCACAAAATGCCTTTGCTTCCTGTTTCCTTGTTCTTTTTACCATACTGGTTCTTTTCACTAAACATTTAGATTTATCATCTCTAGATTAGTGCAGCATTATTTAGGTCATTGCTGTTGTACTCTGGTTAAAAAAGTTTCCACAGCCATCTAAATAAGATTGAAGCCTCTTAATATAGGACATTTTAGGCCCTGACTAATCCTGCTGCAATGTACCTTCCCAGTTGCCTCTTCTGCTCTCTGTAAACACCAAGCTGTAACTACAACTGTTATTTGGATGAACCCTGTGCTTTCTCCACATTCCTGGGCCTGTGCTTAGGCTATTTTCTTTGTTTAGAATATTCTTCTTTGTCATATTTGTCTTCCAGTGACTAGTTCAGACCCACTTCTTCCTTGAAGTTTTTATGATCTTTTCCCTTATAAGTAATTGCATTGTCTTCCCAACTCTCATGATCCTTTGTTTATAACAAGGGTGACCTCAGAATTTATCACCTAATCTAGGACATTACTGAGAATGAAAGGGGGCACCATTAATAATTACCTTGGAACAATAAGCATAAATCAGGACTTCCTGAAAAACTAGGATATACAGTCGCTCTGTAATTCACTTTTGGCCTTTTTCATACCATACTCTGTTTTGAATTGGATGTATACATGTTCTTCTTTCCACCGAAATGTTGAGCTCCTTGAGGACCTCACTGTGTGACACAGCAAGGGGCCTAGGCTTATGTCACACGTAGGGAAACAACACCCTTAAAACCACTGCTATCCTTTACTCGAGGATACCCCTCTCATATTTATAGTTTCCATTCATGTCTCTTTCCAGTCTTTTCTCCATATGCTAGCCAGAGTGATCTTTTACAAATACACATTTGATCATATTATTCCCACAAGTAAATCCTCTCAGTTGCTTCTCAGGGTATTCAAATTGAAAATCAGACTCCCATCATCTACAGTGCCCAGTTATCCAGTGCCCTGTTTCTTTAGCTTCATCTCATGCTCCCCTTGCTTACTGGCTCCAGCTCCTGACCTTCTTCCATTCCCTCCCACATGCCAAGTTCCTTTGTACCCTGAGCACCTTATGCTGTCCTCTTTAGATGAAGTGGTTCCCCCTCTGTTTTCTGAATGATGAGATCCTTCTAGTCCTTTAGGCTTGAACTGAAATTCATCTTTGATAGGGGCTTTTCTCAACCATATGGTTTAACTCAGGACCTGCCATTTGTCCTCTGTGTTTTGCACTCACCTTTTTAACTTCCTAACACCACGTTTATAATTATAGATTTTTCTTCCTATGTCCTTCCTTATGTCTGCACCTTCTGCTGCACTCCAGGCTCTCCTGAGGAGAGGTACCACCTCCACCACAGTGTTCGTAGCACATTGCCTGGCACACAGAAGGTGGCACTCAATAATTAAAGTTGAGTGGTTAAAGGTTTGAATAATAATTTTTCCAATGGATGACATTGCTAGTTCCACACTCCTGTTACATTCCAACTTTAATTGACTACAAACACACACACACACTCTCACACACACACACACACACACACACACCCCAGACCCCAATACAATATGACCATTGTCTTCTCTCTCTGGGGATATGCAATGTAAAATAAGATAATGATGAGCGCATGCTGCACACCAAGCAAGAATTTATCCCAAGAAACCCCTGCCCCCTGGGTGGGCTGTGTCTGCTGTTCTCCCATGGAATGTATCAGCAGTTTGTCTTCCCAGTGTCCTAGCCTGTCAGGATAGTGGAATTGCTAGTGCAGCCCAGAAAAGCTGACCTAGGGAAACCATAGCCTTCCATTTTTTTTAGAGGTAATCCAAAAGAGACTAGACAAGCAGAAGGACAGAGAGGAAAGTTGGTGGGAGTGAGGTGGAATTTACTGAGTACTCTTTTACATGCAAATATTTGTGTGGGGCTCTACTTTTTTACCATGAGTACAAACTCTTTTTAGTATCATTGCATGAATAGCATGTCTTTTCACTGAAAAATAATTGTCCCACATGCCCTCGGTTTAAAATGTTTTGATCTTAGAAAACAGTTTATTTCCTTTTAAAGTGGCTCAGTTAATTCATTTCCCACATATTTGCTCATTTGGCAAACATCAACTAAGCATCCTTTGTGTGCAAACCTTTTACAAGAAACTCTGACGTAACAGGGAGGACATGTTTAATGATAACTCTGCCCATGATGTGTTTATGGCTTGCTAGATCCATTCTGACCCACCTATTGTAAAGAGTTCATGAAGAGCTCTTAGCAACAAGTGAGGCTGAGACTAGCGGATTTAATGCAGTTGAAAGGGAGACAAGGTTGACCATCTCCTAGAGAGTGAATACCTTCAGAGATACATATTAAAGTTCTTTAAAATTGTTTCTTTTTACTGTGCCATTTTTGTTGACCTCCCTTCTGCCCTTTTAACTTTTGAGAAAAATGCGTTATTGTACTGAAAGCATCGGCAGATGTTGGAAATAGTATTTTGTTTATCAGTTTTCTTGGGTGCTTATTTTTAAAAATAAAGGCTTAAACTAAGATTCGCACATTTTTCACTCAGGTGTAATTTACTGGGAATTACCTGGCCCATTGGTTTTATGCTTAATATTTACAGATTATTAAAATCTCAGTGGCTCTCAAACTGCATGGATCAAGAAAATAGGTGTATTTTCTAGAAATGGTTTTGCTTGTGGACACTGACCCATTTGAAATGACTTACTCTTGGAACTCTTATTACAGGAAAGGCTTATGTTTCTGTCTAGAGGTGGAACTGTTTATGCTAAATGGAAATATCTTTCATTTCCTATCATTTCTGTTTTCTTGGAAGTAGATTATTTTTGATGCAAGTAGAGCTTCAGAATTTGAATATAAATTGTTTGTTTATTTATTTATTTATTGAGACGGAGTATCACTCCGTCACCAAGGCTGGAGTGCAGTGGCCTGATCTTGGCTCACTGTAACCTCTGCCTCCTGGGCTCAAGTGATCCTCCCATCTCAGCCTCCTGAGTAGCTGGGACTATAGGCTCACACCACCACACCTAGCTAATTTTTTTGATAAGAGATGGGGTTTTGCCGTGGTGCCCAGGCTGGTCTCGAACTCTTGAGCTCAAGCAATTATCTTGCCTTGGCCTCCCAAGGTGCTGGGATTACAGGCATGAGCCACCGTGCCTGGCCCTTTGAGTAAAAATTTAAACTTCAGGTTTATATAGTGAGAATACTGATGGGAGATTGAACAATTAAGTTATCTCAGGAGTAGATTATAGAGCTGTTTCTAATTTACTGTCAAGTTATTTTTTCCCAAAAGATAATTTATAAACTGCTTTTTTGTTTTTGGAAATCCTGTTTGTTAGAAAGTGTTACAAATGGTAGTTTCCCAGTGAATTTCTTGAAATGCTGTTTATTCAGTAACATTCACTTCTCCAAGGATACTACTCACTGTCCCTTGACATTCATTCATTAAATATTTATTGGTCATGTACTGCTATGGACAGACATAATTTTGGGTGCTATATTAGGGAACAAAATAATGAAGACATCTGCCCTGGTGGAAGTTACATTCTCCTCGTATATTAAATTATCTTAGTTGTATACAGCTTCCATTTAAATGTTTAACCCAGACCTTTCTTCTCAACTTCTAGATTCATAAACTCAGCTCCTTATCAGAGTTTTGCTGCCTAGATCATTCACAAACATTTCAAACTCAGCATGTCTCACATTGAAATCTATAATGGTGGTCCCAAAATTGCTCTTCCTCCTCAATTTCCTTCCTTAGTGTGTGCACCATCTGCTAAGCATTCAAGCCATAAATCTGTTCATACTAGAAACCTGGAAGTCAAACTCATCTTCCCTTCATCCCCCCATTCCTACATCCTGTAGATTTTTGTCCTATGTATTTCTCATCTGTCCCTCTCTCTTCACTGTGTTCTATCCTTCCTGCCAGTGCAGTAGTTCAGGTTCTCTTTCTCTTGGAGGTGTGATGACTAGCTTCTCATCTGACTTCTCAGCCTCTAATCTTGCCACTGTTAAGTTCTGCTCTTCAGATTCCTGCATTAATGTGTTCTTGACAGCATGCAAATTGAATCATGTCATTTGTTTCAAGAGTTTTCATTGACTTTACTTATAGGTTAATCTTTAACTTTCTTTATATGGTATAGAAGCCCACACATTTTTTTGTTTTGTTTTGTTTTGTTTTAGAGAGGGTCTCACTCTCTTGCCCAGGCTGGAGTGTAGTGGTGTGATCATAGCTCACTGCAGCCTCCACCTCATGGGTTCAAAACATCCTTCTGCCTCAGCCTCCCAAGTAGCTGGGACTAAAGGCATGTGTCACCACACCTGGCTAATTGCTTTTTTTTTTCTTTCTTTTTTTTTAAGAGATGGGGGACTCACTATGTTTTCCATGCTGGTGCCCACACATTTAAAAGCCTTTCAGACCATTCCCTTTTTTTTTTTTTTTTTTTTTTTGTGCTTCCTAATCCCAGTGCCCCTGTCACATCAGACTTAATGTATTTTCTATAATGTCTTCCTCCACCCACTGCCAAAAATCTGAATTTTTCTTTTTTGCCTTCAGTGAGTCTGCTCTTAGTTACATGTGAGAAATGTAGTCCTACTGAATCAGAAATGGACTATACTACCTCTTAGAGTAACAGCTCTTGAAAGGGATCCCCTATACCTTTAAGGGGACTGCTGGTTTTTTGTTAACATGGGTGAATTGTATAGTGGTGAAATCTGAGATTTTAGTGCGCCCATCACCTAGTAATGTAGGTTGTAACTACATATTGTAGTAGTTACAACATGTTATTTTTTGTCCGTCACTCCCCTCTCACTTTGCCCACTTCTGAGTCTCCAGTGTCTATTATACTACTCTGTATGCCTTTGCATACCCATAGCTTAGCTCCCCCTTGTAAGTAAGAACATAGGGTATTTGGTTTTACATTCCTGAGTCACTTCACTTAGAATAATGGTCTTCATTTCCAAGGACACCTGTTTTTTTTTGTTTGTTTTGTTTTGTTTTGTTTTTGAGACAGAGTCTCATTCTGTCGCCCAGGCTGGAGTGCAGTGGTACGATCTTGGCTCACTGCAACCTCTGCCTCCTGAGTTCAAACATTTCTTCTGCCTAAGCCTCCTGAGTAGCTGGGACTACAGGTGCCTGCCATCACACTCGGCTAATTTTTGTATTTTAAGTAGAGATGGGGTTTCACTATGTTGGCCAGGATGGTCTTGATCTCCTGACCCCGTGATCTACCTGCCTCAGCCTCCCAAAGTGCTGGGATTACAGGTGTGAGTCACCGTGCCTGGCCCCAAGGACACATTTTTAAACTAACAAAATGTTCAGTTTGTTAGAATTTAATGTGGCACAGGGAAAGGAAAATGAGTTTTAGAGGACCAGCCTTTTACAAAAGATTACTGCAAATTTTAGTGATTTAGTCCAAAAACTTTTAAAAGATCAATTTTTTTTTCATAATGGTAGTTGCTAGACACTTGTATTGGTGTGGCCATTGGGGATTATGGAAGCCTTTTGTTACTGGAAATAATTTTCAGGCCTCAGAGTTGTAACTCAAGAATTGCCTATACTGAACCCTTTGGAGTCTCTTCATTGTTATGAGATAACTTGGCTTATGTGTGAATTAATGCTTAGGCTTTCAAAGCAAGAAAAACTAGACATGATCTGAACCTTGTCATTCTGCTAAATTAATACTGAAATGAAAACTTTTACTGATACAAAGGCATTTCTGTTACCAGTAAATTGTGTAGACCTTGTGAAGATTTTGAGATGTGATTTATATTGGCTTATTTTTTAAAAAGCTGCCTTAAAAAGTGACCACAAGTGTGCTAAAAGGTTTATTTGAGGTAACCACAGTATTATAGCTCCCCTGGCATAATTATTCCATATTTTGTCTCTAGGAGTCAAGGCACAAAGCAAGGATAATCATAATGATTGTAAGAAACAGCACCTACAGCTGGGATCCTAGGATTTTAATACTAGAATGTTTTACTTGTTGCAGCTTCTGCATTCCTTTTTGAAAAGCTTTTTTTAAACAATATTTTTTAGGGCACAGGCAAACTATTTTAGTAGAATGAAGCAGTAATTTAAGAAAAATCTTTATATTCTGTCCATTTCCACATTCTTTCTGAAAGGCTGCTCTTGGGGGTAGAAATACAGCTGTGGATGAAAAGATTGAGGTAAGGAATACTTTTCTCTTACATTCTTGTAGCTTGGGTCATTAACTATTCTCATATATGTCGACCTAGTTCATGGCAGCCAGAGGAGATAAGGTATAAAATTGATTGGGTTATGATTCAGAGGGGGGAAACAATGGAAAAAATATATTGAACACTTTTACATTACTCAGACCCCTTCTACACTTTTTTCCTTTTTGGTTTTTAGACTGTATAAAGTATTGTGTTGGTACTGTGGATACAACGTGTGGCTATCGATATTGATATAAGAAAATCTGTTTAGGTTCCTCTTTCAGCAGTTACAGGGATCTTCGTTCAGACTATAAGATCATTTCTCCTAACTAGGTGTTACATGTTGGCAGACTGAAGAAGACAAAGATGTCCTCACATTGTTTTATGGCCATGACTTTGAATTCATTGGATCCCTTAAGAGATATCACAGACACTGTAGCTAGTTAGAAGGAAGGGGGCAGTTTTATTGTAAATATGTTCAGTGAAGAAGATAGCAGTGTTTGCTGTTGTATTGCTTAGGCTGTATGAACATGTATTTTGTTGGGGAGAAAGAGACTGGGAATCCGGATTCTTGGGTTACAGTTTCTGCCTTGCTGCTGGCACTTTGTCCTTAACCAAGTTATTGCTGCTCTTTGACCCCCAGTTTCTGTGACTGTACCAGAATGCAGATGTTGTATTCTTCTAACACTGTGAAGATGTTATACATGCTGGAGTACTTAAAATTCCCTTTTCCTTAAAAGTGGGGAAAACGTAGATATAAAAACTAGGAACTACCTGGACTTTGATAATATTAATATTTTAGATAAACCAGAACAGAAGTATGTGATACATACAAAGAACAACACCTCAAGAGTTTCTGCTTTGTGGTTATGACTCACTTCGGTAAAATTATGCTGTGCACATGGTTATTACACTACTGTAGATCCCAGTGAGTACATTAGATTGAAAAAACTAAATGGAGTGGCCTCATGTATACAATTTTTTACAGTTGCCTTTTGCTGGGAAGTGATTAATATGAGATAGTGTATCATTTTTGTTTGCAGGGGGCGGGGGGGTGCATGCCTATTGGTGGTGATCTGAGGATTGTAACTTTAGATCTTTTACATTGAAATTACAGAAATTTGATTCTTATGGATAATTCATGGTGACAGAATATAATGAAATTATTATTATCATTTTTAACCACTAACCCATGTTCCTAGATGCATTCATTTTTGGCTTAGCCAGCCAGCCCTCTTCCTTCCTCCCTCCCTCCCTCCC